>NW_023998442.1:934760-952202 GCF_014805625.2 Glossina fuscipes
ATAATAATAATAATAATAATAATAATAATAATGTAAACAGAATATTTTGTTTAAATGCTTATATGACATATGAAGCATACAGTGCGACTATCAACACAGTGACGGCGAGACAAGATAATAGGATGAACTCATCGAAATAGGAAATTAAAAGGAAACAGAGAAAATGAGAATTTTTTTTTTTTTTTTTTTTTTTTTTAATTCAAACAAATTGAAAACAATATCACTTAAGAGGCCATGAAGAAGCCGTTGTCTATCAATGTAATTTCCTAAGTGGATTTTTATTCTTACAAACGTTCTCTTTGGCATAATCCAGATAAAATCGAAAGGAAAATTTCATTTTCCCAGTTAGCGATGGTGTACCACGGTTGCATGGTACGGATGGGATTATAAGAATTGATTTTCGAAATCAAATATATCTTCATCATTATGGTTCAAGTCTCTTCCGATTTAAAATAAATTTATTCGGATTTATTAAAAATAATTTATTCAGTAATTCTTTCCTTCGTATAATTTTTAAATAATTCACTTAAGCAACAAAGAAAGGAGAGGAAAAAGCGACTCATAAAAAACCATTTCCCAGTCGCCGTTTATTTATTGGTCTCATCCTCTTGTTCTCATCATTATTTATTATTATTATTTTTTTTTTTTTTTTTTTTTTTATATACAAAAATGGTTAAAAATCACATCCGTTTTACATTTACTGATGATTGTGATGAAGATGATGACGATGAGCACCCTATACATGGTGGTAAATATTTACGCGTACATTTGAGTATGTTTGCTTATATGCTACATATATTTGTATACGCGAAGTTTAATTGAATTTATTCTCGTCTCCACCCTCACCATTATCAGAGCAGCATCATCGTGATTATCGTCATATAGAGAATATTGTAAAAATTGAAAAGACTACTACTTCTCCGACGATAATTTGTATATGCGTGTGTGCTTATGAGGGGTGCTCAGTCACACTTAAACCCATATAGCCACAAATAAATGTGTGTACAATCTATATAAAAAAGGTCAATTTGTGTCAATGCGCGTCGTATATTTTCTGTTCTTTTTTTTTTTTATTTTTTATTTTATCATACATTCATTGCTCTATGCTGTCGCTTTAAATGCTTTTAAATGGATTAAGGCAGAGATTTCTGACGTTTTATATATTTTTTCTTTACTTTCGCTTCTTTTTTTTTCTCATTTTTATTAAATATTAAATGAATTTTCAGAAAATTGAATTTTAAGTCAGATGTTGTCTATAAAGAGGATAGACTCACATTTACATAATGCATCGTAATAAAGATAATAACGTTGATGTGTATCACTAGTAGTAGTAGTAGTAGTGCAATATATGCCGCCATTGCATGTTATTAAATTAAGCCAAGGTTTTACGTATTTACTATTTCCATACTCTTCTTGAGCGCTTTTAAATATAATCTAATAGGCAGATAATTAGTGATAGGAAACCATTTAGGGGGATTTGAATCTGATGAATTCAAGGTGCAAAGATACTTTCTGTGAAAAAAATATTAAAAATTGTCAATAATGATGCGCGATCTCTCCCAGTAGATAGGAAGATGGTTTCATGGAAGTCATATTCTGGCCACGCATTTACCTTCCATTTAGATTTCCTTTTATCAAAACGCCTTCTCCAGGCTGCATTTATTCTTTTTTTTTTATATGGCCATGCAAGGCGTAACACGGTGATGATCGAGAAGAAGTGAAAAAAGAGGAATGGAAAGGTGATGTGTTATGTCTATTGATTTATAACTCACTGTAGATATGCCCACAGTAAATTCTATCGCACTTAAGCTTTGAGGGCTCAATTGGTAACTCTTATCCCTTTAACGAAGTGAAACAAGGAAAAAGTACCCCCAGCCTAGTGAAAATGACAAAAGGCGGTTTATGAATCTATACAAGAAGCTGAATGGGAATCCAGGAATCTGCTGCTTGATCGATAACGTCTATGGGCAAAAATTCTGTCACAGGAATTATCCTTGGAAGACAATTTGGCGAATTCAAACAAGGAATAAGTATCCGCGGCTTAGTAAAAATGACAAAAGACGTTTTATAAACTTATATAGGAAGCAGTATAAGAATCTATCCAAATGATGTTGCTTGATCGACAATATTTCTGGGCAAGAATTCTTTCACAGGAATTATTCTTGGAAGACAATTACCTCTCATGTCCAAGAAGATGAAAAAATTGTTTCGAATAGACTTGTGGGACATGTTATCGTAAACTATAGTTTTGAAAATGCCAAGAACATGATCTTAGTTCCGTCGATTGTTATTTAATGATTGATTGAAGAGTGGCTCGTTCCAAGCTACTAAATTAATTCATTTCGAAAGAATATTCTTCCTTTCCTAATAGAACTTTATGATCGTAATTTTTTTTTCAGCGCTCCGTCTTTAGTGCTTCATACAATTTAGACACGTTATAAAACATATAAAAACGCTATAGTGGGCCACCGTCCACTATTAAATACCGCACAGCAAGATAAACTTATTCGTACAATGTGATCAAGACAGTGTTCCGATCTGAACCAAAAGAGATTAGTGTACAAAACTTCATCAAGATATTTCAAAAAATGCGAAACTTAAGTTCAACACAAAAACAATACGGACAGACAAGCCCAGAATTAAAATTCTCAATCATTTACTGCTTCGATCGCTATAATAGGAGTGAAGTTCATCCCAAGTCCTTCTGGGTGTTGCAGACATCCGGAAAAGCTGGATAAACGCTTTTATCACGAGTAATGTAGATTATAATGCATTGATTTAATTAAGTCGCAAACTTTCAAATTCTTCTAAAATAGTTCCCCTTTTTCAATACTTTTTTGTATTTGTTTATAATAGGCAAGAGTTATTTTCAAAATTGATTGATATAGTGCAAGGATATTTTCTTTTGAGATTAAAAAACAAGTAAAGTTGTAGAATCCAAGCAAAATTTCATTTCGATTTCATTTCCCTTCCGTAGTAAAAGAAAAGAAAAGGAAAACTCGCCCGAAATGGATCGAAATCGGTTGTAGATTCAACAAACATACAAAGGCAGATGATCATTAAAGTAAATTAATTTTCACTCCAGAACGTTAGCCGACTTCGTATAATACCGGGCGATACCAATTTTACCCTTAGCCGTTGACAATTTTAATAGAGAAAGAAGGAGGAAGCAAACAAATACTGTATGCTTCTCATCCTTTGGTTTTAGATAAAACCATTAAGCCCACACATTACACATTATCTCAACAAACAAAACCCATGCACGAATGGAGTCATTTTGAATTCGCTTAACTAAGTAGCAAGACATAGTTTCTAAAAGTTAACAATCGTTCGTTACGCCACTTCCGTTTAATCTAACCTTAAGTATAACGGAGCAGAAAGAAAGTTTTCAGCTATCACTGCTCAGTTTGTTAATTCGCGAGTTTAATAAAAGCCAGAGGATTGACAATTTAGTGAATCTCTGGTTTCTCAACTTTTGCGATATCTCACCTCGGTGCCGCTCACTTTTAAAAGTATATTTAGATTGTCATAGTCTTTGCATTGCCAGATTTTTGCAAGTACCTGCTCACCTTATATTATAGCGATTGATTAAAAATCGTTTTCTGAATCGATTTGAGCTTGTCCGTCCGTCAGTCTGTCTGTCTATATTTTTTGAACATTTCCGATATGATAGATACCTTATTTTAAAAAGCCATTATATGAATAAAAGTGCTAACGGGAGAGATCTGTGGGCCGTGTCCCATTTTAGTCTTGCAGCTAGTTTTCGTTATCCTTTGTCTACAATCAAGATGGATAAAGGTGCACAATTATTAAAAAAATTGGAAAAGCATTGAATTTTGAAATCTTTTCATTAATTGAAAAAATTTTAAATTTTATTCAAATATATATTAGGACGAAATAAATATTCGGTATAAAAATAGTTCATCTCTCTATTTACCTATCTTTCTCATTGAATGTGGTTGACTGTTGTTGACGATTAATGCTAAGACAAATTTAACTTTCGTTTTTTTTTTTTCTTATTTAATATCTTAACTTTTTAACTTTATATGTTGACACGTTAACGAACATTTATCTCGACATGGATCTTAATTCTTGGCAGTAGTCGAGTAATCTACCAACAGAAAATTGAAATATTTCTGCTCCGTCAATCAATTTGTTTGCATTAGCTGTGTTTAGGGTGAAAAAGAGAAGGCAGACATATTCAGTCAATCACGTCGTTTCCACCTTTCACACTTCTCTCGAGGGAAATCAAGAATATCTTAAAAAAAAAATAAAAACAAAAATTTATACCTTGGTTAAATTATGAAATTAAAAAATAAAAAAAAAAAAAAACCAGAAAAGAAGGAATTCCCGGAAATTTTTCTTTTTCTTTTGTCACTACCAGGATTACGTTAACTTCTTATACGGTTTATGGAGGATTTTCTATGTATTCTGACAAGCAAAAAAGAAAAAAATCTGATAAATTTCAAATAAGCTGTTTTATCGCAATTTGCTTACAAACATATGTGCGTGAGAATACATTTATGTTATTAAACACATAAGTGCGATTTTCGCGCTATATATGATGATTGACGTAATTTACGAAAGTTTATAGCACAAAAAAAAAAAAAAAAACTGAAAAGCATTTAATTTTTCATTGTTTTCAGGAAAATTTGTTATTTTCTCCTGCTTTTTTTTTTTTTTTTTTTTGCTTACGACATAAATTTTAAAATTTGTCACACGGCAGTGATTTGTTGGAAAAATTCTTAGGAGTTTGCTTGAAAAACAACATTAAAAATTTATATATCTTTTATTAGGTGTTTGCAAAAATTTTGCTCGGCGTCTTCTCCGCATACGGTAATAATAAAAAACCGGAGATACTAGTGTACATAACGATTAAAACCGATGGTTTTGAAATTTCTCTACCTAAAGCAGCAGTTTTCCATTTAACATTATTGACTTATTCAATGCACGCCGGAGCTAATTGAGGAGTGTTCAAAATTCTTTTTCCGAATTCATTATACTGTTATTGTTTATTTGAAAAAATCTGCTGCCAAAGTCCACTAAACACGTTCATGGGTTTGGGGCCGTGCTGCTCAATAATATCCCAATTGTCGGTGATTTTGGTTTCAACGACTTAAAAATTGTAAGCGACATTGTAAGCCATTTTTTGACCACTTGTTGCAAGAGTTCTCTAAGACACACTGTTGCAGCTCGATTGGAAGTTCTATCACACCCAGCGTACTCGCCAGACATGGGCCCTCCAGCCTACCACTCGTTCAAATCGGTGCAGAATAGCTTGGCCGGCAAAGTTGAGAAAGTGCGGAAATGAGTCAGTGGGTCGGTCGCTGCCAAACCAATATAAGTTCTTTCGATACGTTATCGCCATGTTGCCAGAAATATTCTGAAATATTGTATATATATTGATTAATATATATGACTAATATGTACATATAGTGATTGCAACTTTTGCAAGCACCTAATAACACTCAAAATGATTTAAGCAAATTTTCTTCTCACTTTTTATTAACCAATAAGAAGTCGTGCAATGTTTAGTAGAAAAACAATAAAACTTCAAATCAGTTGTAAATTGATTTAATAAAATATTTTCAACTCTGCTCAAACAGCACTAAAAGACATCCAAGATAACAACAACAAATCTTTAAATTATAGCTTAATCAATGCGGTCCTATTAGACACCTTAACAATGCACGCGCTTATGTATTCATAAACCGTTAATACTTCCACCTTTAGCATTTGCCAATAGATAGATGTAGGTCCAATTCAGACGCCTGTTACATACTCCGTGTCTACCATTCACTTGTATTCTTGTAATCTGATTATGAACCAATAAATAATTTACAATAACTATAAATGAGGGTTCAATCAAAATTACTTTTGCATGACTTTTGGAATACTCAATGAACACACAGTCGTCGAAAATGCAGATCTTAGTGTAAAATTAGTTTTCTGATAGGCCACTTGTGATAATTAATAAAATCAAAAACGAATGAGCATGACAAGAAAAGAAAGGGAGCGAAGAGAGAAATGAACGGAAGCGAAGAGAAGAATAGTGCAAAGCGAGTATGGGTAACCACAGGCCCACGGACCGCAGCGGCGCCGTGATGTCGTCGAGTCCGGCAAGCTTAGTTTTATAATTTCATGACTATAACTAGAAAATGTTTGAAAAAGCTTTTTAGATGTGAACTATGAGTAGCAAAACCACTAGCAAAGCGGCAAAGCTTACTTGGTCGGAGCAATAACGAGTGCTCATAGTCGATATAGCACTGGCATGGATATAACGCGCTTAAAACTTACCGATTACGGCGTGAACAGCCTGTATCGTTTTCTTCACTTCTTTTCAACTGCCACCACGTCTCAGATGTAGGGAACATTTTTCGGGTGATTGGTCACATTAAAGAAAAGAAAAATTTTTTTTCTTTTGTTTTATTCACATACACATTATACACATGAACATTAACACAATCCTTATCTTTTATTATGTTAACTTACTATTATTATGGTATAATTTCCCCCATAAAGCCTTGAAAATTATAATTTTTTGTCGTACGAATTTCAGATGTGGTTATATGAGAAGGAATTGAAAAATTGGCCAAGCCGGTCAAAAGTTTTCATACCAATTTAGAATGCCGAAATTCTACTACTTGACCACTCTGCGTGATCGAAAAAGTGGACCGATCCGGATGACTTTTGATAGGGTTTATTCTTGGACCGCACCACGGCAGTGTACCAAATTGCATTAAAATATCTCAAAAATTGCTGCCTTTGGGTTGAACACAAAACACAAGACGGAAAGACAAATTGAAATCGATTTTAAATCGCTCTCTGAATCGATCGATGTAAGAGAAGACGGGGCTATTTCAGTCATTCTATGCGTTGCATACTTTCGCATAATATTAACGTACCTTTGTATTACATGTAGCGCAGGGTATAAAAATTTAACTAATTGAGCGATTTCGAACTCTTTCTACTTGCGATATATTTCAAAAAGCACTTTTGTTATAAAATAACGCGACAAAGCAAAAACTTGAACTAAAGTTTTGATGCACATGAGTTGTTGTTGTGAACGAACAACTGGTATGATTGATTTAAATCCATTATTTTTTGTGAAATTTTTACTAAAGAAAATTGATTAATATTTATTCGAATGTCATAAATTTATCTTGTTAAGGACTTTTTTTTTTGCTTCTTCTTCTTCTTCTTTTTTAATTTCGCAGTTTAGTTGTAATTAATTATTCGCGGTATAAGTTTTTTTTGCAGAAAAAGAAGCACTTGCAGCAGCAACAACATGCTGCTCGTTTTCATTTATAAAAATTATTTCTTTTTTTTCTTTTGTTTTATATTAATAATATATATTTAAAAGCTCTGAAAATTACTATAAAATTAATTAACAATTTGACATTTTGTTGTTATTAAAATTGCAATGCATTTGCTTGTTGCTGTACGTGTGCGATTACATTTAACGTGTGTGTAAATATATTTATAAAAATGATCATTTAACGTATAATTTAACAGATATTTTAAGCAAACAACAAGATATGCTAAGGTATTGAATGAATGAAAAATATGCATTGCAATGCATTAAAATGCATTTCATGCATTATCAACGAGTTAAGTGAGTTTTCCGATTTAGTTGTCAGTTCATTTACCTTTTGTTGCAATTGTAATTATATTTTTCTTGCCTTTTTTATTATATCCATTACCGAAGGATAGTGAGTGGCATATCCACATTGCCAAAACGTTTGCAACACTCAGAAGGGAAGCTTCAGAGGCACCTCATAGAGTATATATATATATATATATACTTTATCAACATCAAATTCTACATTGATTTAAGCATGTCCGACTGTCCATTTGTCCGTTTGCGTAATCTCTTTTATAACCATTCTTCTGGCCCAAAAGTGAAATTTCAGCAACCTCCTAGAGCATCATCATCAAGTTCTACATGTCCGACTGCCCATGTGACCATCTGTCCGTCTGCGTAATCTCTTTTATAAACATTCTTCTGACCCAGAAAGGAAGCTTCATCAATCTCCTAGAGCATCAGCATCAAATTCGAAATCGATTTAAGCATGTCCGACTGTCCATCTGGCCATCTGCCCGTCTGTGTAATCTCTTTTATAAACATACTTCTGGCCCAGAAGGGAAGCTTCAGAGGCACCTCATAGAGTACAAATATTTTTGATCAGCATCAATTTCTTAATCGATTTAAACAGATTTATCTGTCTACCTGTGCAACGCCTATCCTGGCCACGAAAGTATCAACAAGTCAGTCCTAGGTTTTTCTTCGATTATTTGCCCATGCTGTTTGAAAAGACTCTCAACAAGCTCTTTAATAGAGATAAGAAATCGATTATTTGTAATTTTTTAATTTAGGCTTAATAAATTGTTCAATACTTCCCGGGGCTAAAAAAGAAAAAAATTTTCTTTCCGTAAGGTTTGTAAAACTCGACTTTAGAATGATTCGATAAGTAAAACGATTCTATAGCATGCAACAAGCAACACGCTACGCGGAACGTCTTCAGTACTTGGTAGTATGTATCCCTTTGGCATTTACAAAGAGATAATAGTTTACTGGAAGCTAGATCTGAAGAATTTCGATTAATGGGATAGTAATTCAAATTGTATTTTACGTAATTTTTTCATCACTATGACCAAACAATGTCTGCGAGATAGCTATGTAGGAAAAAGGTCATTCATGCCATGAGTGCACCGCCTTTTTGATGTCTTTCAAATGCCAGCTACTTCTTGCCATTTCGCCCTTCAATTATGACGCGTCATTTTCAGGGAATATTTTCGGGTGTAATTTATCCTGTAATAGGGGATGCATACGAGTTCGTTTGATTGGTTTTGGATAGTTTTTTTTTCGATTGAGAAGACTTTTTTAAATGCAATCTTTCCCCTCCTCTAGAAAGCACTGCCTAACTCATCACACAAAGTTCGGATTTGTACATTGTTTTTAAGCTAATTAAAGTGCAAGGCCACTACAAGTTGTTGTTGCACGAAAGCAAGCAACTGTATAAGGCTTCAGTTGAGTGGTTGATAGTCTCTAAACATAATATGAATTTCTTGATTAGTGATGACATTTATGTCCTGTAAATAAATATGTAAATGTATAAAGCAATACTAATCATTTACTTCATTCAATCAATTTCCGTAAAACGCCTTTGGAGATGAAGGCCTTGTATTCGTTTTAAACTGACATTAAATAAGAAATTTTATTAGATCTAAATACGAAACTCTTTTCACAATTTTCATATAACAAATGTTTTAGGTTATAAGTATCTTAGGGAGCATAATTTTCTCATTCTTTATTTTGTTAGCTAATACTGATGGATGCAAGTAGCCTATGTTTGATGTCCCACATGTAACATTGATACGTTTCTTATGCATCACAAAAGGCATACATATATATATATATATATATATATATATATATATTTCTTAACTGTGTGGTCCCTATCCGTTAGTCTAAATCGATCAGGTTTGTGAATCGTTCAATCTCTCGCCTTCCAAGTAAAGTTGAGAATTTTTCAAAGAAAAAAAAAAAAAATTGTGGAAAATTTATGTGTAAATGCAGCTCTGACCAGCGCCCATTCACGACACACGTTCACAATTAATTTGGTAATATTTATGCGTAAGAAGTATTGATTTGTGTTACATAGCATCAAAGATTCGTCCCGACCAAATATTATGTTTTTTTTCCTTATTTAGTATGCATAAAATATATGCTGAATTAATTAATTATATTTTAATTTTTTATTTCATTGTATAATTTTTTGCTATTAACACAAATGTACTTTAATTAAATTTTAAATCATATTAAATCTTTTGTGTTTAATTACACACCAATTTGTTAAATGTCTATTGTTAAAAAAAAAAGAAATAAAAAAAAAAAAGAAAAAAAAAACGAAACCATATGAGACCGTTCGACGATCAGCTCACTACGGATTGTCAATGCTTTTATATACATATACATAATGCTTTTAGCAAATATATGTGAAATATATACTTTTGTTTTATTGAAAACATTTAAATTTAATTAGTTCATGATTTTTGCAAAATATTTAGCAAAAAAAAAATTTGTTTTTTTGATAATAGAAGAGAAAACAAAAAAGGCGCACAAAAACCTCTAGTCACCTTGAATCGAATCTTAAATATTTGTCACTTAAATTAAGTAGCCTTTCGACAACTGAAACATGGGCGGCTTATCTACTAACTCTTTTTTTATGTGTAGAATATATAAATTCTGAAAATGCCATAAATGATCAGTTTTCGGTATATTTTGAAACCTATCTATAAACCTTTTTAAACATGCTCGGGACATAGCCACGTCCAAGTTCATCTTTGACTTAAGAAATTAAAGAAAGAATACATAATTGAACTTTGAAAGTTCTAAAGATGGCAAGCCGAAAGCTTAAGAACCTCATCATTACTAATCGCAGTTCCTTTTGCTTGACATTAACTCCAATATCTCTGAGAGTTATCATATTGACGGTTTCCCTTTAATTTTTTTCACAACCTATGAAACTATAATGTGATGCTCTACCCATTCTTGTGGCTGTTTAGCTGATAGTTGCGAGGCCACTTCGATTCGCGCTCTGTACGTTAAGTAGTGATGGTCCACCCCATGGTCGGGTGGAGAGAGAATACATAGCCGTGCAATTGATCGTTTAAAGAAAACAAAACAGCTTCCGCGTACTATATAGTAATTATACGTAAAGTATACTCCTTTAAAGCTAAGAGCAAGTTTTTTGTTTGCTAAAAGCAACTTTCAAACGCGATTAGAAATTAAATTATTATCTCTTTGTTTCCTTGTTACTCAAAGAACTGTCGGTCGTAGGAAGGAACAAATTTGCAAATTTTTACCTTGAAAGGGATGTGCAAGGCGAAGTCTCTTTGCTCAAGCGACAGAAATATTAGTAAAATACAGGAGATGTGGTAAGCGAACATCACCAGAAGACTTTCAGAGGTGAGGCTTGAGACAGCTGAACACTTTGTATAGGAGCAAGCGATAGAAACATCGAAGAGTTGGTTTGGTATACGAAAATCGGGAAGAGAGTCTTCGGGCTTTGGCTCATAAAATGAGCATATCTAGTTGATCTATTGGAACAATATTTTATTCATTATTCAAAACATTATTATACAAAATCTTAATTAATGACTCACTCAAAGTTTTTGTGCCAACTGAAAACATAAACAAATTTGTGAAAGAAACTAAAGGTCATGCGACTCCTTGTATGAAGAAAACAATTGAAGGATTCTGTCAAATGGTTGCGTGGTTATATTGAAAAAGGACATGGCTTAGTTTGAAGACGCCAAAATAAATTTCGATAAAGTTATCTTTTTATTGAACAAGTTCCGATACGGACTGTGTACAATAGGGCATAAAAATATTTGTTAGTAATAAAATTCTATTATATTTTTTTTTTTTTTAAATCTATATTTTAATTGAAAAAAGACAAAATTTTGTAGTTTCTTTTCCCATTTTCTTTAAATTCATTTTTTTTTTCTTTTATACAAGCACTTATGCTGCACTCGTAACCATTCGGATGTATACGGTCTTTCTGATTTGTTTCAATTAAACAGCACATAGGAATGACATAATAACAGCATTGTCTTGTTATATAATAAAATCTTATTTAGGTCATCGTATTTTTTCTTTCCTTTTCATCTCCTTCTTATGTCCATCACTGTCTACAATTATCGCATAAAAATGGCTTTGTTAAAATAAAATTGAATTGGTTTTTATACTCACCACTGAAAATTTAAGTTTATTGAGTTTCTTAAACCGAGTGTAATATAAATATAAAAAAGAACAAAAAAAAACATGACACGGTCGGCAAACTTTTGCAATGTGGTAAAAGAACGCGTATCACTTGATTGTGAATTGTTCGAAATATAAATGCAATTGAAACGATAAGAATTATGGGTTTACCTCATCTAAAGCCTGGAATGAAAATCAATAGTTTATGTGTAGCACTATTCAGATTTATATCGAAAATCAATGCAGAGAAGAAATTATAAAGACTGATATTAAATCCAAGTAAAGGTAGCCTTTTAAAGTAAAAAAAACTAGAATCACTCTGTACGTTAATTATACACTTGATTAACTAACCAACGCAACAGATACTTGAAGCTTGCTTAAAAGTCAACCAAAAACGTTCGAAAAGTTTTTAACGTCGACTTCATCTAAATAGAGATGCTATATCGTGCTTAATACAACGCTAGTGGTGATATATTTTCCAACTTTCCTATTTTGCGTGCTACGTCATGCCATTTTTTTATGTGAACTCTTTTACACGGTCGTTAAACTTTTTTACACGGTGCTTAGATTTTTCTACTTTGGGGTCGACTTTTCGCTTGAGTGTGTTCAGACAAACGAAATTTAATATTTCAAGATATAAAGGCGATTAGCTGGTACGGAGCAAACCGTGTTAAAAAATATGAATTATAACCCGACTACCAGGTAAATATGACAAAAATTGTAGCGATAGATCGATTTTTTTTCGCAATTTGACGTCATTAGGTCGTTCTAAACTGCACAAAATAGTATGGTGCAGACATAAGTAACTTTTCCCGGGTCTTATTGTGAGTACTTCTTTATTCGTTCAAAAATAATTCACCCGAATGCGAAAATCGCATAAAAAAGAGACTTTGCTAACATTACTAACATTATTTTTTTAGTTTCAATTTTCTTTGCACGTAAGAAATTAGTCATAAAAGTAGGAAGGGATATTGAAAATATCTAATTGGTCCTTCCTGTAGGTTTCTTTCCGGGAATCTATTATTTGAAGCTCACTAAAATGTGAACAATGTTGAAAACTACTACTGAAGCGTGTTCACATCTTAGTTCAAAAAAATGTCAATCGGTCCGCATTTGATAATATCTTGAAATTTATTAAAAGTTGTTTCCTTAAAATTCGACCAAAGCCGATTAAACTTTTTCTTGCCTTGGTGGTTTTCTTTGTCTCATTCACTACTAAATGACAAGCCATCGCAACTTTTTATATTTATAACGAGGTGATTAATAATTATTCTTAAAGTATTTTTTCTTCTTATTATTATCATTCATTCTATGCTTGATTAACATATTTTTACGCTGACGGAATAGGTGTTGGTGTGTACGCGTCTTTATAAAAAAAGAGAAGAAAAGTTATTTAATTATGACAACTAATTAGAAAATCATCAAAGTATGGGCACAAACAGGTGCAACGAAACATACAAAATGTAAACATTATTTTGCTTATGAACACAATACGACACAGGAAGGAAAGACCGACCAACTTTTCTATTCTATTTATTATAGTTTTTTTTTTTTTTTTTTTTTTAAAGATATCAATGACTAAAGCAAGCGTGCGTCTCTTGTCTACATTAGTTATTAAAAAATAATTTCATGGTCATTTCAATAATGCATTAGCGCAGTCTCTAATATCGAAGAGAAGCTATTTTAAAGAGAAATGGAATTAAAAGTTGAAGATTAAATGATGTTTAAGAAAATTGAAATCTCTCTCGCATGTTTCGAGAACACAAAAAACAGAAAAATAAGCAAGCAAGAAAGTTATGTTCAACTGCTATCGCATCTTTTTATGCCCATCACAGTTAACCTAAAAACGGCGAAAGCAACTGAATGTTCATAGCCTACAGTATGAGATGGGCGTGGCTAGTATTTTCTATTTTTGAAGAAGAAAAGTTAAAACTTATACCGTGTGTCTATTTTAGTTTATGATCAGAGAATCCAGAAAATCAGGATGTACTGAGTCGGTAAAAGGATTCGCTCTGATATTACACTGAACGATTGAACTTGAAGTCTTTTTAGGGTTTTTGAAGGATCTTTCTAAGTGCTGCAAACGTTTTGACAAAATAGTAAAATTTTAATATTCCATAAAATTGACTAGCAGTCGCTGATTTTTGTCCTTTTCACACAGCTGCAAGACCACTCGTAGAATATAAATGCAAATTTTTATTTGGTCTACAAGTAACAAGAAAAAAACAAATTTTTTTTATTTTCGAAAACGGAAGTGGTCTCAAGTTGTGCCTATCCTTCGACGGAGTTGGCCCAATTTCAAGACTAAGGTGCGTGCAAGACCTTCCAATGTCTTTGCCAAATTTCGCGCCACGGAGACAAGTTTGCTGCAGACAGAAAGATAGATGGACAGGGTTAAATCGGTTTAGAATTTAATGCGTGTCCAGAATATATACGTTTTATGGGATCTCTGAGGCTCCCTTTTCTGCGTGACAAACTAAACGTACTCTCTATCCTTCGATGATGGAATAAAAAAAACAAATTCAATGACCTTATATTCTCTAGTGTCACGACACACAAGGCTCTTTATTTTCGACACAGAAAATTAACAACATTCTCAATATATTTAGTAGGAAATCGAAACCATGTCGTGTACTTGTTTGCTGCCAAGATCGTCGTTAGAGTAAAACAGCCAATGTCACGTCTATATCGACAAATATTTATTTTTGTAATGTTTACTTTAAAATTAAACAAAAAAAAATTTGAAACAATTTTTCAAAAAGGTTTTTACTGTTATTCTTAATAATTAAGGTGGGTGATGCCATGTGATAAAGATAACATAAACAATCCATATATATATTTTTTATGTTCCTTTTTCGTTATCTTTAACATAACTTTTTTAATCTTTAACATTAAAAAAAAAAAAAAAGAAACCATTTATTTGCTTACATTTGATCAATAAATTGATAGATAACAATATATTCACAAAAACATGTCAGCAGAGACTTCGATTTATTATTTATTTTCTACGAACATGTTTCTCCTATTAAATATTTAATTAAAACAATATTGGTTTTTTCTATTTATTTATTTTTTTTTTTAACACAAACCTTTATGCACGAAAACTACGGTACTAACTGCTATTTGTTTACGTTTGCCTTCAATTATGTGTTATATGTGTTACATAGTCGACACGGAGAGTGTCGAGTGAGAAAGCAGTTCCTTTCTTTACCCTATTGCTTACTATTTATGCCATTTCTTTCTAAGTTGTCTTGTTTATTCTAGAGCCTCTTTCCCAAACCATTTGTAATTAAATAAAGGCGCAATATGTCATATGGAGGTTTATGCGATTCCATAACTCCACCTCAAAGCGTTACAAACGATGCGGCAAAGTTTAATATGAACATAGCTTTAGTGAGTGATCAGTCGATAGAGGCATAACCCTTGGCGATTAAGCCAGGCATCCACGAAGGTGCGGCGACCAACTCCTATCTCTTGTTCTTTTTCACCTCTTTCTCTGACCATCACCGCTTTACATGCATTATTTCATATACACAATTGTACCTTGGTTCAACTTCTCTGTATAAACTGATCCGAAATTCTCGTTTCTGCTTGTAGTTCAATAATCTTCTGTTAAATACTAAAAACTTATCCTAGCATATGGTTTGATCATCGTAGCCTATACTTACTGCGGCGATCGGCGGCGTGAATCATATTTCTTGTTAAAATTGATGAGCAGAAAATTTCGTTCTACCTAAGCCAGATTTTAACGCCACCGACTTGGTGATAGAAAGGGCTTTTTTCAAAGTAATCTAATTCGCGATTGGTTGAAGACGCAATTTGAAGACTTCAAAAAATGATAACTGAAATGGGGATTCTTTTCTTGTTGTCTTCGAAAAGCCAACAAAATTCCCAAGCTGACTGTACCTCAAATTGTATCTACTCTTAAAAGATTAAAGATTATGCTGCAAACGATGACGAAGCCAGTTATTACGGAAAGTGAAGATTTAAAAAGTTTAACCGGATAGCTTTATAAAACTGTACCGACTTTTCTTTTCATTTTTTAATTTTTCTCTTTAATAATATGGAATATAAAATAAAATAGTTTCGCTTAATAAAATCAAAAGGAGCTTGAGTTGCCAAAACGAGAAATGATCGCTTTCAAACGCTTTTGCAGAAAGTCACAACCGGATTGAATAGAATGAATTATATATAGGTTAGTTAGCTTAGTTGCATGAAAATAAATCCTAGAAAAAAGTTTATAAACGTTGAAGTTTATGCCAATAAAGTCGGCTAAGTCCCCTAAGAAACAAAGGCTATATCTCTCTAGTGATAGACAAGTGGCTGCGTAGATAGCAATTTATTTTCATAAGGCGTCAAACAGATTTCGTTGGGTCACAATTTCGAGCAAACTTTGTTTGTGAACTTATTCCATCGAGTCAACGTAGTCTCACTAAAGTAAACCTACATCTCTTTAGTGGGAGACAACTAGCTATATAGATAGCAATTTATTTTCATAGGGACGCAACGCAGTATAGATAGAATAAACCAAGAGTCGTCTAGCTAGCCATGGAAAGCAATCTATTTACAATGAGGCAAAAGGATTAGGTCGGATCCCAATGTAGAGCAAGAATTGTTTATGGACTGTTCAATTGAATCACGCTGTGACAACATGTTCAAGTACTTTGGTCACATACAACATTTTTCTAAGATAGGGATTAACATATAGTTGCTCATAAACAGATGAACGGTAGTTGAATTCAAATGAATTGCCTGCGATAATGTGGAATATGCATAATCTACTTGTCACTGAGGAGTCATGGTACACCTTAAACCTATATTTAGGAAACCTTGCATAAGCTTAACTTTGTTTATGTGGAAGCTTTATATGCAAACTGAAATAATTGACCAGAGTAAAAATTCCATACGCAAATTGAGAAATGATTCATTGAATAAGAAACCCATATACCCACGAACACCTCACTTCGCCAACACTACAAATTTTGCGAATTATTTTATTAGTAAACGCATTTTTTCTTCGAAAATGGAATCAAAGTATGGCTTCAATTAGTCACGAAAGAATGTTAATGAACAGGTGGCGATAGGTCCGCTAACTGGTTGAGTTGAGGAACACCTGACGTCGTGGACAATTTACCGCAGAGCAAGGATATAAAAAGTTATGTTAATAACGTGCCGTGAGGGTAAAAGCTCAGCAACTTCCGAAAGCATGGAAGCAAGTCTTACAATTGACATTCGAAGGTTTTCTTTAAACTTCTTTATCTCACCTGTAAGACGCTAAAGAGTAACTTAAAAATGTGACAATTAAATTTTTGACTCCCTTCGTATAAAAGGGGATGCCTGAAACGAAGAAATAGATGAATTAATGAATGAATAAATTTCTCTATCAAATCGTTTCTTTTTTTCAACGCTCATTATGCAACCGCAATGTTTTATGTATGTAATAATTACAATGTAATTATTTATAATTAGTTGCGCCCTTTTCAAACTGGTCAAAATTCAAAACCGCACACAAACAACGACCAGAGCACATACATCTTATACCCGCTTGTAAAAATTAAAATTTTGATATTTACCAACAACAGCAACAACATCAATAACAAGAGCAAAGTTATCTAATTTAAATTAAAAGCATTTTTTATATATAGTAAAATAATAACAACAACAACAACAACAAC
>NW_023998442.1:952212-981977 GCF_014805625.2 Glossina fuscipes
TTCGTTACCCTTTCTTACCAGCACATATCCACTTGCAAACACACTTGCTACAGTCATAATTGTCATAAATTATGACAACTGTTGGCACGGTGGCCCATAATGTCAACATTAATATGCCTTGTAAAATAAAAAAGTAAAATAAAATAAATAAAAACAAAATAAATAAATAAAAAAAAAGCAACAACTGCACACATACCGCTCTTCGACATCGTGTACATGCGAGCGATGTAATGGCCATATAATAATAATAGCGATGTCGAAAGATCGCATAATGTTTGCATTAAAACAAGAAGCAGCAGATGGTACTATCCTTTTAGGAGCATTTTAAATGCGCCTCAGGCTAAAGATTATTAATAACTTTGGTTCCTTCAAGATCCGAACTATATGCACTATATGGTATAATATATGAAAAATATTGAAAAGAGTTAGAAAAGAAGAGGAACAGTTCCTGGATATTTGTATATTATTATTATTATTATTATTATTATTATTATTACTATTAGTAGTATTATTAGAAGAATTTTCAAATCGTTTTCGATGCTACCTCGAAAGCCCTTCCGAAGTTGCAGTTTTTAGAGAGCCAAACTTTTATTGGCAACCGCAGCCGATAAAATCCCGAATAATATGTGAGTATCTAAAATATGCATATACGTCTTTATTAATCACTTTGTTCTTCTGTCCATCGGTCCGTTTGTTGAAATCGCGATTATGATCTCAAAATCTTTTGCAGTTAATCACAAATTTCTTTTTAGGTAGTCTTATCTATCACCCTCTTCAGATCTTAGTCAAGAATTGGCAATATAGGCACGTAGTCGTTGATCACATTTTCGTTTTTCCGAGCTATGGGTTTAAAGATGTAAAATGCTTACTTTCAACAAAAGTAGAAAAGTAATTATTACATACATGAGTAAAGCGAGGTATTAATAATGGTCGTGAGATTGTGCATAAGAAAGTGGGACCGATCTGTACAAAAAGATTATTTGAGAAGTACAACATATATCTACGATAGATCTGTGTGTGACCAAAGCAACTGATACTATCAAAAAATTAATAATTGGAACGGTTGGTCTATATGGACGATGTATTTATAAATACGATATACGATGACTATACGTTAATATACAATGATATATGATGAAATAAATACATTGTATGTATATAACCTGTACATTAATATATGTATATATAGGTAAATAATATATGTATGTATATGTATATATGTATATAACGTACTTCTCAAATAATCACCATGTGAAATAACATATGCAATCTATCCGCACTACTACATATTTGTATATATAGACAAACATCGATATCGATATATTAGGGATTATCACAAATAACTTAGTTTAAAAGGTTTACCCAAGCCGCACAAAACCCATATTAGGTTTCTAAAGTGGTTTAGACTTTGTACCTTTTACAAATTTCTACAGCGTGGGGTGTCGGCTAAGTTTCAATTTGGATAACAGCAGAGCATTTAAGAATAAAGATTGCTTCCTTCTTAATGCTTAAAATTCCTAGATATGAAGCAACGAAAAGATTGGGGGTCACCGTTGAAAGCATGTAAACCTTGCAGCTTCCCCAGTGGGTGTTCCGATTTGGATTACTCCCTTACAGAGATGGCAACTTACAACTTTCTCGCTATTATAATTTAGGATTTCAGGATAGTTTCGGCCAACGTTGGGTTCAAAACGTTTTGCCCAATTTTTGGCTCGCCCTTTCCCTCCTCTTAACAATTACAAGAAAAGCCGTAAAGACACATTAGATGAACATCGCCATGAATATGGCGGAGAAGTAGAGGAAATATTAAGAAGCACTTAAAGCGTTTTTAACGTTTTAACTTCTTCAGGGACAATTTTTTATTTCGCTCTTTACTTCTACTTTATATGTACCGTACACCGTAAGTAGTTTGCATCAAGCCATAAGATTTGTATACACAACTTTTGTTGAAAGAATAATGCAATATAAAGTTTTTATAAATGATGGTAACTATAATTTAGACAAGCAAGAACATTACAGCCGAGCAAAGCCGACTATTAGATACCCTATACCACTTAGCTTAATACAGTTATTCGCTCGTTTTCGTAATAATACACCAAAAATGATATATTATTTTCGTGCAAAGGCGTACTGTTCATGAAAGCTCGCGTTTTCCGAGAATCCTTGTGTACAGTGGTTTCCAAAAAAAAGGACCTATGTTGTCCGAATTTAATAAATTTCATTCCTATGCCAATTTAATATTATGAACTAATTAACATAACACAATATTAAAAATTATGCCTTGTTACTTTATAAAGAATAACGTCTCGTACGGTTGTACGAGAGAGAGAGATCAAAAATTTTTCCCTACGGAAACAAACTTTTCATACCAATTTAGAATGTCCAAGTACTGTTACAGAGCGAGTTTCGTTAAGAAAATTTGGAAATTTCCAATTTTTTTCCATATAACTCTGCTGGGGAATGGTCATAGTAGGGGGGACCGACCCAAACCATTTTCAAAAGCGTTCATCTTTGGATCAAAGTACGTGAGTATACTAAATTTCATCACAATGTCTGAAAATTACATAGACAGATATCTGACGGACAGACAGATCTGAATCGATTGGTATGGTGAAAGGTGGATCGCAAGTATTGTAGGACGTAAAATACGGAACGTTCACAAGTAGGAACAAAGGCTTCAAGAGTTTAACTGAATTGGGAGTGAAGACGTGTTTGCCTCCATCTGCGATAATAAATAAAGAAAAAGGAGACTTGTACTAAATTTTGCTTTGACTTTGTTTTTCTAACCGTCAGACTTCAAACGAACGGATGGACGGTTAGACGAATGTAACTGATAAAGCTAATTAAGAAAATATGATTAAGATTAAGACTATTATGCATAGTTTTTCGTAACAACCGATATGAAACATCTAAATATACTTTTACTTACATACTTCGACAGTTTACATACAGACTAATTCTCCTCAAAAGATATAAAAAAAAATAAATATATAGATATACAAAAGAATAAAATCATAAAAATAAATGATATTTTTAATAATATTATCATAATATAATGTCCAATGTGTTGTTGTTTTTACATTTACTTGAATAATTTAAATCAAGATTATTATCATCTATGATAAATATATGAATAATTTGCACTAATTGCTTTATGTGTTATGTATGATAAATGTTTTAATTTAATGTTTTCTAACAAATTGTCATTATTTAAAAACAACTTTAGCGTTTCCTTTTCATAAGACGCAATAAAATTCTTACAATTACAATATAATAGCAGCAGTTCATATTAGTAATCAGTCGGAAAATGCAAATCTTCATAATATTTGAAATGAAAAAATTTGTCTACAAACGGAAACAACATTGTTTTCTGTTAACGATTTCTTCCATATAGAAATAAATTTTAGATAGAAATGAAAATTTCGTATAGAAAAACAGCAGCATATTTAGTTGGAGAAAACTAATTTGACGGGAATGATACGAAAAAGTATTGCAGATGAACTTTTTTTTCTGCTAAAAAAATTTTCGATCGCATTAACGTGATTTCAGCGAACAGACTGATGAGGATCACTACTACATTCGTTATGCTGTTAAAGACAAAAAGTATTTATTACATATTTACCAAAGAATATTTATCCTGTAAGTTGCGTAAAGAGTTCGTTTCTAACCAGATAGTAGAAAGCAATCTAGAGCGAATCGCAAAAGACTTCAAGAGACTAACTCTAGCCCTTTAATTTATGAGCAAGTTTTTTTTTTACTGCTTAGTGCATATTATTGCAATTATTGTTTGTAATTTATTTAAAATAAAGAAACAAATTCCAAGAGTAATGTAGGGTGACCCATGCACTTTATATACTTTTTCCAGATTTTTCTGCTGCTTATAAAGAAAGAAGAAAGAGTATCCAACTTATCTACGCATGAATTTGATGATGAATTTGAAAGATATTTATAACATGCAGTAACGTAGCGTAACAGTCGCCTTACATTTGCATATCTTACAGCCTCTCACAGCAGAGATTACAAAAAACCAAAAAAAAAAAACAAAAAAAAACAGGCAGAAGAATAAGAATTGAATAAAACATGTTCGCCCACTGCATGTTAGGTGTTCGTGTGTCCTTTTCCTGATTGTCCCATGCAATATCTTTATGCACCAATTATTACTTGTGTCCGTTTATATTAAATTTATACGCCCTAGCCAGACCTCTTTTTTTAATTAGCAAAAGTGAATTTCGGGAAATCCATACATTTTGTATGGAATGGACCCCTGCCGTTTTATCTCCACTCTATACAACTTGGAAGAGTTAATTTTAAAGGTCTGTAAAAACCCGAAATTCCAACAGCCACCAAAGACTAAGATTTATGAAATCAAAACTCAATCTAAAGATTTCCTCCTATAAAAATCGTCTAGGATTAAATCATTCCTGATGGTGCGGATAGTCCGTCCCTAACCCTCTGCTTGCACCAGGCTGCGTCTTTGAACTTGTAATGTTTAATTATTTCATATTATTTTCTTAATTTAGTTTATTAATATTGTTGTTATAATTAAATTAGGCAGAGATATTCCACTGCGACCATTATTCGCATTATTAGTCGAGATCCTTTCTATAATTATTACTAAAAAAGTTTTTGTAAATTTGAAATCAATTATTATATCAAAACCAAAGAACCATTTTCATAAAAAGTACCTTAATGCAATATGTTGTCCTTCCCAGCGTCTTGGTCAAAACAGAATCCTTGGGTGGTAGGACAAGATTTAAGACAGAGGTGCATTGAGGATCTATACGTACGATCTGCAAACAGCAATCGCAGCATCGTATTTGATAACTTCTTTACCAACCTTAAGCTGAACTTGCCCCAGCGTTTATTTTTTTCTTCTTTCCACGGTATGTTTTTTTTATACAAATCAGAAATCAAAAATATATGGTCTGTGTATAACATTTACATTTATATATGGCGGCTTCCCATAAACAAAAGCAATAATATTTTCTAATGGTACCCACCATTCATATACGTGTCTGATAGGCATATCGTCGTATGACTCGTCTCATAAAGTAGTGGTAAACTTATAGTTCAATCATATAAACCTTTTAATAATTTTTACCGTCTGAGCTTCCAAGACAATAAGACAATTAAAAGGGCATTCTGATGCGATCAAAAACTAACGAGAATTTAATAAAGTAAATTCCATTCTTTTTTTCTACAACATATATTACTGATTAATATTTATTGAATACGGTTAAGAAGGAAAATGTACTTTTGACATGATTTTATAAAACAAGGTTTTACTGAGCACGAAATTTCAATACTCAATAGTTCTCTCTTATACTCGACAAGATTGTTGAAACCGAAAGAGTGTACAAAACTTTTATGGCTTATTTATGACGCCCGATATAAGCAACAAAAACAAGAAAAGAGGAAGAAGAAAAGAAAAACAATCGTGTCTAAGAAATTCCATAAACGTAACGTAATGTAAAAAAATTAATATTAATAATAAATAAAAGTGTGAAGTTAGCTTTCATGTGTTATTTAAAAGTGAAGATCAAAGTTCACAAAAGTGTTTTTTTCTAACATCTCCCATGAGTATTCTTCTCGAAGCTTCTAAAATTGAATTATTAGAAATTTCTATAGAAATACATTTTTTTTTCATTTTTTTTTTTTGCGCTACTAATGATAGATAAAAGAATAGCAACCGCAGAGAACTACTACGCTTGTATGCTGCCTTACTTCAGTTACTGCGAGGGTAAATTTCTGTTTATTCTCATACTGCTCGTAGGCTTGCTGCTGCAATGCAATTAAGAGTTTCAGGTCAATAGAAACGTATTCAAATTGAACTTTTCACACATATCTCTCTCGTTTACACTGTTGCGTAAAAAGTTTCCTCTCATGCATAATCAATGATTATGAAAAGCTCTCTTACACGTTTTCCTTTTTAATTGACTGACTGGCTGTCATAATGAATGAATGAAATGAAAGGCAAAACGAAAGAAAACTTGTATTCTTTTCTCTGCTTTATTCATTCGCCAATTTTATTAATGTTCTTTCATTAAGTATTCCGTCCTTTACATGTTGTGTTGTTCATTTCAACTTTAGCCTTAAATGTTTTATTCATACTTTGGATAAAGCATAGCATTAATTTTTGTTGTTGTGTCTGTGCTAACATTGAAGCTTATCCATCTCTACATGCACTGTTTATCGTAAAATTTTGAATTAATTCTTAATTTTTATATCCCTTAAGAATTGATAATACAGTGAAACTTAGTTTTTTGTTCTTTAAGTAGTAGTAGTAATAGTAGTAGTAGTGTTGTGTCCTAAGATTGACAACATAAGACGACTCACTAATATAGGTAAGTGCTGGCTTTAAAACACACTCGTTTTTATAGGGTAAGGTTAAGCGAAATTTGAGCGTTTCCAACTCAACCGAAACTTGGATACCCAAGTTTTAAAATTTTTTTTTTGTTTTATTGTTTTTTGAAAATTTTTAGGAATAATTAATAATTTAATCGACTTAAAATGTTCCCTCTATTTGGTAGAATATTCTTGGTAAAAGTTTTTGTTTTCTAAAAACAAATTCATTTCATTTCGCATACTAGTTAAATGTACCCTGTACGGTGCTTAAAATTCGTTTTATTCTGAGTTTATCTTTCAATCTGTTTATTTTCCCTTCGAGTGAACTTTAATTAAAACCTCATAACAAGCGGACATAGTCATCCCTTCAAAAAAAAAAAAAAGAAAAAAACAATATAAATATATGTGTATGCTTCATTTTATGAATTCAACAAGCTCCCCAGAGTATGCTATGGCAATTTTGATATCATCATTTCACAAGCGGAATAGGTTATAATATTATTTTATTGATTTTTGTTTTTGTTCATCATTAGACTTTTGTTTTTCTTTAGAACAAAAAAAAAAAAAAGGAAAAAAGAAAATACTATTTTATTGAAAGTGTGTCGTGTGATATTTGCGGTATAAATAAATTAATTTCGCAAAATGAATATTTTTATATTAAAAAAGAAAAATACTCAGGTGCAAGTTATTATGGTGAACCACCTTGAAATGTACATCTATATACATATATATAAATATATATATCAATATATATGTATGTGAATGTATCGGTTCGGAGACAAGAAATTGAAAATTATACATACATATATACATGTATATATATTTGTTATATTTTGATACCGTGTAAAATTTTCTCTTTTTCAAAATTTGTTCACTTTTTAATCTTATTAAAAATATTCGTGTGCTAATTGTCTTAAGTACCCCACAACTGAATAAATATGAAAATTCCACATCATTAAAATAACAGAAAATATATTAATTGGCCAACAGCCAAATTAATAATACGTACATACGTACACACCATTTAAAAGGTAACGCAGAAGTGTTTGTTATAATCTTTACAAAAGCCGCTTGTAGGCTAGAGACCAACGTTTTCCTCTCCTGTCTTTTCTTTATCATGAATTATTTTGAAAAAAAATTGAAATAATCTTCTTCCTATCACGGAATATTCATTGAAGTAAATAGGAAATACCAGACAGATAAGCTGGTAACGGCTATGAATAAAATACGTAAAAAACTCAATATGCCATCCGTTTTTCCATTAAATTTAAACTCGAACAACATGATTTCAAGATAAACGCATCTGAAATTTCAATATTGAAGAAATACATTTTCCATTTCTAATCTTCTAATCCGTCCAACTGATTCAATGCTATTGAACGTGTATATATTAACATATGCTACGATTGGGCTTAAAATTTTGTTCATATCAATTCCCCGTTTGTTACTCGTAACGTGAGAAGTGCGATGACATTAGTCTTCCACTAAATTCGGAAATCTAATTTCATCACTCCGCCATTTCCCTACGCTCATCATTGTTTTTATTTTATCACTTTTGTATAGTTTAAGCAAAATCAAGTGAAAGCACTCCGTACACATGCTCTATATTCACATAATGACTTTTGAAAATAACGGGATATGGTTGAGAAAGTCGTCTCATCTGTACCATTTTCAATAAAGTTTGTCTTTGGGCCAATACCAGTTTGTGTATCAAATTTCATGAAAATATCGCCAAAAACGTTGGACCGTTAAGTTGAAAACAATAAAACCAATCAGAAAATCATTATAAATTGAGTGTCATAATAAAAGGTGGATATACCTGAAGTATTTCCGGTCGTTGCATACACCTGCACAACCGCAAGAGATCTAGGATACAAGAGTATTTAAGAAATGTTATAAAAGAGATTATGGAACAATTCGCAGATTCTTAGGCGTTATAGTTTGCGTATCATATAATGCATAATAGATTGCTTATAATCTTGTATACGGTACGGATAACGGTAGTTCATATAACAGTTAGTATAACAGGTGGCTTAGGGGTAATCAAAAGCTTGCAAGACTGAGTTCTCAATTGCTTATTACAAACCACTTTCTATTACTGTCTGCCCAATTGCGTTTACGATAAAGTCTACGTGTATAACAGTTTTTATAAAACTTAATGTAACTTCCGTTTTTTTATCCTTTGTATACAGTACCTACACTGTACTTCATATCTGATATTGAGACATCTCTTATTTTCTTTTAAATATCTTTAAAATATGATTTAGTCTTCCCCAGAAAGCATTCTTGGACATGATTCATCGGATTAAGAATTATATAGAACTGGGGATCGGTTCTATGAACCGCTCTTTTAACGGGAAGGCAAGTCAACATGGATGAAATCTGTTCAACATCTCCAAATAAATCTAGTCAAGCTAGTCTAGTCAGCATATTGCCTGCCTCTCTTGCTTGCAATGCGCTACAATCACATACTTCTTGTATCGGCAAACGCAAAAAAAAAAAACATGTTCCCCTTATTCACTGAATATCCCCCAACGTCATTACACACGTATCTTTTTTTTTTTTTTCTTTTTAATTTGCTATTACACTGAACTATGTGTATTGCATACTAATTCATTACTTTACTATATTTTCATCAAACATTTTTTTTTATGTAGATTTATACATTAATATATTTTTTGGCTTTTACCCTGAAAACATTTAATAAAGTTTTACGCGGCATCACGTCAGTATTTCCTATAGAGAGACAGACTCTATTATTACGTGTATAATAATATGCTTTGAAGAAAACGCGTGCTTCAATTTCATAAATTTCATTATTATTATTATCTGCAGTTTAATTACACATATTTTTCTTATTTTGGTGCAAATACAAACGTTTAAACGTTTTATAATTTTCATGATAGTTTAATCGGATGATAGTAAGTGATATTATGATAAAAATTCTTTCCATGCCTTTCTATTCCATAATATATGTTTGGATTAGTGTGCTGTGCTAGCAAGAACACCGCTCTACACTAAACCCTGAGCAGGGTAGTAAGTTAAGTTTAGACGAAGCTATTCGCAACTGACCTTAACCAGCTAGACGCGTTAATAGCTGAGTAGAGATGAAATGCGTGAGATCAAATCTTACTGCGGTTCACAGCTTCTTCGTCGCTATAGTGAGTGCTTGGTCGCTAAAGGATACACATTCATTGAATTGAAGCCACTTCCAAGCTCTTTTTTCACTTTTTCCTGATCGTCACCATGTTGCACGTATAGAGCACATAACCTGAGCAATTAGCAATATTACAAGAAAAAATAAACAAACTCCCAAACAATTTATCTATGATTATAGTTAAGTAAGTAGCGCGGCAATCTTATACATTTCCCAGTTTCGGCTTAGAGATTTATTTTATTTATTATTTTAGAGCAAAGTTTATCCCAAATTGCTTCTTTTCCTAGTCAAAGAAATAATTATTCCTAATAGATTTCATAGCGCAAAGAGTGAAAAAAAAACATACAAAGCGGTGGTCCCTCAGTTACTCTCACATCCTCTTAAAATATTACTTTCCATGATATTATTACAAACATATAAGTTTCACTTTGCACTATTTTCCGTTTTTATTCTAGTTTACTTTTTCTTGCTATGGAAAAGAATATATCCCTAGAGTATGCTACATTTTATGGAATAAATAACTGCATTACATATGCAACATTATTTTATGGCATTTAATTTATTTACTATTCTTCTTAGTTGTGTAAAGAAAAGTTTTTTGAAAGCAAACAAAAAACGACGACTTTATGTACGCAAATGCTTAACACCGTTGCTCAACATTAAAAATATTTGCAAAATAGAAATTTAAGTTGAAAAAAAAAAATTAAATTTGTCTTAAAACACAATTCGTTGTTCTGGAAGCTCTATCTGATCCAATTGAAAGGTCCTCTGTACTCTTAATTGTTTTATCACATTTATTACATTTTCCTTTCGCAGCTGTTCGTGTTGTGTCATATGACACAACCTAGAGTTCTTAATTTGATTGCGTCTGTATTCTTTTTTTGCGCCAGGAAGAAAGAAAGAAAACAACAAAATTTTCTGTTTTCATTTAATTTTCTCTGCTCTGTTTATGTTTTCACAAACATATGACATTTTTTCTCATGCAAAAAAAAAAAGAAAAAAAAAACGATACACAGTTAACGTTACCAGAGAGACTATCTATCCATTCATTCACCCAGTGTCTAATAGTAATGTCATGAAAATGACATTTTTATGCGTAAACTGAAATGTGAGCGACGTGATGTTGGAAATTTAATGACCGCCAAAAGAATGCTAGGGAAAGCAGAAGAAAACGTTAATAAAGAAAAATTTTGTACATTTTTAGTATAGGATGAGAAAAAAAAAAGCAAGGTAGACGTCTTTCCTGTCACTTATTATATTTTTTTTGCAGTAAAGCGAAAATTTTAAAGTAAAATTAATTTCAACTTAAAATCAATTCATTTCCTCTTTTCTTTTTCTGTCTTTACAGGTAAGTGTTAATATGCTTTAGCGGTAATATTTTTATTGCACGTATGGTAAAGTATTATCAAAAATTTATCAATATTTATTAGTTGTCTCTTGTATATTATACATTCTGATAAGGATTTCCATTACTTTATGCATAAAAAAAGAGAAAAATGAAAAAAATTTCGGGGGGCACGGCCGACTGTTAAATATATCCTATACCGATTCACTTAATATACTATTCATACAACGACTCTTTACGGCAATGGGAAATGATTGAAATTTTGTTCTGATCGGTACGACTTGCGAACAGTGTCGTTGCGACCTGTCAGCTGGAAACGAACAAAAGGGATAGCCCAGCTTTTTTTTCTTTTTATGCCTTAAATATTTGAAACACACAGATGAGCAGAAAAAAAAGTGTTTGATGTTGTTCCATGTTGTTGGTTGGGGGCCATTCTTCTCGCATTTCCCATATTGCATTTATCGTTTATTTACAAAGAAACATTTCAGTATTTCAAAATGGTCTTAGAGTAATGTCGAGAATAGGCAAAAACTTAAAGTAGCCTCAGTTCAAAAACATCCGAATGCACAGTAAAATAGGTGCTTTTACAAAAACTTACGCAATATTTTGTACTTAAAAGCAACCATCTTTATACAAATTAATGCAGACAGTCAATAACCGGTATTAGGACACCTTCTATCCCACAATTCTTTTTTAATTTCCAGGAAATTTACGAAACTACGCTTGCAGGCGTATCTTGGTTCCAGATCTAAGAAAACCATCTAGAAAGTACAGTAAAACATGTGAAATTCTTGCCAGGCTTCATTTAAAAATTTATTTCATTCTTGCACATATTTTAGATCTTCATTCTAAACCTAAAAAAGGGACTCCAAACAACTATAAAAAATGCCACAGTTCACTTAGGAATGTATTTCGTGCTTAGACATTTTAATTCATTAAATATATTATGAAACATATATTTTACTTTAAAAAACTAAACAAAATTGAGTAAAAAACACATTATGTCGTTGCTCTATGCATAATTCGCGGAATCCCACTCGTCTAATCCACATTTGTCGAACTTTGAAGAACATAATGCGAGGTTATAATGCATATTTTTCTAAGGATTGGGGATAAAAAATTCGTAGAAATATCAAAAAAAAAAAAAAAAATTCATCAGAAAACTTTATTATGGACGGGCAAGGCGGGCCAATAAATAGCCTGTAACACTTTGCCTAATACAATTCTTATTTTTATTATAGAACATAAAAATTATATCTTGTTTCTTATTTTTCATGTGCGTATTTACGGGGAGGTGGGCCCAAAAAGCAAGCTAACGTAGTATAAGTATAATTCCCACATAGGACAGGATCCAAAAATAGGCGTAGAGGGTCCAAATTTTGTAGAGTATAGTTATTATAGGTCAATATTTCATCAACACATATTAAAACTTTTCTGCTCTGCAAGGGTCAATTTTCGTGAAATTCCTTATTAGGGCAGGATGCAAAAACTAGGCCGAGATGGTCCAAATTTAGTACAGTTAATTTTTTTATATTAAATTACAATTATGTTATAATTTTCATCGCGAAGCATTGAAAATTACATCTTTTTGTCGTATGAAATTCAGTTTTCGTTATATGGGAGGTGTTTCAAAAACTACTACAGCCGGTTCAAAGTTTTCATATCAATTTAAAATACCGAAATATCACTATTTAGGCACTTTTGCGGAGAAATTTTGAAAATTCCATTTTTTTTTTCTTTATAAGAACTTCTCCGAATATGGACTTGTGTAGGCACTGGTCGAAAAAGTGGACCGATCCGAACCACTTTCAATATCGTTCGTGCTTACACCAAAGTATGTCAGTGTACCAAATTTCATCAAAGTGTCTCAATAATTGCGACTTGTAGCTTGAACAGAAATTTACATGAACAGACAGACAGAAAAACTTGGATAGATTCTGAATCGATCGATGAAACTCGTATTAAAACGAAGCAATTCATTTAAAAAGAGAATCTATTTTTTGATTTTAATTCGAGTTAAATCAGATTTCGTGTTATAAAACACCGTGTATAAAAAGAGAATTAGATGTATATGGATGTATATATATATATATATATACATGCTTATAGCTGCACGCTTCTGAAACGATTATTCTCAAAAGTTTCATTTAGAAACAGATAATTTTATATATAAATTTACAGATTAAGAGCGATGAGCGAAACAATGCGAAAAAGACGATTTTCTGCATGAATATTGTTCCCATTGATGAATGGACAATAATTTCGCTATAAAAGAAGTGTTAAATTCAGGTTTAATAATAAAAACTTATATATGATATGATATGATAAGAACTATGGGAAAAAAAATTGATCAGAGTTTCCCGGTTAAGTCGATAACAAGCGAAAAATTATGCCATAATCATATTAAGTAACAATAAAACAATTCTCTGTCGGCCAAATGAAAAAAAAAAAAAAACGTTTTTATAATAATTAATAATAGCAATGATAATGACTTGAAGAGAAATTCAATGCCTTACTCAGCACTTGACGATTATTCAGTGCTCAAGTGAAAGGTGATTTTATTACTCTTTACCAATCTTTTTTTATTACTTACTTTTGTATTATATTTATATATTAAACACATAAATGTCAACAACAAGTATTTTTCGGAGATAACAAAGATAGATTTTATGTGTTGTTTTCAATAAGAAAAAACAAATATTTTTCTCGTACTCGTTAGCCTTTTTTTTTTATATATTATTGTTGTGGTCAAACTGTATTACGAGATATTTTAAACAATTTCATTTACGAGAAAACTTTTCCCCAGTTTAGAATAAATTTTCAATTTCTTTTCAATAAAAATAAAAATATTTATTTAAATTTTCTTATATAAGAAGTGACAGCATAATATACACATACTTTCAGTTGTTTAATTTACAAATATATAGTGGACTACTTTTCGGCGCTACTTTTTTCAATTATTATTATAATTGTTATGATTATTATGATTTTTAATTAAAAAATAAACTTCTGATCGAACTCATTTTTCCTTTACGGTCGAGAATCCTACTTGCTACTTTTAATAGACACAATAAACAAATATGCAGGTTGCTGCTGCTCGAGCGGGTGCCGCAAAACTTCTTCTTTTTCTTTTCCCGATTTTTTAAAAAGTTATACAAAAAAAAAAAAGAAGCAGATCAATAAAATAAAATAAATTTCTCCTTTTTTTAAATACTTTATTTATAAAAAGTTTGGAAAGTAAATAATATAAATTCAATTTGCATGCAATTTTTGCAAACGTTATACACACATACACGCAAACACGTATACCAAAGCTATGACTTATTTGCTTACTATTATATAACATAAAAAATTCAGAACAAGAATAAGTTTTTCGTGGATAGAAGCATGCATGCAACAAGAATGAATGAATGAATGAATGAATAAAATGAAATTGAATTGAATCAAATTGAAAAAATGCCTGAACAGAATACTTATTATTATATATGAATAAGAAATGAAACTAAAATATTCACTTTGGTACGAATCTCAGATATGCGCCTAACCTTTCCGCACCTCACTCTAAACTACATTTAAAAATGAGCTCTAATCCTGATATTAATATCATCTTTCGTTTAGTGAGAGCAAATATTTTTGATTGACAAAATTTTTATAGGTCTTGAGAAAAGTGTCTCTCAACGAACTCGTAACTTTTCAATAACTTGACCCCGCATTCTCCTCACCTATCTATGTGGCCTGATAATGCTATTGAGTTTATCTGGAAAATAAACGATTTATGCTTGAGTTTTATCGCTTTACCGGTATTGTAATCGATGCGAATCTTTCACATGCTTTTTTGTCGCGACCTTTATATATATGACATTAAAATTGACGGTTGTTTTTAGAACAAATAACAAAACAATGGTTCTTTCTGTTGCTTGCAAAAAAGAAAGAGAAGATTAGGAGTATTTCGGTTTCCATTAAAAATTTGAGCAAAAAAATTAAGGTAAGAATATCTCTTATTTAACTTGGGCCGTTTGTTACAAACGGTAAGACAAAAGTACAATGCGCCACGTCAGGTACCGAGAATTCGATGATAGCGATTTTTTTTCTTTTTTGGATCACTTTCCATTCCCTTGTAAACATGCGATTGTATGTGTAAATATATAAACGAAAATCAATTGTCGCATTTTAGTTATACACATCTATTTTTCATAAGTTAAAAATTAGATTTATATCTTGACTTTAGGCGAATCTTTTAGCACCCACCGCTAACATATATTTAGTATTAAATTGCAACATGACCACGCATACGATATTTCGTCGATAAACCGTGAAATTCATATCCTATATACGTCCAATTATATTTCCATACGATTTGGCGGCGCTTTGGAAGGGATTGCACAAGCTGAAAATCACGCCTCCTTTATAAATATTTACATATACATACATATATTAACATTTAGTTTTGGCGGTGACTGTCAGCAACAGGTGAGAGAAAAGAAAGCAAGGCATAGAGAGATAGTGGACACAATCTAGTAGGTGTGTGCCCAATCGATAAGTGCTATGCTTTCACTAACTGAGTACTCATGACCGAAGCAAAATCTCCTGCACTGAGACTTGAACCAGCAAACATGGACTTGGAGTCTTACTTACGCGGCCACACGTGCGGATGGAGTGGCGGGTTCTCTTTAAAATTAAGAATTACGCACATATATTGATATTATTCGGCAAAATTTCAAGGCAAGGCTTAAGATATCAAACTGAAGGGCGTGAAAAGATTGTTCTGCGACTATTATATAGCAAAAAGGAGAAAAATTACCAGGTTTCTGATAAGCTGACTTCCGCATTTTCTCTGTCTAAAAAAAATATCAAGAAAAATTTAAAAAAAAGAACAAAATCATTATATATAAGCGATCACTTACGGGAGATGGTATTCGAACTTAGTCTGTAAAGAAAGAGCCATTAAGATGGAGTTTATGTTTTTTTAGGTAAAGTCTTTTTAATCGTGACAGCGAGACAGCCAAAGGCATACTTTGATTTAATTAAATTTTCATTTCACGCACTAATCGAGAGGAAATGTATACCATGGTCTCCCTTCTATGCCATATTATAGGCATGTGGCGAATCTAATATACTTCCTGTGAGGAATACAGAATATATCTGTATATATATATATATATATATATGTATATATATCTATATTCTTGCACAAATAATATCATCATATATTTAACAATAACTGTACAATTTCAAAGGACAGGCAAATAACAAGGCTAAGTTGTAATATATGTTATGTGTACGCCTAAAGACATGCAATACAAAAAAGAAGAGTAAAGATAGAAAAAAGAAAATAATCGAAAAACGGTTGTTTTCACATTACATAAAACATAACTGATATATAGAAGGCAATGTATTTTGGTAGAGTATATAACACATACACACACCGAACAACGACCACTTTAACGCTCAAGCAGAGTCAGTCGTAGGGATGTATTGTAATGCGGGCATGTGATGATGATGATTGGGTGATAGTATTGTTTGAAGAAAGCTGTTTGTGTAACTGTTAAAACAAATTTGTTTTTAATTTTCTCTGGGTGTGATAGACTTAAACAAACAAAGAAACAAACAAACAGATGAACCATACAATCCAACGAATGAACGAATGAGTGAACAATCCTTGAAACACCTACCGCACCGCTACATGATTACAGTTACAGTTACATTTGTAAATGAAACCAAATTTTTTATTTTTTTTATTTTTTTTTTGTATATAAATGTAAATTTAATGCAAATATTAAGCTGATTTCAACGGCAAATAGTGTTTCATGTGTAAATATTGATGACACATATCATTTGTGTTAACATTATCAGAAAACGAAATAACAATGGGTTTTGTCAAGGATTTTTTCTTTCTTTTTTCTCCTTATTTTTCTTCTTCGGCTCTTTGTTTATTCCCTTAACTATGCAGTTAGCTCGTATGTCGTATGTCACACTAGTACGAGTCAACTGCTGACAAGGTATGAAAATATGTAAGAAAAATTTAATTTCTATTCCTTTACTGTGATCAATACTTAGGCAGGAGTTGGAAAACAAACAATTACATTTTCCTTAACGTATTTGACATGTGTTGCTTGTACTTTTCGTTTTTCTTTCTGTTTTCTATTTTCTGTGCGTCTTGTCGTTTTTTTTTTTTTTTTATTTATTTTTTTGTAGTGTTCTTGATGTAACATATGATCCGGTTTTCTATTACTTGTATATCTTCTTCTTCTAGGTGAAATGATTTTTTTTTTTTTGTTCGTATATGTGCTCAAGTTCTTGCACATATATTTTCTGTGCGACATGACAAAACCGATTTTTGTTTTGCGTTGTATGTATCCGAAGAAAATAAACGAAAATTCAATTTTCTGCCATTTCGATTTTCTCTTTCTGATTTTTCTTATTTGGCCCCCCACCAATTCCTCTTCTTCTCCTTCTACCTTTGTTTCTGTTGCTTTTCCGGTTTTAAGAGAAAAAACAAAATATATCATATCTTAAATTTATTGAAGGGAAATTTTGATTTTTAAGTTCTTAACAAATTGAACTGTTATAATCGGCCATTTCCTTTCCACCTTTTCTTTTCCTTTCTTGCCCATCTACGTCATAAGATGGCAAAAGTTACACCTTTTTACTGAAAAAACGCTTACTAGCAACGAAATTCATATTTCAATTCAGCATTCATACGGAAAAATGTCTCAGAAATAAGTCAGTTGTTGTGATCCATTCAAATTTCTCAGGTCAAATCATTTTTCTAAACCAAATGTCAATGCAAGTGTATTAAAACGAAACCTTGTTTTCATATAAAACTCTACTTTTTATACCCATCATCGAAAGATGGGCAGTCTATCGGTTTTGTCAAAGCGACTGCAACGGCCGGAAGGGGACTTCAGAGACTCCACAAGGTATATATATTCTTGAAAAGCATCAATTTGTGAAACTATTTGAGCATATCCGTCTGTCCGTCCTTCTCTTGCAAACATTCTCTTGGTCCCAAAGATAAAGCTGTCGACAGCAAACTTGGTAGGAACATTCTGGGCTTTCGCACTCACGTTGGTACTGAAAATGGGACCAATCGGACGAAGGATACACACACATTGCCACATAAATTGAGAACATCTTTGCATTTCAAAAGGAATAAAAACTTCAAATTTTGCTCATTACTCAAATGCTTTTGTGAGCGACGATTTAAAAAGTTATCCCATATCATCCAAGCTTTTCGAATTCATGTTTAGTGCGTCAAAATACTAATTTTCAGCAATTTTTGTCTAACATATACTAAAAACTCTCAGTTATTGTTTCTAAACAATAACTTTCGAAAACTGTCTCAGTCATGTCCGGACTAATAAATATTACAGTCAAACAACTAGACGGACGGACAGACCAAAGGTGGAATATTTGTCAACTTGTTTTGAATATTTTATACTTTCGCGTAAACATAATCTTTGCTACATGGCTTTATGCGCACACATCTAGGGCCGGTATAAATTCGAGTTAGAAGTGAATTCGCAAAATTCATTCCAAACTTGCGGTCAATTAGCAAAGCATTTGACGCTTTAAAGCACGCATATTAAGAGGACTTGATTTTTTAGAATTTCAAGAATCTCCGGTACTTGAGAATAATTTATTAATATCGTTTACATATCTTATCAGAGAAAAACCTTTTAAATTAACCCTAATTATGTTGTACAATTAAAATTATATCGAAATTCCAAATTTAAAAAAGTTTTTTACATTTTGTGAGAACAATTTATATTTGAGGAGAAAAAATTTGAAAAGAACTATTAACAGCAGCTGCATTGTAATATTTTTTTTTAGTAAAAAATTGATAATAATCTACATGAAAATTTAAAGAAAGACAAAATTCAACACTTTTTGATGCATAAGTTGCATAAATTGCATAAATCTTTTTTGGTTTTTTTTTTTCTTTTTTTTTTTTTTTTTGTTTATATTTTGTATTTAAAACGGATTATATTTGAAATATTAATTTAATAAATTTACGTTTAGACATTTTAATGTAGATTTTGTTTAGAGTATTTGAAAAATATGCACCAGTGTTTACGTCAATGAAAATGAATGGGTTTCATTGTGTGTATGTAATAACAAGAACTGCAAGAAAACATTGATATTAATAAACACATAATCTATACAAAAAAATAAAAAAAATAAAAAAGAAAATTTGTATATGGTTTGAAACGAATTTTTTGATGATCTCATCACCACACGTGGCCTCTATTATATAGTAAAAACAAGAGGATAATTCAACTGGGGCTTAAGGGCTAAAAAAAGTTGAATGTAAAAAAAATTGTTCATAAAACTCGTTTTACGAAGAAGATGTAAAAGGGCGTAAAAATCACTTCCATAAGTCTTTAGCGCAAATTTATTATATAAGTCGAGATTTTCTAGTGCTCTGGGCTGTTTTGAGAAACGTAAGAAATTCAACTACTGGACAACATCTTTAAATGATACGCCTTAGTGCACAATCAAAAAGGATCTATTAATAAATTGTAAGAACTGTCGAATATTGAGGCCTTGCAGGATTCCTGGCAACAACTAACCATATATTTTTTTTATTTATCCCGCATAAATCTATTTAATCAAAATGCTTGTGACATCCGTCTCTCTACCACCTACGTATATTGCTTACATATATACGCCCTCCACTAAAGCAATTGGTTGTTTCCTTTGATCAAAGAGGATCTTCCACCCATCTCTGAACCTAAGTATATTGCTTGCTTAGATTTATAAGCCCTTCGCTCAAGGAATTTGGTTTATTCCCATATATCAAAGAGATTATTGCACTTACTTAAGTCCATTTAGTCAAATAGGATCTTCCACCCATCTCGGTGCCTACGTATATTGCTTCTTTACATTTATAATATCCATCACTAAAGGAATTCAATGTATTCCCTTACATCAAAGAGATCATTGCAAGTACACATCATGTCGCCGCTTACCATAATTACTGGATGGATTTACATGAATCCATCTAGTAGCTGCTCTCTCATTTGCAAAATGATGAACCCTGGTGCGATTACCTTATCTCGCACCAACACGATATTCTAAATTATTTTGAAGCTGCATTGTGTATTCCAAAAGGAGAAAGCAAACGCGTATCGGTTACGAATGCGTTGATTGTTTTGCCTATGAGACGATAGGCTTAATACTCCCTTTAATCGATCTTTATAGAAATATTATTTTATCTATTTTTTTTGCTTATGTCAAATGAAATTATTATTGTTCATAATTTTTGTGGTATTAAAAAAAAAGAAAAAATATATATATAGATATAATCCTTATATTTGAATTAAATTATTGCTACGTTCTGTTATTTTTGTAAATATTCTTTATACTTGCGGGAAGTATCCCTCGCCCATCCCACACCCTCGCCAGGCGAAAAAAATATAATAATAATATTTTCGTGTATTTTTCAAGCATGAGAAGTGTTGAAGACCACTTGCATTAAAAATCATAAATTAAAATCTTTTGCTGAATATATTTTTTCATTGCCTCTATTTAAATCATATTTATTACGTTTGTTGAATTGAATCTAGTAACAATAATAATTCATGTTTCAACATTTAACACGATGATGAAAAACATGCAAATAGCATTTTATAATCTATAGATTATTCACTGAAATTAATTGTTATATTACACATGATTGTTCTGTTCTTTTTTTTTTCTTGTTTTTCTTCTTTTTTTTTGTTAAATTTTATTAAATTTACAATAATTCTACTTGGCGTTGATTCTTTAAAAAATTTATTAAGTTCTCTTAAACTGAAGTGTGACAGTATTCTTTCAAAAAATCTATTTAAATTTATATTTGCGTGAAGCAAAAAAAAAAAAAAAATCGTTTACCTTAATTATACATTTATTATCAGATGCCTAAGGCAAAGCAAAATAATATACATTTTATAAAATAATTCACGTTATGTAGAAATTTATTTTGAATGTTTTTCATTTAATAATAATATAATTTTCTAAAGCATATTTTATTTCCTAATGCAATTATTGAAATTGAATTTTTCCCAAAATTGTGGGAAATCAATAATGCAAGCACCACAATAACAATAACACTAATAACAATAATAATAATAATAATAAATGCAATGTGCTCGAAAGTATACAATAATTTTTAAATATTTATTCAGCCCTCAAAATAGACAACGCCATATAATTCCACTACATATAGACACTGACCCACTGCTGACCTCAGTTTCTAAATCAAAATTAATTATTTATATCAAAAAAAAAAAAAAAAAAAAAGAATAGAAAAAAATCATGTGGTTTTGAATTTGCTCTGTCGTTAATCACATATACTTTTCCCCTTAGAAATATGTTTACAAATGTGTTTACAATAAATCTGTAAATAGTTATACATATATGTTAGGTAGGCGGGAAAGTTCTCAATTTGAAGGTGTTTAATGTATCTGTCAGCATTCAAGTAATGAATCCCGAGCTACTTTGGAATGGCACATGGGGCTTAGATGCAAATTACTATCCATCATGGATTGCGGAATATTGCATGACAGTCTTCGTTGAGACTGAAATTTCTGCAACGAAATTTGGCAAAGAATATTTGGGAAGACTTTACTTCCCCATCGTATCACAAGCAATCCATGGGCTGCTTCCCTTCTGGATCTCATATCAAAGAGAATATTATAAAAGCACTTTATCATTCTGCACTTCCCAACTAACTGATAAAGAATATTGAATTTCTCCCTCATACACCACGAGTGAGAGAGAGAGAGAGAGAGAGAGAGAGAGAGCTCTAAATGACAAGACCACACCTAAAGCATTCTATCTGATGGCCTTAATCTGACAAGTAAAATTAGTTTAAACTTTCCCACAAACCTATTACAAATACTACTTCACTTGTAGTTTATCTATTTATTGAATATTAGATGTTTTTACAAATTCTTGTAGTTTTGGAATTCATTTGCAACTATTCTGCAACTATTTCTGGTAAGCTTCATATATCAAATAATATTCAAATTGCATCCGAATACCAGTTTTTTAAATGCATTTTCCAATTTTTGATAATTGCAAGTGTAGAGGAAAAAAAAGAAATGATCCTAAATAACATATTCATCATGACTTGTCCCACTCTTCAATTTCCTCAGTCTCGTCAAATCATTACATTCCTGACTTTTTTAAACGCACCTTATTAGCATTCCAGAGTTGCTTGATAAAAGCAAATATTGGTTAATCAAAAAGTGTTCAAATATAGTAAATTTACTTATTTATTAAAATTAATTATTTGCATGTAAATTGCATGTTTTAATAAAAAAAAAAGAGGCCTTTTCTCAAACATTTTGGGATAAATTTTTGATATTCATAAACTTAAAAGAACATTGCAAAGCACTTTTATTGATTGTTGGACCTAGGTTGAATAAAGATCGTTTTGCACCAAGCGAAGAGATTAGTATTTTTCCATTCTTAGTTACGCTATTAAGAATACGTATACTTGGCAACTTTCGATTTCGATTTTCATTCGGATTAACAATCGAAAGAATGCGTTGGCATGCGATTCTGTTTGGACTGCAGGAATAAAGGAGAATGAATAAATTGACAGAAGCACGCCTGGAGGAACGGTCAAATGGACGGACACATGGAATAGAGGAAATTTATATATATTTATTTTAGTTCGTTAAGCAAGCATGCTGGAAATTTTTAAAATCCTACCGCTTTTTTAACTTAAAACATCTTATATTACCTTAGTATGTCGTATGGCTTAAAAATAACTTAACATACTAGTTATTTGAATAAAATTTATTGTGCATTGCTTGGGCTTAGGATGTGAAATAAAAGAGTACCGATAGACACCGTGCTTCTATAAATATATTGGTATGCATTGTACTCTATCGATTTTGAAATTAGTTTATGCTAATTTAACAATATTGTTATGCATAATTTTAGGGCCGAATATGCCTTTCAAAGGTAATATGTTTTATAATTAAACTTTTTTATATGGGTTTTTAGAGATGAATTTCAGGTTTAAATATTGTGTTGACTTGTGTGCTTCAAAAAGATTTAAAAGGAAAATTTTGTGTCCTGTTAAAATACAACTTACAATATATCTTAACTAAAAGCTGCTAGCAAGCAAAAAATTAAAATAAGTCGTTAGAATGAAATGAGAAGTTAAACCTTGTCTTGCGCTTCCGAAATGCTTCGTTTATTTAATTGTTTAGAATTACTAGAATATATAGGAAAATCTATAGCCTACCTTTCGGCGATCGTAGTTATTCAAAGCATGTTGCTTACTTTTTTCGACGGAAAAAAAATACATGAAAAATCTCCCCCAAGAAAGACAGACGGGTAATCAATCAATACAAATCTAGTTTTATTATAAATAAATTTCATTTCCCATACAAGATTCTCTTTCTTTCCTGAAATAAATTACAATTTCTTATTTATTTATATTTTTTTTTCCTTCTTTTTTTTTTTTTTTTTGGCAACGTTTCAATAACTCAGTAGCAAACCCATTTCCATTATTGGGGGGTACGGTTTTATTAAAAAGAAGGTAAAATTACTGCTAATGTTTGCCTTACCACCGATGCACAGGTATACGATGTCACCTCCTCAAGGAATTGGAAAAACGTAATAAGCAAATAAGCAAATAAGGAATTTACAATCCACATCTGTGCGTCTCGTTGTCTGGGCGCCTGTCAGTCAGTGTCCTTGGGTCGAATTAAAATCTTTTTCTCTCCCCGTACGATAAACATAATATTTTGTAATCATATCTTTAATGTTTGCAAATTTACGAAATGTATCATTGCCAGACATAAAGTTTATAAGCAAATAACATTCATGTCATTTATAAATGTCAAATGTAATGGTTTGGTATGGCAGCGGTGGTGATGGTCTCATGGAATTATGAACCATTGCTTATAGCCTAGCCATCCTCCCTCTAGAATGCAAATCAAGATATGTTTGCTTTTTGTGAGGGGGTGTTTTTTATAATTGTAAAAGTTGAATTTTTCTAATCATCCATCCATCCATCCATCCATCCATTTACCTTTTCGTATCATGTAATCTTTTGTAATGTATTCAACTGTCATGGTAAAGTGTATTTAAATGCCACTTAAACTCATGTCGGAACGTTTGTTAAACAAGCAGCGATTGCATTATATAACGGTGTCTGTGTTTGCGAGTACTCTTAAGTAAATTCACTCTTAAGTAGCTTTAAAATTAGTCTTTCGTTAGCAAACAGCCGGGTTGTGACATAACATACCCCAGACAAGGAAAAAAAGAAAAGTAAAAAAACCGCATCATCTGCAGCATCATTATTTTCCATATGACAGACATTCGTCATAGAATATTTCATGCTGTATGTTTGTTATTCGTATTTATTTTACTGAGTTTATTTGTATTAAGTTAAACTGACATTTAAATATTTACTCGGTTAAAATTTTTGACATTTCCTACTACTGACAAATATGATACCATACGAAATGGTAAAAGAAAAAAAAAAAAACAATAAGGGAAAGAAAAATTTTTTCGCCCTCTCACGTTCAATCTGTTCTCTTAGCAGGCAGAGGCAGTCCACGTCTTTCGCCGTTCGACAAGAGTTCATCATAAAATGTTACTGCTGACGATGACGAGTAGGTTGTTTTCATATGAGTATGGAATTTGTTTTGTATGACCCTAGAGATGTCTTTGCTACTCTTATGTGTTCTAGACTTTCTTTTTTTTTTTCTTTTTTCTCATTTACCGTTGCGAGCAGCTTTTTAAGCAGTTGTTCGTTTTTTGTTTCGACTTAAATGTGAATATTAATTCAAAAAGACATTGAGTTGCCTACAAGTGCTTGTTGAAAAAAAAAAAAAAAAAAAAATATAAAAAATTATTTATTTAAAAAAAAAAAAAAAAAAAAAGAAAAAAGCCTTAAAAGTTATTCTCTTATATTACACTGAAAGAAACGAAATACGATATTTTCAACTCAACGGTTCATCTTTCGTAGTGCAATCAAGAAAAAAAAAATCAAAAATTATGTTGCATTCACATCATTGTCTTCCTTCTATACGAAATCTAGTCACTCAACTTATTCGACCGCATATCGTATCGTTTATGTCACATCGTATATATATCGTATATATATATATATATGTATATCATATGAAATCATGCTATTACGCGATTAGGCAGCACTTACGGGTATTAACTGTACAGACTGTATTGAATCATACGGTAACATTTGTAAGAGACATAAAAAGACGATTCCGAGTTAATCGCGAGTAATGTGTGTTGATCTGTAGCTTTTTCAACAGAAACATATTTAACCAAAAATTTTTCTCTTAAGCCCTTTTGTGTCGTTTACGATTGCCAAAAAATTTATCTGTTCCTTCTCTTTAACTACCGCCTTAAACTATACTGCTTTAATTTGCGCCATAAATTATGCCTTATCTTATGAAATATTTACACCAAATTGAAAAATCAGCTAAATTTTTATCGAAAATTTTGCATAAGTCAGGAACAGTTCTCTAGTTTGTACAATTACCTGTGAAATCTTGTAAAGTCGCATGAAAATACAAATTGCAAAAATGCCTGTGTACATATATAATATATTATTGTAGGGGCTTTAAATAAGAAGTGACGTTTAAAATTTACCGCGATTTTCGTGCCACAAAGCGATTTCGTGCCACCATTGTTATCGTGATCACATTTGAAGGCCTTTCAGTCACATTCGCTGATTATGTGATGGAAATGCATAGATCGTTACTTTTTGAAAAGAAAAATATTATAACAGAAGCCACAGCTAGTACTTCGAACACTCATGAGAAATAATTGCACGACTTCTACAAACACAACGATTGACAGTGCAATCGTGACCAAGTTTCCGCTGAAGTGTTACCGACTTAAAATGCTTCGCTGATTGACTTCTTCACTAGCACCGTAGGACAGAGCAAGGGCAAGCAAAAAGACTTATTAAATCCTCCGACATAAACGACAGTCTACTGTAATTATGAAGGAGCACAATGTACGTCTCGTCACTGGCTCCCACATGGGGCTAAAGCTATCCCAGGTACTATCTGAAATATAAGGCCATCTCATATACCGATTTATGCAGATGCTGAGTGAGGGCAGTGCAAACAAACATCCCATCATAGCCTATTGCAAATCCCGCAGATGGTGCCAAGAGCCATCATAATTCTAGGTGGGAGGGAGAATAAGTCAGTGCAATAGACATTTTTGATCAAGACAGGCACCCACAATTCCATTTTTTTCATTTTATTTCATAACCAGTAGGTACCAATTAAAAAATAAAAAAAAAAAATAATGAGTTAAAAAGTATTTTTTGAAGCGTGGCTAACAATTCCTCCAAGCTTTTTAAATTGACTTAGCTTACTTCTAAAGCACACAACAACTCTCAGAACAGCAACAGTTGTTTTGTAGCAAAGTTTACTGACTTCTTGCTGCAACACAAATCAAGTCATTTCATTTGAAACGTCAATTTTTTTTATGTACGTATTTTTCTTCTCTTCTCTTCTCTTTTTTTTTTTTTTTTAGTTCACTTAAGTTTTGCTCATGTTTTATGTTTAATTTGAAAGTTTTCTTGCCTGCAGTTATATGCTGCTCTGTTGTTGAGTTTAAATTTGAACCAAACGCATACAAGCTCAACAAACGTTTATATTCACAGATATAAAGGCATATTAACTTACATACACACATACATCAATGCATAGTGTAGCATAGATCGTTATTTATTAGCTCTTGTAAAATATTAAAAATAAATGTATTTTAGTTCCCCCCGCAATTGGAACGCACTTCTATGAAAATCGCAAGAATTTCTCTTGAAAACTTTCGCATCCACTTGTTAAAGTTTTTTTAAAATAAAAAAAAAAATAAAAATATTCAATCACTACACGATACACGATATTCGAAATGATGTTCCAATTAACTCGAAATAATCAAGGCACTTCGATTTTAATCAGCCATTTAAACAACGTTATTTATCGCATTTTTGCTATAGCTTCCTAGATGAGACGGGATCAGCTGTTTAAACTCCATCATTTAACAGGTCAATGTCGAATTTATGTTTTATAGTCAGCTCAATGAGACGGGATTCTATTACCAATATCTACATTTTCTAACTCCTTTCACTGATGTTTCAGACCAATAGTTATCCTAGGCTTGACACAGTTCTACAGTTGCACGACGATTGTACGACAGAGATCAGTGGACATTTACAGTGCATATGACTACACATTTATTGTATGAACTATTACAAATATAGACTAGAGCCCGCTGCAAGACTATATTTTCGTTCGGTCTGAAACCAAACTATTTCGTACGAGTCACTTGAACTATGCAAAAACAATTTTTATGATCATTGAATAACAAGAAATGTATAAAAACTTGCCGTTAGCATTATTCTCCATTATTCTCCACCTTGCCATTACCGTTATTATTTTCTACCCCTTCCTTCGTGGTCGGTCTTTGTGACACTTACTAAAACGTGCCTTGCTCTTTTTAACCGCGTTACACGAGCCATATTTAGTATGTTATGCGTACACAGTAACAATCACTCAACCATGTTATATGAACTCGTCTTAGGTGAACACATGTCGCAGGAAGTTTACTAATACTAATATCAATGAATCGTGTCTACCTTCTAACCGAAGTGTATATATAATCAAAGAGTCTTGACAATAAATAACAGAAAAATCTTGCACATACTACAGCAACGCCCATGCAACCAAAGGCTATTTTTTAATTTTTTTCTTCTTTTTTTTTTTGTTTCAGTCTTAGCTACGAAACATTTAGAAACACAAATATGTCTTATCCTTTCATCTCTTTGTAGATGTGGAATGTAAATGTTTTACCACAACCTAAACTCCTTAAAAATCGCTTCAATCTTCAGCTGAACATTGTTACGGAGAAATTCCTTTAATACTACTTTAAAGAATGTGGACAAAAATTTGAACTAGTAATCATTATAAGTAACGCGTAGGGGAAGAAAGCCAAATGTAGAGATTGAACCACAAATAGATTTTATCGATAATGTTATTTTTATTGTGCAACATTAGCTGTGTTAAAGAAACATTGTACATATGTTTGAAGAAATTTTGTGGATACTTTTTGGCATTATGTCAACAATAAGTTGACTTAGCTTACTTTTAGGTGAACAAAAAAAAAAGAATTTCAACCTTTATTGAAAAAATATTTCAATAGCTCAGTTCTCTTTAAATTTTAGGCATTGGATCCGCTATTTGGACGAAAGTAATAATTTGGAATAGTTATTAGAAGTCACACAGACTTGAAACTCATAATTTTTACACTTCCTGTGTATATGCTGCACCGTTTCGAAAGATTATATATGTTCATTTAACCCGCATAGATTATGCATTACAGTATTTCCGCTAAAAACCGGAAACTATTAAAAGCAGCACAACTACAATTCATTCCCAAGGGTGCGCATTGGTAACTTACTCGCTCGGTTGCCTAAATCTTTTCCGTACATGAAATGCATCAAATAAACGTTTTGAGGGTAAGACATATATATATACATATATATGTGTGTGTGTGTGTGTGTGTGTGCATGTAAGCTTCATGTGATGTGTATTTCAAAATGAAATAGTACTTTTTAAGTAGCTACAAACATAGTATAGGCATGCATATTATTGCCCCTTCCATCACCCACAACAAAAAAAAAAAAACCAAAAAAAACACTCACGGTCAGAAGAGAACATATTTGGCAAGCTGGTAGGGAAGAAGTAGCGTACAACCCGTGAGTGAAAAAGTAAATTCTCTAGAACAATTGCGGTTTCGGTTAAGTTGAACAGTTGTTGTTACAATAGGCAAACAGTTTATGGGCAATGTATGGATGTTTAAAGTTGGAAAACAGCCTGTGCGGTTCAAGGATATATATATGTGTGCGTATAGGTATGTGTATGCATAAGTAACATATGTTGCTTCTCTCTATACATGTTCAATTGTATGGGGATTATATTACACACTGGGCTGAACATAGAGAGTAACATCATCAACAGCATATTGTGGTTTTTTGAATGCTGTCGTTACTAATGTTGTTGCTGCTACTGCTGCTGCTGCTACTGCTACTGCTGTTGCTGTTGCTGTTGCTAGAGCTGCTCTGGCATTGCTGTGCTTTGATTGTTTCAGTTCGGTTTCTCTGGTCTGTTAACAAAATGGTTTGCTTAAAATCATTAACTGAAATATCGTGCATAAGCTTTGCTTTTTGATTTTTAACCATAATCATGGCTGCCTTTTGACTTATACAACAACGGTGCTTCTATTTGGTCTGTGTGTATGCATGCATGCGTGTCTGTACGGGTTATAATAGTTCTGGTTGCTCTTGTTATCTACGCTGTCTGTTGCACAAAATGTTTTAAACCCACTTTTACCATACGTCTACTATTATATATATGTATATATATTTGTATACTTGTATCTGTGTATCTGTTTGTCTATATGCTTTAGTTTTATTTGTATGTGTTTAAATTTAATGTTTAAATGTTCTTTGTTATTGTTGTTATTGTTGTTTTTGCTATTGTTATGAAAGCTCATTACAAATTTCGGTTCAGAGCATTTCATATGGCGGTTTAGTGTTGAGCATCATTACCATGCGGTATGATTTTATGAAAATTCTCGACTCCAAAATAACATTCATGCGTTTACCATCTATTCAACCCGAAAAGTATACTGGAAACGCCGATATACTTGCGTTATGATTTTGTAATTGAAGGGCACTACATTTCGTTACGGTACGGTACGGTAAAAGTCACCATAAACAAGTATTACGCATAATTATCATTAATGTTATAATTATGCAAGCCCTTGCAGCGGTCACTCACTATACATGCATACATGTATATATATATATATTACCTTTTTTATCATCAATTTTTTTTTTTTTTTAACATTTTGAATTATTTAATTATT
>NW_023998442.1:982077-1023513 GCF_014805625.2 Glossina fuscipes
TGCTGAACGGTCATATGTAGCTTTTATTTTATATTATTTTAATAAAAGTAAGAAAACAGAAACAACAGAGAACATAACTAACATGCGTATGTTTTGTCGGACTTTTTCAAAAACATTTTGCCATATGTCATGTTAGCTGTCATTTGCATTCATATTCATGTTGATATGCATTTTTCTCATATTCTTTTTTATACATTTTTATTATTTTTCTCTATAATATTTATTTTTTGTCTACGAAATTTATCATTTATTTTCTTTATAAAATTTGCATAACGTATTAACAGATTTATTCCATTCTCATTTCTGCTTTAGTTTCTTCCTGTTTTTTCAATCGTATGGTTTTTTCTAGATACGCCTGCATATCAATATGCATTGGAGAAAACAAAAAATTTATGCAGATAGCATTAACTTTATACAAAAGTTTATAGAATTACAAAAAAAAAAAAAAAAAAAAAAAAAATGAAAAGGATAACCATTAGATTTTTCATTAGGATTACTCTCCTTCCAATTTTTTGCATAATAATCGATTTTTTTTTTTGGGCCGGCTTTTCAAAACACTTTATAAATATTAAATACCTTCCAAATGAAATTATTAAACCATTTCCTTTAAAAAAATGGCACCGACATGTAGGCAAAGCATTTTCGCATTTACATTTACTTACCGTGTATTGATAGCTTGAGTTAAGCATATGTTAGTTAAAAATGGCGATTACCAAGTCGGTATTCGCGCGTTCATACAAGGTCGTAGCTACAGAGAATATCCATCCACTGAGGTGCGGTCGTTACTTTTTTGTCTTTCCGTGCTCCTTTTTGTCCGTCACCGTAGTAAACGTAAAAGCAACGTTCCCTGAATGATTGGTCGTATACAAAAAGAAAAAAGATATTGGCAGCTTAGGAAGACACGTTTTTATAAATAAATAAAAATATGAAAATAAAAAATTTTAAAAAACATTTTTAATGGATTAATAAGTTTTATGATAAACCAATAAAGCTACATCCGCTTTGCGGCGAATTTTTAATGCTCCTCCCGACCTTCTTCTATATTAAGTAATATATTACGATTCCAAAATAATTTGCTAGATGTATATTGGATAGCGGGAGGACAAGTAAATATTTGGCTATGTAAATCACAACTTTATAGGTTTGGCTTTGCTTCCTTTTTTTAAACTTAGGCTTTAAATAGTTCTAGTTAATGATTATACCGTTATAGATATAAGTTGTCCTTAAGTGGACGAACGATTGCCAGAAAATGTGGAAAATTTTTAAGTTGACCTGCGCCCGTCATGTTCGGCTAAGCTTTTCAAGTTTCCAGCTATCGGTTTTGACGGTATTTATTCCAACAATAGACGACGCAACTGCAACACCTTAATATTAGAAATATAGTAAATATAGTATACCCACAACCCGTAAAAAGAAGATTTAACATTTTTTATTGTAAAATATTCTTGCATGAATTTTTATGCATAGCTTTACTCCGAGTAACATCATATATAAACCAATTTTTTCTGTGGGGGATTTAACAAATCTGTCATATGATAAACGTCCAGTAAAATTTAGCCCCACATCACGAGCTATATTCCCGTGGTCGCTCTGTCTGGCAATGTCATTTTATATATCCACAGATTCAGATGTTTGCCATAAACTTCTTTGCTTTTCTAAGTAAGTGTTCAGCAAAACACGTTCAGGAGCATCTGTAATGTTCGTGTCATACTCAACACTGTTCGTTTTATTCGTGCAGGAAAATTGTGCCGCACTTGAGTTGAGTTGACTGCATTCCATAAAATATTTAATTGTGTGTATGGATGGGTGAATTGAATACACAAGGGCACATAAAAAGCAAGGAAACGCTTCCACGTAATTTGCACGAGGTCATCCTACTAGTAGGGCTTTTTTCTCCTTATGCTAGGTGGCAGCTACTTTTAGCTTAAATTTCAAGTCAATAGCTTCCGTCTGCCGCGTAACTAAATATATAAGCGTAGCGCTTCGAATTGAATTTGGTAGATCATAAAATGTTAGTCTGGTTTGACCCTACTCGGACTCAACTATAATGTACTTAGTCAATAGACGCCTAACGCTTACTAACTGGTTACATACCCGACATGCTGTGTCCCCCTATCTCTTTCCTTCTTCTCTTTCTCGCCGCTCTAATAATCGCCGCGTTAAACGTGTATAGCCCATCCCTAATTGGTCTTAGGCAGGTTTTTTTTTTATGTTTACGTAAAATGAAAGAAGTCAAACGAAGCAAAATTGAGGAAAATAAGAAGTTTGGTTGAATTTTCGTCAAAAAGATCCCCATGAGCCAAGGCGATGAAAGAAAATGCTTTAAGAGAGACGCTTTCAAAATCGAGCATATCGACCCAATGCCATCAATATTTATCATTGTTAGTTGATTGATAGTCGCTGATGGTTGTTGAGAGTTAAACCTCAAACAAGAAAACAGTGGATCTAACCTGACAGGATGCTATTATACTCAGCAATAGTAAAAAATGGCAAGTTACTAAATACTATTTCAAAAACAAGAACTTTTCAAAATTCTTTCTTTACTTTTCGCTTAAATATCACTTAAAATATTTCGCAGTGTATAGAGAGCGGGGAAAAACAGAAATTGTTATAAAATTTCACGAAATTATATTGCAACCGAAGCTTTTTGAGCTAAGTTGTTTTCCTTCATCTAAAATCTCGGTACAGTGCTGCGAACAGACTCCACGGGAGCAATCAATGAAGGCAGAAATATTATCAGCTTTGCATGAATTATTAAGTGATTTTCAATTGTTGCGAAGGCGGCTTGACGACCTTTTTTTCTTTTTTCTTTGTAAAAGCTTTGATTTGGTTATGATTAACTACGTAATTTGTTCGTTGGGCAGAACGTCGGTCGACCTTATGTGAAAAATCTCTGGAGCAGAAAATATAACACTTGTGTGCTTTGTTGTTATACAATCAATGCTTCTTTGTGAACACCATCTCTTTAATATTCGTTTTTGCACTTCATGTCAAAATTGACTATGCCCAGCTAAGGTTGTATATAAACAAAATTACGCACGACTAGCTGATATGCTAACCTAAATGTAACCTATATTTAATGCTTAAAGAAAAACTATAATGACTTCAAAGTACATGCAAGTGTATAGTAAGTGTATACAGAAACTCAAGTAAAACATATCAAATTTTTTAAATACTTGTGTGCAAAAATAAAAGTTTATCACTTAAGCAAGTTTCAAGTGAATGAGAGTAAGGGCATGCCTACAATATGCCATATTGTTTGTAACTCATATCAAAAATTTTTCAAAATAAGAATTTTTATTGGCCAGTGGTCCGATGCGAACTAGTTTCCCTAGCATTCGTTCTTGGATCGAAACGAAAATTCTTCAAAATGTCATAAAAATTGCAGCCTGCACCTCGAGCCTGATAGTGGGACAGACAAGCTTTTAGGTCGATTCAGAATTGCTTTCACGATATAACAAAAGATGGGTCCTTTTGGTGGGTGTCGCACAAATTTGATATATTCTCATACGGCAAGTGGTGTAAGGCATAAGAATAAAACATAAAAACATTCTAAAAAATATTTCTAAGGGATTTAATTAAAATTGTAATAAAAGTTTTTTTTAAATCAAATAAGACGGTTATGTATGTGCACGTCTCAGGATGAGAGAGGGAGTCTTTGACAATTCTTCACATATAAAGTGGACATCGAATCAATTCAGGCCTATGACCTTTATGCGGATCCGTGATTTCTGCTGGGAGACCAACAGAGCTACTGCGCATCCATGCTACAGTGCTGGGCATAAGCAAGCAGAAATTTTGGGAAATAAAAAGAGAAGAAAAAAAACGTACAAAAAATTTCGCAAAAATTGATAAAAATATTTATTTGTATCCTAGCGTAGCTGCTGTGAGGTGAGACACTGCGGTTTGCATTTGGATATTTTTTTTGTTTATACTGCATGCTTTTAGGATGCAATATTTAATTTCATATGTATACTTGTTTCTCTTTTTAATTGTTATTGTGTTCCTTTTCAAAATGTTTAAATAATCTAAAAATGTTATTTCCTGCTTTCATGCATACTACTATGTGTGCTTTACACGTTTACGTAACACAATAACGATATACAACAATACAAATCATTTACTCAGTAGACCACCGCCGGACGGATATCCGGTTAGTAAGAAAGATTTACTACGATTACCATGACTATCGCCCACATATACAGAAAATAGGGAAATTTTATCCATATGCTATATATAAAATAGTAAGTGTGTTATGAGTTATTTCTTTTTTATTTGTGTTTTAATCTATGTCTGCGGGTCGGGTCGTTATCTTTGCATATGGTTGAGTGTAAGCATGCCGCTCTCTATTAGAGAAAAATAAACACAATAAAAATTACAAAAACAAAAATTGCAAAAAAAAAAAAAAAACAAACAAACATAAAAAAACACAAAAACTATTTCATGCTCAAATGAATTTACACAAAAATACATTAATATTTCATGTACTTTGCTAAATATATCATGGAGAAGCACTTGAAACGTTGAAAGCAGACCGCTCAGCTCAGTTGATCTCGGTATATATGTGTTTGTCGTCTGTATTTGTAATATGGCTATGAAAGTATAAATGTATTATGTTGTCTAGGTGTAGGTGTGCATGTGTCATACGAATAAAATATTTCCATCATATTGTTTGTCGAGCTGCTTTGTATAGAAGAAGAACAAGAAATGAACAGTGCGAAAAAGGAAGAAAGGGATGGGAAACTTGCATATTTAAAAATATCAACTTTACCGGAAATTTAAATATTTAACCTTTTGATTGCCATACTTAGTTATATACATGGACATGCGCGCGTTTGTGTGTGTTGGTGTGTACATATCCGCAAATGGTTCCATTCAGAAAAAGCAACGCAAATCACATTCTCCGTTAACCTTTAATCGCACTCACTCTCTTTAATACATAAAAAGGGTCTATCTATACTTGTAGTATACATATATAGATATTTATATAAATATAACGTGTAAGTATGAGTGTTTGTGCTCATTTTTGCAAAAATAATACGTGTAGATAGGTTGCAACGATAAGTCTGTAATTTAAAGCACACTTTTGTGTGTGTACGTACGCGTGTGTGTACATCAACCAGTTTTCTCCTACTTTCGCCTGATCATTTATTTTTCTCTTTATATTCATTGTCGTGATTCCGTTAACACTTTTGTTATGATTTTTATATTCCATATAGAAGAAAAAAGGATTTTTTTTTTTCTGTTCTTTGCTGGTTTGCTGCTGCTCCTCAAATACATATATAGAATTATGAACTAAAACTTATGCACTTGTGTGTGTGTGTGTGTGTGTGTGTGTGTGTAAAAATAGTTGCTTGGTTGGTTACATTTGTTTATCTAGAAAAGGAAAATCTCACTTGTTCGCATTTTCCACACCATGCCACATATCAAGCCTTTCCGGGAATTTCGTTGCTTCTCTCTAGCACCGGTCTAACTATTACGGTCCTTCTCTAGTTAGTTCACTCTTCGAAAATTTACTGTTGAATACAAAACACCAAAAAAAAAAAAAGAACAAACCAGTGAAGGTCGCAAGAGTTGATGGCGGCGGAAGTTGCCAACATTTCTGGTGGATTATTGTTATTTGCAATTTTTCGCTTTGCTCCCATTCCAAGCACACACGTTCACATACACAAAAATATATCACTTTCTGTTTTTGCTTCCTTTTTTTTTTTTTTTTTTTTTCTTTTTTCTTCAGTGGCTGTATTATGCAACCGAGCTTACCTTTACACTACCCTCTGTCCCTTCCATTACATATATTACTGCTGATAATCCACTTTTTTGTTTCCATTTCATTCTTGTCTCAACTTTGTTTTTGTTTTTTTTTTGTTTTTTTTTTTTTTTCCATATAAAAGCACATTCATTCATTTTTACATAAATCTTTTAGTAGAGGTTGTATATTATCTACTTTTATGTTGGCTGCATTGTAACGACATTGATGATGATTTCCGAAAGCATTCCATTAAATGCAACTTCCTTTTACGTTCATTGCGGTCACAGTTGAACGAATCCAAAAAGAGGGGGGAAAAAAAAAAATTAAAAATACAACACAGTATCCTCGTTGTTTTATCCATTGTTTAAACCGCAAAAACCCCGACAAGTGGCTAAGTACAAAAGGGTTGGAAGACGAAAAAAAAAAGAAGAAAAACAAATGAGAAAGGAACGTTAAATTTAAATATTTTTATTTTATTAAGTTGGTGGAACTATTTTCTATATGAGTAGAAAAAAAATAATTGTCCGTTTCGGTGGTCAACATGTATCAAAGCAAACAAATTAGTGCGCTATTGGAATTTTGATTTACCCTCCTTTACAACAAAAGTTATTAACCTACTACTACTTTACTGTACTGGCCACTTTCCGGCCTCTTGCCCGCCCCCATCTAAGTATAGTAATGTAAGACTTAAATATTTCAATTTTTAATATCTTAATATATTCTGTATATATATTAAAGTTTCACTTTATTGCCCGATTTTCGACATTTTGTTGCCCACTTTTAAAGATTTTCATCTTTAATTTTATTCTATAAAAGAAAAAATCAAGAAGCAATAAACCAGTCAAAGTGACGTTACGAACATGTGAAAGGAAATAAATTCGTACTATACAATAAAAATTAACCATAAAACGCAGTCCCATGATGTTGTCTTCATTAAAATTTAAATATTTTCATTTGTAATATCTAATCGAAGATATAATTCGGCCTCCGATTATGTAAGTGTCGCCCGTTTTTCAATACTATATTGCCCGCTTTTGATAGTATTTTTCTTTTGTTTTTTTCTATATGACCAAGCAATCAAGGGGATGCCACCTATTCGCATAACGCGGTGACGGTCAAGAAGATGTTAGGGAAGACAAAGGAAGAAAAAATGGAGAGGTGAGTGATGGCCGCAGCCTAAGGGATGTATGCTCGATCGATGCCTCTATCAATTAAGCATTCAGTGTAGCTACGACCAAAGTGAACCCTTCCGCACTGAGAATTGAACCCACGAACACTGACTTGATAGTCGCAATTCTTATCTACTCGGCTACTCAGGCGAAGCATTTTATAGGGATAATTTTATGCTCTATGCACCGATTGTGGCACAAGGATATATTAAGTTTATACGGATGCCTGCAAAATGCCGAAGGACATGAGAAAGGCCTACACCTTTTATTAAACCGATCGCTTCAGAGTTACTTTCTGAGTCGATTTAACTTCCGTCCGTCCATCTGTTTTTTCTTGCGTTCAAAGTACAGGCCCTAGTTTTTGGAGTTATTTTGATGGAATTTGGTAAACTGGTAAAAATGGTCCGAATTGGACCACTTGTTCGACCACTTTTCATATAATGCTTCATTTTGAAAAGTCTTTAGTGATTTAAATAAATGCAGCGGTGTGTACGGTACTTAAGGGTGGGCTTTGGCCCACTACGGTGTTTATGCTTGTTCGGTTTTACTGTTGTCCACTTCCATTTTCGTTATCTTATTATTAGAATTCTTTTTTTTATCAAATTTACAAAAAAAAAAAAAAATGCAAGAATGCTTTACTTCACCGCACATTTTCTAAAGACGCAGCATTAGCTTGGTTTCGGATCGTTTTCAGTTAAAAACTAGTAAGTTTTCTTTGTCGATCGTTTTTCCCTGTTCGTATCATTTCGGTTATTTTGGCAAGTTTTTGGCTAATGCGAAGAATTTTCCGTTATGTATAATAGGAAGCGTTTGTTTTCTTTTTTTTTTTTAATTTTTTTTTTTGTTTTTATTACATATTTTAAAATGTTAACAGCCAACAGCTATGAGAGTTTCCAGCCTTCAGAAAATAAACATAATAATAACCATGTTCGTATCCAAAACATAAGCGTATGGTAACGATTATCATCGTAAATGTATGCAAAAACAAACCACTTTCTGTATAGTTGTGTTCGGTGGCGGTTGTAAAAGTGAGCAATAACACTGCTTAAGGGCTTAACAAACAACAAAGCAATTTAATAGTAGGCATGCCTTGACTGTAACAACACAATCGCAACAGCAACAACAAATCATCATTATCACTAAACTGTTCGCCATATACGAAAAGGCCAAGTGAAACCTAAACATATTGTGAATGGAGGCAGGCAACAACTTAAAACAAAAATTTATTTAAAAAAAAAAACAAAAACAGCGTTCAAGTATCGTCAAGGAGTTACATGATAAATGGAAAAAAAAAACAAACACGAGAACTGAGAAGAGAAAGACCAAAGAACGAAATGAAAAGAAAGATGACGAGATGATGGTAGCCCCAGTAGAGATGTTAGAAAAGGTTAGAAAATGGGTAAACGCATAGTTTACCTATGCACATGTCATAACGTATACAAGCCTTGGGAAAATATATTAACGGGAAGGGAACATGCTGCAGTGAGTGTGTATGTTAAGAGAATGTTTTGCATTTGATAAACTTGCAGTTATTAAAAAAGTTTTCATAATGTGTTACGTGTTTGAATATAGTAAACTGTAAAGAAATTCAGCAGAATGATGATGATGATGACGATGGCATGTTAAATAAAGTTCAAGATTTTAGAAAGTACAGAGAAAGTTTCAAAAATACAAAAATTTCGAAAAAAGGCAAACAAAACAAAACATCTTAAATAATTGCAGCTTTTCTAAAGCAATAATTTGTTGTGTTACACACATATTGTTTACATTACACAATTTCCCTTCTCTCCTCTTACACACAAACACACACACACACACACACACACACATCGTTTACATCGTTCTTTCGGCATAACAAAAAAGAAAAAAAAGAAAAGGCAACAACAAAAAACTTCTTTGCCCTTTTCAACAATTTTTTTTATATTTTCTTTTTATTAAATTAAAATATTTTTGCTTTTTTTCTTTTTTTTTTTTTTGTTTCTTCTTGTTCTACAGAGTAATAAATTTCATTTATTCTTTTAAAGTAAATACGTTTATCACACAAAAATATTTCATTTTATTTGTGTGTGACATTTTTTATTTTTTTTTTTTATTGTATTTTCCCTGCAGTACAATTTATAAAGTTAAAGAGTTTATAGTAGCACTTTTTTAATTTTAATAAATATTTTCTCTTCGCCTATTTTTTTTTTTACTATTTTAATATTGTTGCCAACAATAACATAAATAAAACAAAACAAAAAAAAGAAAATAAAATTTTTTTGGATCAAAGAAATATTTAAACAAAAATTTACAAAGCTAAAAAATACCTTCGAGCAGTTGGACGGAGGAGAGACTTTAACATTTCATATATGAGGCTTATAAGGGCAAAGTAAATGCTTTAAATATTCAAAGTTTTAAGCACTATTATGCTATCTTTATGTACCTACTTTCTCATAGAATTACTAGCTAAAGAGATCACAATTCTTGGAATTTCCTCTGCAACGAATCTTGGTTAGCCTGTCCATATGTCCACATTTATAGTTGTAGCTACTAGCTAGTAATAGACGATAAATTTACAAGTAATTCATTTAATAATTTGTTACATCAATATTTATTGTTGTTATACCCTATACCGCTTGTGGTACTGGGTACATTAAGTTAGTGCTTATTTATGTAACACGCAGAATGGCTTAAGATAGACTCACATTTTATTATACCGACTATTCAAAATCATAATCTGAATTCATCCAAGCCTGTCTGTTCTTCTGCCCGTCTGACGTCTGTCCATGCAAATTTGTGTTCAAACTATAGATAGCAATTTGCGAAATATTTTGATGAAATTTGGCACAGTGACGTGTTTTTACGTGTTCGTTCTTGGCTCAAGATATATCGGTTTACCAAATTTCCTCAAAATAATTCGATAATTGGCAAAAAGAGATGACGGACAGACGGACGGGCTTAGATTCTAAATGTATCGGCATAATATGAGATTAGTTTACCTCAACCCCGCCTGCATACATCCGCATAAACTTAAAATAACCTCGCACCACAAGTGAAGCAGGGCATACTAAAAAAAAACCTGGTAAACATATAAATATTTTCCAGTTTCTCATGTCTTTCAATCTAAGGATGAAATTCATTCATTCTATATATTCTAAGTACTTTCAAGTTGTTGAGTTAATCTGTATATGAATATTCTGAAGCATATATGAAATTATACCTCCCACCCATTATTAGGTGATGATATTTTCAGAAAATGATCGGACAGTTGATCTTGTATAAAGGTCAGAATAACGAACCATTGCATTTGGGTTACTTTGAAGTTCTACGAACAAAGGAATTATTAAACCTTTCTTTATGATTATTGTCGTAAACCTTGTACTTAAAAAGTAAGTAAGCAATATACGTTGCGATGTGCGTTATATTACTTACCACGTTTGATATCAAATCTTTGAGAAACTCCTTATCTCCAGAGTAACAATCGTAGAAATATAGATAAATTTTTTTGCATGATTTTAAACACATTTGAAGTGTATTCAGCCTTAAAACATTTTTATTAAAACGAACTGACAAAGCTGTTGAGAGAAGCATTGCAACTTTCAATAGTTGTTAAGTATCAATGTGGAGATAATTCACATGTTAAGGTTAACGCTCAAAGTAGTACATACTTTGACTTGTTATTCTTACTAACAGCTCGTGTTAAGTTGTTTCCACATGATCGAATTTCATATTTATTTCCTTTGATTTCGATATAAGTCAAATGTTTACTTGAGCTTTAGTTGAAGTAATAGAGAAATTTCCAAAAGCTTATGCTAAATTGATAGCAATATTGTAAGATTGCTTGCCATGCCAGTCAATGTTCTTTGGCTCATTTCTACGTAAGAAAGTAAATCATGGAATATTTGCATCATAATTATTGTTATATTGAAATCTCACGCCGACTTTTTGGAAATAATTAATTTTTCCTTTTTTTCATATTATTTGCAGTGGATACCTTTCATTAATAAACTCCTCTCTAGTATACAGTAAAATATATTTTACAAGGTTTTAAAAGTGAAATTAAATATACAAACGATTTAACAACGTTTCAAAAAGAATTGAATTGCAGAACTATAATAATAAATATATAAAATAACATAAAATAACATAAAGTATCCCATGTCCATAACGATAAATGTAAATGTAAAACAAGTAAGAAAATTATAGTCGGGAAAGGCCGAACGTTAAATACTTTACACCACAATGTCTAACAAAATTCGTATTTTTATTATAGAACACATTGTATTTATGGGGAAGCGGGCCCAAAGCGCAACACAATGCAGTAGAAATTTAATCTTTATATAGGGCAGGATCCACAAATAGGCGTAGATGGTCCACATTTTATATGAAATTACTGCTATAGTTCAACTTTCATCACCACTTATTAAAACTTTTCTGGTCTGCAGATTGTCAATTTTCATTAGCGTAGGATCTAAAATGTAGGCCGAGTCCAAATTTGGTATAACTAATTTTTTTATGTTAAATTACTTTTATGATATAATTTTCATTATCACGCATTGAATGCTATATCTTTTTGTAGTGTGAACTTCAGTTTTCATTATATGAGAGGGGATTCACAAGTTGCCCCAGCCGATCCAAAGTCTTCGCACCAATTTAAAATACCGCTATACTACCACTTAACCATTTTTACCGAGAAATTTTGAAAATGTCAAAGTTTTTTCTTTACGACGACTTTTCAGAACAGGGCGTTATATGAGAAATGGTTGAAAAAGTGCACCGGTCGTCCTTGCGTCGAAACAAGTCACAATATCAAATTTCATCAAAATATAAAAAAATATCAAAACATCAGACGAACAGACAGACATAGACCAATTCAGGTTATGATTCTAAATCGTTCGCTATTATAAAAGATAGATCTATCTTAAGCCCTTCTGCATGTTGCATGCATTCGCACTAACTTAATATATTTTGTACCATAAGTGGTAGAGAATAAAAAAAAATCGATTATAGGTAAACTGAATTTTGTGCAGTAAATAAAATGCGTAGAAAAAAAATGCAAAAACAAAATATTCAAATTTCATGAAAATATCTCGACTTGTAGGATGAAGACAAAAATTCAGGCGGAATCACGGATGGATTTAGATTAATTTCAAAACGCGATTGTAAATCGATTGGTATAATACATTGGGTCTACCTAAAGTCTGCTTGGGTGTTGTGCACAAACTTTGTATATACTTTCCTTGTCACAATTGATATAGGGAATAATGACAATATTTCATAATAATGCCATTTAGGGCTAGGAATGGAAATAAATCGTCTCAACTTTGTTGAGTTCTTAGAGGAATACGTAAAAAATAATGTAAATATTTGCAAACTTTTAGGCAGCTTTTGTATAAAATTCATTACATTCACTTTAGGTTAGGTATCGCATGTCCAGATAAATTAAATGAAAAAGAAAAGCCTACAGAATAAATATTTCAATAAAAAAAAAAAAAAATTAAAACTTTCGCATTCTTTCCGTCGTCCTTAGGCAGAAGAGTACAAATACAAATACTTCGGCATGAGAGGACGTAAGAAATTAATTTGTTTCCATCTAAAAGAAACACGAATGATTCAATTAAATGATTCTTAGTTATATTAAAGTTGTTGGAAAAGTTCCATTCCGCTGTAATCGAAGCACCACATTTCGACCGTCAATCCCAATCTCTTGTTCAATTTGTTTTATAAGTAATACGAAATTTTATCCATAATAGATTCATTCTATCACTATATTAAAATGTTATGCCGACTTTCTGGGGATAAATTAATAATATAAATGTTTACATACTTTTAGGCAGTTTTCTTATAAAAATCATTAAATGTATTTTTCAAGTATCATATATCCGTAATAGAAAACTTTAAAAAAAGAACAGCCTAAACAAAGAACAACAAAAGAGAAGAAAGGACAAGAAGAAAGAGATTTCGACAACAGATGACAAAAGATAAAGATTAAGATATAAATAAATATAATTAGAAGATAGCCTAGAATTTACAAAAAAAAAAAAAACAATTTTTTTTTTGTATACACATAATGACTAAGAAGAACAAAAGATGATACCACAAAAGATGATAAAACCCGAAACACAATACTATATAAAGAAAAAAAAATAAGAAAAATCATATTTCAAACCATTATTAATTTTGTCATTTTTCATCAACTCACATGTCATTTATCATTCAGAAATAAAATGAAAGACAGCAAACAAAACCAAACATCAAGAAAGAAATGTACATTGTCAAATAAACCATAATCAGTGCGACAAGACCGTAAACAATAAGAAAAATTTGCCCCTCCGTACTTGTGAGGTAAATACATACAAAAAGAAGCTAATAATAATCTAAAGGAAAATGTGTGATGTGGCAAAGCTTCCTGAAAGCAAAAGCAACTTTGATGGTATGGTGCTTGGTTGGTGATAATGAATTTTTGAATTCCTTTAGACTTTCTCCGACTTCTGGCAATTTCTACGTTAAATTATTGAGAAGAAATCAAACGTTATGTGTGACTGCTAAAGGAATTATCAAAGGAATTATTTTGTAGGATTTCTTTTCATATAGAAAACGCATATACACACATACACACACACACACACACATATACGATTTTTGATTATTACTTCCTTGTGTTTAAATTATTTGCTTTTCGGGGATGCTTTTTGGTTGAGTATCTGTCCGTCTGCACAAGTCAAGGAATTTAAATTTATTTGTCTTTGTTATATTTTTCTGTAAATGTGTGTGCACTCTTATTAATATATATATATGTATATATATATAGTTCTTTTTTACCAATGGCTAAGAAGACCAACGCACAGATCTTCAGAATACATAAACACATATACACATGCCAGAAACAGGTATTAAATTCTTAAAAAAAAAGTTTCATTGTTGTCCTCTTACTTTCATGATGAGTAAGTAGACTGCAAACAAATTTTGACTCATTTGGACGCGTAGTTCTAATGCTCTCCTATCACCTAAGACAAATATAACCAATAAAAACATTTATGTAATCCTTGTTAATTAAAAAACCTACCCTTCATAACAAGGCGACAATTCCACATGCGTCCCCGAGTTGATCGGGTTCTGAGTGTCGTCCTTTTTCGATAATTCTTGATGCGCAATGACGTCAATGAATAGACAAGGGTAGCTGTTGTCGACTATTGCGTCCTTGGTGGAGATTAGCTGAAGAAGAACCCACGACCGCTGTTCGTAGAGAAATAAGGCAAGAGAGCAGACGTGCTGGAGATTTGATGAGCATATATTTCTAAATCTGATAGCTCACTGACGGGCGCGGATCGTGACCTCATGGTGACTTTAGTTGAATTGTTGGCCCCCATATGTATATGTGTATGTGGGCTCAGAAGGGAACACTTCGCCTCCAGGTAATACCTGTAATAGCTCATTTATCTTGAAATTGGTTGTGCGAGCTGGCCGAAGAGAAAGGAGCCCTTTGACGTGAGCACCAGCAAGCGGCTTCCAAAAATTTGTTGGTTACAGTGCGTCACAAAATAGCAAACGTGGAACCTTTATTATGTTTAACGCTTATAATCCTGGCTAAATGCTGACCTGAACGGTAATCCCCGAGCACGCTACAAGGGCATAAAGCAAAGCCTTGCACTCTATCCAGTAACATACATACCTATATATATCACATATATCTATATATTATCACACATCATATATATATATATATATATATAAGTATGAATATATAAAGATACATATACAAGTTAAAGTATAAATATGTCTGGATACCTATACATACATATATATATGTATATCTACAAAGTACAATTTAATTTATATAAATCTCTTGATGCTAGGCCCGCAAAATCTTGAGCTTTACTATAGACAAAAAGGAGTCGTTTTAAGAAGCTTTTCTTCTTCTGCGTTTATCAAGTTTCTGACGCTTATCTTTGGATTCAGAACAAACAGAATGACAAAATTAGTATTTTTTCATGGGTTTCCCTTTGTAAAAATAAAAGCAAAAAAAATTTTAAACAAATTTTATTTTATTTATTTTTTTTTCAGCCTTTTGTAACACCACGCCAACCAACCCAAAACCCTATCCCTTTTATATGTAGAAATCATATCCATTTATGGTGGTGTTGTGTTGGAGCATATCTTTATGCATTGTTTTATTATTGTTATTATTATCATCATCACTAACAGCAGTCTGCTTGATGATGCTCGGTTCGGTAGGTAGATGAAACAGTGTGGTATGGTGGTGATATGGTGGATATGGTGATAGTATGGTAAATGTTAAGGAAATATTACGTTTCCCATTTTACCAAGAAGCCCAAACATGATCTGAGTTGATTTATACTGTCGGCAGTTTTTTCTCTTGTTTCTTTAAATGTTTCGCTTTTTCTTCCTTCCTTCATCGTTTTTTCTCTTTTTTTTTTCTTCATCATTTTTTTTTTTTTTTTTTTGTTCATCATTTCATATCCATATAAATTTCTCTATAAATACATATGCATGAATCGCTATGTAAAGTACTGTGCGAAAGGATTCAAATGAAAGAAAAATAAAAAAAAAGAAGAATGCAAAAACAGTATAATGTAAAGAAACGAAATATATTGCATTCGTTCTGAATAATGGATGCATAAAGAAAAGAAAAGGCGATTGCGAGTATCTTTAAAAAAGAAAATAATATAAAAAAGTCGTAAAGTAAATGAACCGACAAAAAAAAAAATAATAATAATAATAACTGTGAAAAAAGTGTATAAAACAATAAGAGAGACTTGTATAAGAGATTATGTGAATAATGTTTTATATATATGCTATGTACAGATTGCACATTTCCTTCTCCACGGAAAAGAACATGAACTTATAAAGCATTAAATTTTATTAGAAGCAGCAATCTAGGACTTTTCTTATAAAAATGCCTACTGCAGTTAAGAAATGCAATTAAAAGCGTTTTTAACAAACACTGAAACACAAATATAACTGCTGCATCAAAGATTCTTTAAAGGGTGGCACTAGAGGTGAATTTATGTCATTTACGTTCATGCAAAATGTGCAATGGCAAGCGATTCTATAGGTATTGTGTGAGCGCCCATCCCCCTGCCTAGTGGGCGGGATTGAATACCTACTCCCAAAACTCTTGACCTCTGCACTAGGCGAGCTTTAGCTCACCACTTATCATTCAGTACCTCCCGGTTTCGGGGTAACTACAAAAATCGCTGAAGCGATTTTTCCAACAATCATGAAAGATGTGATTTTGAATACAAACGTTTTGCCAGCAATGCAACTCTGCTTGGGCAATCTAATCCGATTAAGCTCTCGTCTTAACTTTACATAGTTTGAAAGGCACATTAAGCCGACTTTTTAGAATACGAATCATTTTCATATATTTAATACGTTTGCGATGTATGTAATTTAAATTATGTTTATGCGATAAAGTGTTCACTACGCTACATAACCACGAAAAGGAAATGAGTGCCCGATGGAGGCTACTTTCTCTCATGCAAGAGCAATCCTATGCATTGGGGAGGGAAGATGAAAATCAGACCCAATTTTGCAAACCAGTCTCAGACTTAGGGTAACGACTATCAGTTTATGGTAAATAATTTAGTCTTGAGTGTCTTAGTGTCTGCAAATGCCGTTTCGATTCGATTCGAGTTACGATAATACAGGCTGGACGCTGGTCAACAGAAAATACCAATAATTATGCTGAACTTTTCGATAAAGCAATCCGGTGCGAGCTTGAAACATTTGATTGAGGGTGGAGTTCTTCTTAATATATATTAAAAATAATAAAAGACTACCGCAGAGCGGCCGGAGCCGCTAATACTAATATTTAATGTAAACAACCGTCATCCGTCATCGCAAATGCGGTATCATAGGTTAGGTGTGTTAGTAGGCGCATGCATATGTAAAATTTTCAGCACTGTTATAAGCTCTTCAATGAATCGCGAATAAACGAACAACAATTGTTAGAAGGAGCCAAAGAAGACCAAGCTGCCCGATGAAACGTAAAACCAGATAGATTTTTGAGCGAAAACGGTTTGATATTGAGTCAATTGTTTTTCTACCACTTTGTTGGCAATGTGATAATTATGTAGGATTCGTTTACATGGCTTTTATGCTGCGTCTATGATTATGATCAAAGCACTGGCAAATTCCCAACAGCAGGCAGCGTTGTTGGCAGAGGCAATCTAATTAATATAGATAATTAAGCCCAGAAAGTCAACCAATCTGCTGCGTAGACCGAGCGAAATAACTAAGTTAATCTACCTCAAATCCTCGCTGTGTAGACACATGTATGCATTTATGAAGCACTTAAGGGAATGAAGTTTTAAAATGTAGATAAGACTTGCTTTACTGCTTCTTTTTTTTTTTTCTTTTTCTTTTGTTCCAGATATGGTACAGTAGAGCATTACTTATGAGAATTTTTTTTGCAAAATAAAATTTTTTGCCAATTAATTCAAATCTTTCTTAAAACTTTCGTAAATATAAGAAAAGACAAAATATCTGTAATTAAAAAATAATAATAATAATAATAATAATAATAAAAAAATCGTGACCTACTTCTTATTACATTTATTTTATATGTATAAAAATAACTCCATAGTAAAAAATAATAAAACTTATTTTCACTACTTACAAGGCACTCTTACGCTTACGCTTACTTGCGTTAAAAGAACTTATGTACAAGTTTTTTTTTTTTTTTTTGAGCGAAAACATGGAAACAAGAGGATAAGAAGACGAATATTAAAACGTTTGCCTCTTGTTTATTTCATATTCTCAAAATGAATAAAACATAAATGGGTGTGTCTTGTTTTTTTGTATAAGCTTCAAGAATCTTGAGTTGTTTGTTGCTACTTACCTAAAACGACATGTTGTAAAATTCTCTGCTTTTTATTTTTCATCTTTTCCTTGTTCTTTTTCACTTTTTTTTTTTTTTTTCTTTCGCTCTAAAAAGTATGCAGTTGAAAAAATAAAAAGCAAAACAGTACATATTCTTCTTATTTCTCTTTCTCTCTTCTCTCTCTGTTTGTCTTATATATAGCACGTGTATATGTTTACATTGTCTTGCACAAATCTGCACACCTTAGGATTTTTCTTCTTTTCTTTTTTTTTTTTTGTGCGTGTATATATGTGTACATTACTGTTGTTGATATAGGGGAAGAACATGCTTTACATACACGTTATAGACTCTGTTGAGAACATAAACTAATTTGCAATGCGGTTTTAGCGGTTTCCCTTTACCATTTTCCTCGTTTTTTTTTTTTCATTTTTACTTCATTTTTTCTTCATTTTCTCTAGCGCTAGTCCTCTATGTTTTTACTATTTACTTAGCTATATTGCTCATGTGTATCTCTGTGTGTGTGTGTGTATGTGTATGCGCGCGTAAACATTTACAGAGAACAAGGAATACACTTTACACTATTGCTACCGTTCTTTTTAGGGAAGAAATACCAAAATTTACAAAATGCTTGTTAACAAGCATGTCTTTCGTTAAACGGAAGTTTGAAAAGATAGACAAGAACAAACGGGACAAAAAAAAAAACGCCACGACAAACATGCACAAACTTACGCTATAATATATAGTTGACTATGATAAAATTTTGAATATGAAATATTTTCTTAAAACTTGCAAAAAGAAGCTCAATACAAAATTCAAATAAAATAAATAAATTTATTAAATGTTGCTTTCACGATCCTGTGCAGTACATATAATGAGGAAAAGATAATTCGAGCACCGGTCAGCAGTAACATCAAACGGGGTGTCACATCATCGGTTTTTAAGATCATCTCTATAATTTTTTATGTCAAGCAAAGCATTTTACGGAAGGTACTCTCTATTCTTCTTCTTCTCCTTTTTCTTGTGTTTTTGAAAGGAAAAGCATTGAGGCCGATCTTAGACTTGCCCATAATATTTTAGTGAAATGTACCAATACTAAGCAGATTTATTCACTCGGATATATCGATCAAATATACAGCAAAAGTGAACAAAAGCCATTTCCTTGTCCAAATAGATGAAATTGTAAAGCATCGCCTGTGCGAATGATGTATGTAAGGCCCAGAAGGAGTTAAGATGTATTCATCTGTTATTAAACCAATGAATTCAACATCATTTTCTGAATCGATTTGAGCTCATCCGTCCGTCCGCTAACTCTTCATGCGTTTTTTTGTTCAATCCTTAAGATTCTTGACAGCTGTTCACATATATATATATACATATGCGTTAATACATATGGTTTCAGGGTGAGATCGAGTCACTCCTTGGCTATGATATAGCAAAATATACAAAATTATAATATTCTCCGCCTTTGGATGACTTCTTGTGGGATTATTTGAATTGGTTGCTTTACAGCAATAAATCGGTTTTTTTTCACGTAATAAAAGAAAAAACTCTTCTGGTTAGGCATTAAATTGAGATGAGAAGAAAAATCAGAAGTTGATCGATTCATTTTGCTAATTAGTAGCGAAATCGTGGAGGAGCAATATATTTGGTTAGAAAACATTAAGAAAAATATTCGTTTATCTATAAAATTATTCTTGAAGATGAGGTTTTGAGGTCGTAAGTAATCAGCATTTTTGACAAATACACACAGAGGCGGACATACCTACATCGGCTATGCCATTTCCGCTGATTAGTAACATACAACACATTACTCATAGGATGGCATATGGTAACTGCTACGATTGACGAATCCATATGACGACAATCTCAAAATGAGAGCTTCATGTACAGTATTATTAAGTCAAGTGTAACTTGTAAACTAAAGTTGCGAATGACATGCAAGTTTCTTTTAAGATTGCTATTATCTATAAATCATAATTCGTCAATCGTCGCCATCCTATAGCTATATTTCATCCTATGACCTTATTGAGTAATGTGTTATATACCCTTTGGAGTCACATGCATGCATAGATCCTTTGACTTGCAAACATTTTGACTAAAAATCGCATGAATTCCAGAAAAAATTATAACCTTTTATATAGCATTTTCACGGCGACCTCTGTTACATCAAACAACAATTTCAAATTATTATCGAGCATTTACTGGGACCAGGGAGAATTTAATCAAACACGTATGGTCATTAACAAGTTTAAACTTATGTGGAACACGCTTCCAATAAAATATGACGAGTAAAGTGTGCTCTCCTTATTATTACTACATATATCTTTGCGAGAAGGTACGTGAGAGAAGAGTAGATCCTTTTTTTTCTTTTAAAAATTAAATAATATGCTCGCGACGACAAATGCCTTTTTCTAATCCAAGTCATGGAAGAGACCGCAAGCCACAAACAAGAGGTAGAAAAGTAGTACCCGTTGTTCGAAGTGTTGAAAAAAGGAAGGTCCAGTACTACTCTTTTGAAATATCTCTACCTCACTTAGTGCTAAGAAATTTGATTTATCGTCGCCAGGTCTACTCAATTTTTATTGAATCAGCAGTTGACTTATTTAGAAGACAACGTTTATCCACCAACCTGTCACCCGCTTTATCAACCAGAATTTCTTTATCAATTTTTCGTGAATTCTTTCGTTTCTGTCAAGGGTTTTGAAAAGCAATTTCCTTCAATACAAAGACACCCAAGATTGCCGTCTTCTCATTGTAGCTAAACAAATTCTTTGATGAAAATTAAAGAAAATATTTTTTTGGAAAAAGAAAAAAAAAAAATTTTCAATAGATAGATAGATAGATAACAACTTTAATTTTAAAGTCTTCCAAAATCATTTCTATTCTGTGTGTTTGTGAGTGAGCCCATCTATCGAATGGAGAAAAGCATCCCACTTTATTTTGATAAATATTTATTTAAGAGAAAAGTAAATTTATTTGTAATGTAAAGCTTGCTTTGCTCTTTCCCTTCTCTTCTTAATGATGTATTCGTGTCATAAGGACATACTTTGTTTGTAATTTTTTTTGAAGTTTTTCTATTTTTATTTCTACATTATTTCATTTAATTATTTATATTCATTTGATTTTTATCATTCTTTCGTTTTAGGTAAGTGACGATATACTTGCAAATGCCTTAAATCAAAATCAAGTAAGAAGAAATTTATTTAATTTTTATTTGTTTGACTTAATTTAAAATTTATGATTTTTTCTTCATTTTTGTTATTATTATTCTTAACCCACTATCGATTAATGGGAAATATGGTAATTTCGTCCTACAACTACAACTTTCGAAAATCATTCGAAATTTACGTAACAAAGAGGCAAAGATATAACGAAAAATAAATATCAACAATTACTTATGTGTAAACTCGGGAAAAGTATTATATAGCGTTGAGGGAAATAGCAAACGTAAGCCGCTTCGCTAGACTAGGCAGAAAGATCAAAAAGTCTTTGCATACAGGCTCAATGGAACCAATATAGCGTTAGAGAAAAATATGCACAGTGTATTTGCAGCATCCTCAACGAACGTCTTGAAAGAATAAAGTGAACGAAAACCAAGCAAAAACGTTGTTTACCATAAACAATTATTTCAGTTAATGCAATTGTCCACATAACCACTTTGCAATATGCGAAATGATCGAAATAGCGGTCCGATCCAAACCATTTTTAATAATGATTGTCGTAGGGCAAAAATATGCCAATGTACCAAATTTCATCAAAATATTGGGAAAATTTCGGTCTGTAGTTTGAACACTAGAAAACAGAACGGACAGACGGACAGATTCAGTAGGCGGTTCTAAATCGCTCAATATAATAAAATGTGATTCTATTTGATGTCTTTCTGGGCGTTGCATTTATTCGCAAAAGCTTTACCGTAAGCCAAAAGTAAAATATACAATACAAAACAAGTACGATAATTAGGTCCAACTTTAGGGAAATCTTAAAAAAGTTTTCGTTAAAGTACCGCAAAAAAGAAGCGATATAGAAAATTTTGACACACTATAATATTGATAAGACCCATCCACTTTTACACAGGTATTATGCGGTGCGGTTGTGTGCACGTATTTGTTGATTGCTTTAATCAGCGTAAATAGCCAAGTAAGTGATCATCTCGCCTACCAGGTCCGTGTGCGCGGATTCAAATCTCAATGCAGTAGAGCTCACTTTGGTCGTAATGAGTGCTCAGGGGGCAAAGATATAACACTAGATTGCGGTCGATTCCCTACACGTTCCTCTTTCCTCTCTTCTTTGCAATTCTTACAGTATTGAACGAATGGCCGCATTAATATTTGTTGTTTCTTTTAGTCCATTGTGTGGGCTAAGCATGTCCTTTGGCCAACTTCGCCTATTTTCGATACCAAGTACAAGTTTTAAATTTTGCTACCAAACTTTATCTTAATCTTAATTTTGCCACCTGGGGAATGTTTACCACAGGCTTTATGCGGAGGACGAACATGCCGAAGTTTAGTTGAGAATCGCTTACGTTCTATCGTGCCTAAAGCTCGCCTTATGATATTTTGCAAATCTTTTTACAATGTAAATATGCTTTTAAGTTCCTGCCGTCTTAGGTATGAAAATGCAATTCTCTATAGTTTTTGTAAAATCGCAGTTTGTATTATAACGAGTAAACAAAATCAATAAAAAAAAAATTTACATATAATTTTAGCGAACATGTGGTGGTCCAAACGCAATAAACGTTCAAATTTGTTTGCTCAACTGAGGCATTGGACCTTTAAGACTTTTTTCGTGTTTCGTTTCTTTTTCAAATAATTCACAAACACAAAATGGATTAATTGGGTTAACACTTCATCGTCGAAGTTGCCAAAGTGTGCCAATATTTGTTAGCCGTCGTAGAACAACTTTCTGCAATTTATACATAGCAAGTAAGAAATGAGTTTTAGGAAGCTTAAAAATTATTTGAGTTTTTGATCCGAGTATATCTTCTTGGCAATCGTTTAATGTTTTAATGAAACCAAAATAACTTACTTAATATTATCATTTTTATCGTTAAAGTATGCAACAAAAACTCCATTTAAATGATCCCTCTTAATATGCGATAAATTTTCAATTTTTTCAAAAATTTTTTTGCCTTTTCCTAATCATTTTATTTACAGAGAGGGGCGGAGAAGAAAGAAATAAACTGTTATAGATAAATTATTCATTATTGCAAAAATTCCTTAAAAATCCCTACAAAATCCTAGGGCTTTATAATGCTAAATAGAGACACATTTATGCAACCGTATACATACACACACATACGAGTACAAAAGAATATAGTTATAGAAATATATATATATATATATGTATATATATAGATAATAGAATAGTGGGTTCACAAAATTTTCAACAACAAATCCCATTAATGGTCGACAAATCACGTTTAAAAGGCATTTATGCACAAACACATTTATTAAAAATTTAAAACACATTTATTACATGCTTGCATAAATTCAAATTCAAATATAGCGCCAATACCTATACACGCGTAAGAGTTTGTGCGTGTGTTTGTGTGTGTGTGTGTGTGTGTGTGTGTGTGTGTGTGTTTGGCATTTTTGTATATAGGTGCACATGTATGAATGATGGAAGTGAGTGAACATTGGGAAAAAACTAATGAAGGATATTGTTTGTTTATGGGGCTCTCTACAATGATTAGATACGATAATGCAACAACAGCAACAAAAACAGGAACAACAACAGCAGCTGTAATGAAAATAGACAACAAACATATATGAATTGTGAATAGTCAGGCAAGCAGACAATACATGAAGAGAAACGGATAAAGCATCAGTTGCTGCACACACACAAACTCATCAATGAAGATAATGAAAGCGATGATGATGCAGCTTAGTCCAGTCAGTATATGGTAGAATAATGAAAATTCCCTTATGGTTATTCCACCAAAAAAATTTGCATACGAATTAAATGCTCAGCAAATGTATGGCCTTTTTTGGGGAGAGCATTAGAAAGATCGAGGTAGACAGAGGATGGAGGGAGAGATTGCGTTTCGAAAATGTATTTAAAATGCAATACTCTTGGTTGAGTGATTTTTTATTTATCGGCTTTTCATTTTGTGAGCTATAAATTTCCAGTCGCCAGTAATGCTTGCAAAACTTGATCTGCTTAATTAGCTATTGATTTGTTGTACAAACCAAACGTATTAAGTTTGTAGTGTTTGTGGTCACTTGAATCCAATAACAACAGTAACAACAACAATAACACATAGCAAACTGATTTTCTGGCATTGACATTAAAAACATTTCGCTGTCATCATATTTTGTCAACACATTTAATAAATCATTAGCTAAAAGTAAGCCACCAAAACCATGCCGAAACCGCAATGTTTTAACCAAAACTGAAAATTTTCTCAACAACAAAAACTTCCTATCATCACTATAGCAAGTATGTAGAGTAGGCAATAGCAAAAATTATTAAGTCGAAAGTAATTTTCATTCCCCGACCACTCATCTAACTATTTTTCCGTATAAAACGCATTTTAAGCAAGGAGAGCTATTAAATGCAGACATTCTTTTGTATAATTTCGTATAAGGTAATGTTGTTATAAAGTGGTGCTGCAGGAATTACAGTATGCCATATTTATCATTCAATTTGCAGAGTCCAAAAGTATGCAATGTCGTTTAGAATGTTCAAAAATATGTGGTGGAAATTCTATTGTAGATGCGTTATTATATTTTCGGCTTCTTTTCTGATCAATAAAAAATTAGAAATTTCAAAAGGAATTCAAATTCGAACAATAAGTTATTCAGGGATTAAATCCGCCTGAGTGGCCGAGTAGGCAAGAGTCTCGACTACCAACTCAATGGTCGTGGGTTCAAATCTCAAGTGCGGTAGAGTTTTTAATAAAGCCGAAAGCCTTAGATGCTAGTGCTTTACGACTTTAGTCTTAGAATTTATTCTCTGACTAAGTTTATAATAATAATAATATTCAGGGATTGTCCACCAGTAGCCAATATTGCTCCCTTCCTTTACGCGGAATAAGAATTGCATGCAGAGAGAGGCAATTGACACTTTGGAATAGTTTGCAAAAAGGCCATGAATGAAATTCTCGTTCAAACAGGCGAATTATAACAATTGTTAATCAAAGATAATAGTGTACTAATAACCTTGGGGGCGAAGGCGATCATGCTGGAAACTGGCAATATCATATTCTTTGGCCTATGGCTCCCGTGTTTCATCTCAACTGCATCAATTGCTGTTGGTAGTATGATCGGGTGGTGCTTTGATTTAGCTGAAATAAACCCACCACCTACCTATTAAAGCTGATACTGACAACCCTCCATTATGAATACACCTTTAATTGTTTCTATTTATTTCAAATTCTTCATACAGCAGATAGTAGCATAAACAAGTGTTTTGCTATTCGACCTACTCCGTATTAAGTTGTTCACATCTTTCATTTAATTGTTTTATCATTTAGGCGACAAATGATAATGATGGCGTTTATGTAATGACCCCTCAACAAAGGGATGATATGGCGGCTGATATAGCAAACATTAACGAACAACTACATCCTCAAAAATACATTCATCCTGTTTTTCTGAAATCGACATAACTATGTCGAGATGCACTTGTTGTTTGCATATTCATTTGAATTTCCGAAAACAACATCTCCAGCAATGCAAAAAATCTTTTCATTACAAATTCTTCTTCAACGTATTCTGTTTGGTATTTCTGTTGCAATAAAAGAAAAAGATAGAAAAAAAAGCCTTCCTTCGCATGTTATACGAATGCGCATGGATTCATTCAAGCAAGCAAACACTGGAGTGATAAATTTAAGCAGAATAAATTTATTTTCATTTGCATCATTTATTCTTACGTTATTTTACTACATGAACTCGAATTTATTATTCGTACTCGATAAGCGCAATATGATCCTTGCTTGAGTCTCTTATAATCATATTTGATATAAAACTTAATCCTAAAAGTCTGCTATGGAATTTCCTCTCAGTTCAGCAACAATTCTAAATAAACAACTTTCGCTTTACCAAAACAAAGTTATACAAGCTTCGCGGTGAATTCTACATGTCTACCATCGCTCGGTTAGCACTACTGTGCTCGAAAAGTATTAGATTTTTTATGTTTGTATGGCTCGAGTTCATACTAACGATTTTATTTGTTTTGCTTAGGTTAGCCGCAACTTAAGATTTTAAGTGTATACGTGTGGGCAATTTCGTAGTCAGGAAAGTTTATAGGGAAAGAAATATACGAGAGCTTAGGTGTGGGTCAAACACTCTCCTCTGGGTTAAGCGTGGCTTAGGTTACACCTCAGTATTTAACATCGGCTTTTTCTTCGGATTTCCAACTTTGATGGAACAATGTCGTGCTCACAGCTGAACTCTCTCTATTTCCGTGAGTCCCTCAGTCCAGTCGTGATTCTCCATAGTATCCGATTAGACAGAGAAGAAGTCTGCTAGCAGGCGGCTTCCGATAGCTCGTTCGCTTCTCCCTTTAGAGATCACGTCGTGGCAAGTGTGAAATTTGGTGCAAATGTCAGTTAGCCATCTTAAGGAAACAAAACGGCTCTTTTGCAAAGCCCAAAAGTATCCGATGGAATGGACGGAAGATTGGAATAAATCCATGCGATTTAATTTGAAAGTTGCCTGTAGTCTGGCTGTTAACTCATATTGGCAGTTTATTGAATTAGTCTGCCACAAGTGCTCAATAACATGTTCAAAAGCTGACAACCTGTACCTGTGTTCCAGCGAGTCGATCTTTATGTCTATATGTTCGTCCACTGTTGTCGCTGTTGAGGCGCTTTTAACGCTTACGTAGTGCTTATTGAAAAGAAAGACAAGAAAGGAGGGGGAACTATTATCCTGAAATTTTATAAAGGAACACGCACACAGAAAATGCGCGGGCTTTTCGCTTGCATCCATTCCCAATCCCTAAAAATCAGAATAAAACTTTGAGACTTAAGACATTTTTTCCCAATCTTGATTAATTATTCAGTCTTCAAATTCTCTTTAATTGCCTTTCGTTTCTTGACAGTTGTAACAAAATTTCTTTTATCCATGCAAAGCAGTTACGTATGCAGTATTCTATGCAGTTACGCTTATGCCGCATATGCGGTTTCTGCGATTACTGAAAAACCATTAGTTGAAGCGAAGTTGAAATGATTGTCCTTTTCATAGTCCTTTAGACCCTTAAACATCCTTAGCAGGAACATTTGCATGCACACAAGTACACATATTATGCTCGTAAGCAAATATTTTCAAAATCTCGTTACGGCCGTGAAAAGAAAAATGCTTTTAATTCTGACTTAATTAAAAATAGAATTTAATACCATTACGTAACCAGAAGTTCATGACCATTTGCCTATAACACAGGAATACATGCACACGTGCAGGCTTACATGTGATATGTTCACCTTGACTGAAGAACATATTTGAACCATTCCTAATTCTACTTAATTAAAACGGAAAATCTCAACCACAAATTCAATAAAGCCACAAAGAAACAAACAAACAAACAAACAAACAAGCGCACATACTTGCACGCACACGCACACATACATACTTAAAGCTTACACACATGAACACACGTCAATGTAAATACGTAATGACAATAAGAGCATGAAAAAAAATCTGCCTGTAGTTAAAGGAAATCAACTATAGTTACGTGTAAAGGTCTATACGTTTTTGTTGTGCGCAAACAAAAGGAACAGAAAAAAACAGAAAAAAAAAAAAACTATAGTTTCTATGATAGAACAAATATAACAACGAATATAACACGCAAACGACATAAACACAAAGATGGCAAAAAAGAAAAAAAAAAAAAAAAAGCAGAAGAAAAAGATTATAACTAAAAACAACCAACCATCTATGGCTCAAAACTAGGTCAACAAGGTATTTATATCCTACTTTAATGTTCTCTATGCTAGCATTGTTGCGGTTGGTTTCAGCTACTTTTGCGTTAGCTTTTCACTAAATGGAAAATTAATATGCCAGGTAAGCAAAAGCGATTTTCAGGTTAAAATATGTTTTCCTTCTCCTTTTTATTAGAATCATGAAAATTAAAGTTTATGCTTTAAAGAAAGCTATTACGAAAACTGCAAGCACCGATTTATACGTTGAACTTTTCGAAATATAATTTTCTTTCGAATTTAGTTAAATTAGTTAAAATATTGATGCCATGAACGAAAGCTCTTCTACCATTAATTAACCTTTGATTTCTAACTATAAAAAGTACTGTTAACAAGTGATTTGTTAAATCTTACGTCTTCATTTCATTTACATAGAAAAGATTTTGTTCAACAAAGATATCTATCTCTAAGAGTTTAAACTGGACACCTTCATTGGCCCATGACGCAGGGGTTGACTGCAAGCCGGAGCAGCCCCCTTCATTTAGGAAGGGCTTTATGATTCCAAAAAGTGCCAAAACGGTGTGACCAATTTAGTCAATTTTCTTCGAGCGAGTTCTATCTAACATGTCAATATTCAATGACTTTTAGTTTATAGTATAACCATAAGCGATTGCAACCTGTCGGGGTGAAGAGAAAACAAAACGCATGAAAAGGAAACTTTCACACCCTGGGCATCTGGCCCACTTGGCGTCATACAATATTGTAGATCCAGTTATTAGTATTTCCTATAGAGTTTAAAAGTCCGCAAAAATACCTCAGCAACACCCTACAACCCAAGCAAAAAGTCTGAGGTCCTCAGGCCTACTTAATACTACTTAGGTCCTTGAAAACCAAATTATATAGTAATCTAACGATAGCACAGCCGCTCCTAAAACATGGATTTATATGAAGCGGCTGAAAAGTTGTGATGATGTTCGTATAACAAACTAAACGGCGCTCGTATAAAGAATAAAACATATGTCGCGATTGCGTTTTAGGAAAGTAGGTAGAAGATAAATATATTTATAAATTTTTATTCATTTCTTGTGAAAAAAAAGGACATTCAATTTTATTCAACAGTCCTAAGTCTAAATATTAAAGAAATACCACAATAAGAAATAGTACAACTCGAACTCGCACAAAGCTGAATGAAAGGGTCTATTGTCTATAGAAAATGATCGTCTTTTGAGCTGAGATTGTGCGTTGTCTTATTCAGTGTTTCATCTGGATCGTTGGGTTAAGCCTTTACAATAGTGTACTCACTTGAACCGAGTTAGAAAGTTCTTCTAAACGCCTAGTTCGTCTGGACTACACCAGTCTACTTGTATTTAGAAACTAATTATCTTTGGGCCGCGTTTTCACACTCCGCCTGCCATCGGGCAACGGCAGTATGCATATCTAGAATATATGGAAAATGAGTTTTCTTGACCAAGAACAAACTTCTTCTGAACGTTTACTTAATCTGTGTGCAATTGCCGATCACTAAGACGACTATTGTATGTAAAGAATGCATAAATGATCTATGTAGAAGAATGTATAAATGTCGTATATGCAGAATGTAAAAAAGTGCGTATAATGCATATGTGTCTCGACAGCACTAAAATGAAGTTTGATGGATCGATGGAACGAGAAGCAAAAAAGTTAAATGTTTTCTCCATAGCACTAGTAAGTCTGCTGCCAAACTTAGGTCTCAAGGACTTTGAAAAATAAATTTTGAAGCTAAGTAGTTAATTAGTTGGGAGAATTCGAAATTTATTTCAAAAGAAAGTGGCGCCCGCTTCTTAAACATAATTCGTTAGTTATCATTAGAGTTTGGAGGATGTCCCTTTAGCTATATTTATTGTGATTTTTCATTTTTAACAAAGAGGAAAGCAATTAATTGAAAAAAAGTTGATATAAATTGTTCGCTTCAATTTTCTCAAGTTTTATAAAAATTTTCATGTGCACACATTTCAACTTTTACTCAAGTGCGCCGTCAACGCGTTTCTCAAGTCGATTAAAAATGATTGTTTTTTTATATCGATTAAAAATGTCAAATCCTTATTAAGAGTTGCAAACAAGTTCAATAAAATTGCGTTTAAACAGGATTAATTTTTCTTTTTCAAATTTTGCGATAAACACCACCGTGGCCTTATATGTTTGTTAAAGGCATTATTACAGACATATATGAAAGTACGTTAACAAGTTCATGATAATGAAACAGACTGACACACTTTCTTTCTCAATTAAGACCAGTTTTTCATTGCCCAACGTACCGAATGAATTGCTGTTTTGCTGTATACATTGTAATTGTGTGCTATCGATAAAAGATAATTTGAAAAAATCTCTCTTTAATAAAAAGAAAAAGCTAAACATGATTCGTCTCAAATATGTGATTAATTGAACATGTCGTGCTTTGGGAAAAGCCAACTTGAACCTATGGCTTAAAATAAAATTAAAGCAACAAAAATAAAAAATTGCTTGCGTTTTTAATTAAAATATATTTAATGTCTTTTTGTCACTTTTTTTTTCAAACTAGTACTTAACTTAATGTCTTATCATTTTGGATTTTATTTAGACTGACTGATTTTCTTTTCAGCTGACTAAAGAAAAAAAAACATTAATTTTTTATTACTTTCATATTTATGAATGCTTTTTATAACAATAAAAATTTTGTTGGCCTTAGGTTGCGTGTCAGTACACTTTTTCATATCACATTTTATTTTAACGTGCGTGTTTAAAGGGTGTGCAGCAATAATGCATAATTTATAAGTTCATAAATGTACTTTATTGCCATACATTAAAAATAAAAGCCAGAATCTATGTTATATGCAGCGTATTTTTAGACTACTATTACTGCTACGGCTATTACTGCTAATACTATTACTCTTTATTGAAAATTCTTAATAGTTTTTCGCTTTTGGTGCGTTATATCTTTAAATAATCTTGTCCTGCGTAAAAGCATTTAATAACGATAATGATTTATAGTCATTTTTATGTGACATAAAAAATTATGCAAAAGCTGTGTAATATGCGCTTAGCAACTAAAAGTCGGCATTTATGTTTTTTTGTATTTTTCTTTTTCTTCTTTTTTTTTTTTTTGTGATGCCCTCATTCAGTTACTATTACTGTTGTGTAACATAATTTCAGGCGTTCGTTTAAAAAAATTTTAACTTTCATTTATTTGTGATTTCTTAAATTATCTTCCTCCTCAGTTAATTAATTAAAGTTTGTTTGCTGGTTATAACTTTTCCTATTTCCTGCTCTTTTTAAACACTTTCGAAAGTACAAAATATTTCATTGTTCTCTTCTACTTAAACGCAAACGTCCACGGATTTTCTTCTTTATTTTTTTTTTTTGCTGTTTTTGTTCTTGACACCCTCTGATAAATGTCTTTTTGCCCATAATTTAGCTTTGCTTTTGGTTCGTTGATAATAAAAACAAAAAAAAAAAAAAAACAGAAGCAGAAGCAGAAAAAGGGAAGAGGGAAAAAGGCAACTACCCGGGGAAAGGGAAGGGAAAACTACCCGGTGCTTGGATCTGACAAAAGAAACGCAAACATAAAGGCGGAAACCTTTTACAGTTAATACGCCTGGTATTTTTTACTTGCATTATTACCACTATGCGCTTTTCTATATGTATATATATTTATATATAATAAATATGCATACTGTTGGTCGTAGTAATCATTTCGTATTAAAGTTTTTAAAGTAATTATTTTTCTAGTCAATTAATTTTAATATTGACAATGTGTGTGGAAAAAGTGCATTTACATTACAAGAACAAAACAAATTTTGCAAATGATTTGAACATTGCGTTACACCGTTATTTTATGAAGCGAATAATATATTCATTTTCATATCATTTGTTAAATATATTAAAATTTAGCCAACCTACGATTTATTTAGCATACTTTCAGGCACTGCTCAGGAATTCATTTAAATAATATAATTTTTGGATAATTGTTTAATTTTTAACTTTGGAATTAGTAATAAGAGTGAGAAAAAGAGAGACAGAGAGAGAGAGAGAGAGAGAGCGAATTTCAATTAATATAATTATGAATTTTCCTCCACATGGCGTATTGCGATCTGTCATCCAGCATAAAGAACAAAACTCGTGACAAATTGGTATGAGATTCTAAGTCAATTTAACGATATCCGTCCATTCGTCCATCTATGTATCTGTTGCCAAAATGCTTGCGGAAGCAAAAATCGATGCACTCAGGTAATAATCGATATACAGATCGATAAATGGACATGAGCCACACACACACATACCATAAGTATAGTGCTGTAACTTACAAATCCTAATAGAATATGGAAGTCATTCTTACATCATCCATCCAGATTATTTACAAAAGAGTCGACAAAGAGGGAAAATGGATGCGATGCTCCACATAATACACGAGGATCTGCAGCTTACATTTTATAAGAAATAGAGAATTAAAACCAGACATGAAGAGTTTATTTTGCCACCTAAAGAACAAGAGAGACATGACCAATTTAATAAAATATATTATGATTACAATAATTTAAATTTATATAATGGGTGGAAGGGAGCCCCAAAACGAATACAAGTATTTTCTTACTTGGGTTTTCTAAGAAAAAAAAAAAAAAATGAAAACTTTATTAGCTTTTACTTATATTGCTTTATTTGCACCCATATAAAACGAGATATACTCGCAAATAATAACCACTTGTTTGTGCGCTGTGCATACAAGCGAAATTTCATCATAAGACGGCAACTAACGTTTGTGCAATTGTGCTTGGTTTCGTAAATTATAAATGAGTTCACAATATTAAGCAAAAACGAATCGTGTTTACCGCGTGCTTTCACCGCATACTCTTTGAACTTGTGTACCTGTGCGTTGCGTATGTGTGTGTGCATATGAACAATGCATTGAATTGTTTTTGGTTAAATATTGTTTGCTGCTTAACTGTTTTCTTGTTTGTGTGCATGCTTAACCTATAAAAATATATATTCATTCCTTTCGATTAAAACCTGAGGAGGCATGTGTTATCAAGATGTTCTTGGCGGCTTGAAACTTTGCCTGGTTGTTGTCACGTTTACGTTTATGAAAGGCGAGACAGTATTAGGCGCAAACTGGGTTTTTGTGATTTATGCCACTTGATGAAAAAGGAAAATGTAGTTAGCACTACTAGTTGGTTCACCTTTTCCTGATAAGAAATTTTAACAAAGCAGAGATTACAAATCGCAACATCATTGATTTAATGCAGTTCCGTTATCCGTGAATCTGAAAATTACTCCTTTTTGTATAACATTCTTTATCGCTTTTCCTCCGAATTTTTCACCTTAAATTTACAAACGTGATGTTATTTCATAGGTTAGGCCTTTGAAGTGAATGAACTTTCAATTACTTTATTAAAAAAATTGGGCTTAGACTTGAAACAAAGTGATTTTGGCTCTTTTGGGAAGTAAATCCAAGCAGCCGTCTCTCTCCCTCTTCCTTTTCTTCTCTAAAATGAATCCTTTTTCCACCAGCTACTACTTCATAGTGAAATATAGTCAAATAACGTTAATTTGTAACTAAGAAGAAAAAATTGCTTGACATAAAAGTTAATTCTGTTTAGAGTAAAGATTAGAATTGTTTCGTCGTTCGGAAAGAATGGTTTAGTATCGCCTGAGAGTGAAAAATCTGTTTTCATCTCTCAAGCCTGCTTTGTCAAAATACCATTAAAGATCAAGTCCGTTTCAGTATGAAAAACTCTTATTTGCCGTAGATAACAGTTACGTCGCAACGATATTCGCGGTATAGAGCTTGTTAAGTTTGTTCCAATGTACGTAACATCAGTGACATCTAGGAGGAATTGGGATAGATTTACTGTTTGGTATATCGATCAATTCAAATTCGTTTTCTGAATCGATTTAAGCTTTTGTCTCTCTATCTCTATGATGTTCGCCCATGAAATAGATGTGCAAATAAGTTCTCGGTATTGGACTTGGGTGCTTCATAAAACCTATTTTCCGGCTTAATTTCCTTCTAGATTTCAGTTATAGGTAAGTTTGAAATTTATGTTTGTGAGGTATAAGTTTCACTTTTTTAAAAATTGTCTTCCAGTGTTTATCAAAGTGTAGAGAAGTGATCGTGCCACTCTTACTCTGTTTTAAATTGAAAAAAAATGTGACTGAAGCTACAAAAATGATTGACTTGTGTTAAAGTAATCATGCGCAGTAGTCTCAGAAACGGTTAGAACGTGAAAAAAATTTTAGTCCTGATGACAATGAGTATTCTTTTACATCCGTCAGTCGCCAACAAAAGAAACTCAAGAAGGATGCTTTAACTTTGGCTAGAAACTATCTGTTATAGTCGAATTGTTTATTCCCCACGCCTGTCTGCCTTCTGATTAGCACTGATTCAGATCGATGCAGTCATATTTAGCGCTCACAAAGAAAAGATAAGCGAAAATGGGTCGCTGACTATTTCGTTTCCAAACTACGAAGCTTTTCTCGCGAGGGCATCCGCGAGCTACTCAGTAACAGACAAACGATCGCGGGTACTAATGATGCATGCTTCGATATTTAAGCTTAAATTTTATCAAAAAGGACAAAGATTTTGTTTGTGTATCCAATGATTGTGTTTTGAAGGCCTTTTGACAAAATTCAGTATTCTGATGGTCTTGACCTAAGGACGAAGGCTGGGCTTGATTGGAGCATACTTACGACCATCTTCCGTATAAAACATCTTATTTTGGAAAAAAAAATCGTTATCTAAAAACAGTGTAATTTTAAAATTTTTCGAAAAAATTCACTGAGTATTTTTAGTTTGCTTGGGAAAGAAAGCTCCAACTTTCAATATTCCATGGTGAAAATTAGTCCATAATTGTAACTTAATAATTAACAATGTAAGCGTACTAAATTTGGACCATTTTGGATCTATGTTTTAGACTTCACTCCATATAAGAATTCTCATAAAAAATAAGCCTACATAAGGCATTTTTCAATATCCTTTGGTGAAAATCGGCCTACAATTCTAGTTAACTGTTCTAAATTTAGGCAGGACCCTATAAGAGATATGTGTTTGCACGAAAGCAATGAATAATCTTCAATGTTTTACCACACTAGGTACTTAATGGCAAGACGAGAAATATAACTTAACTTTACTCAATGCAAATCATGGTTTACTTGAATTTAGTAGCACGGACGGGCTTGGGCTTATCCGTCATATTCCTATGAAATAAATTTTTTTTGTAAACAAATTATTTTAAAGCTTTTAAAGATTTATTCAGCATATCCCTTGGTAACTGGATCCCTTTATTCAGCAATTTACTCCACGAAATATGCTTTATTTTTTTGTTTTTTCCTATCCTAAAATTAGGCTTTACTTTTTATGTGAATTCAACTAAAATTACTCATAAACACTAAGAGTGTTTTGCAAATAAATTCGAAAAAAAAAATATTCGAATATACTATTGTCTTTTAACCAAAAATGTATAAAATGACAGTAATTAAGTTGAACGCAATGGTAGTTTTGTTGCATTAAAACCGTATGAAAAAACAAAAAAAAAAGAAAACTAAACCGTAGAAAATTAAAATTAACCATTGCGTTTCGTTTTCATATCTACTTTGACCATTTTACCAAGTGATGATGGCTGATATCCGTTGTCACACATCCACACAATACGAATTACATTTACACCCACCAGTACGCATACACTCACATATGTATACAAAATTGTTTGGGTTTTGAAAGCATTTTTAATTTGATTTCATGTTCGCGTGGCTTAATGCATTTTCTAACTAAATTACAGCTTGCAGCCCCACTTGCCAGTGAAAAAGACAGTAACGGGTGAAATTAAAGTACAAAGTGAACACTACACAATAGTGGAGCGAGTAGTAGTCAGCTCGGGGATTGGTAAACATACAATAGCCAGTCAATAGGTGTAGAAGACCACTGGGGAACACTTTCCGAAACAAAAGAATTCATAAGAAAACAAAAGGCACCTAAGATATCGAATATTATATGAAATTTCTCACAAAAAAAACTTATTTCATTTTTATTTTAATTAATCTCGGATTTCATTTATATTTTATTTTCTTTTTTATATGTATTTTTATTACTCCTATGGATAACGGATCGCATCGGAACAATTTATCAATTCCAAACCTATGATCTTTCTTGTTTTTTTTTTTTTTTGTTTTCAAAACTCCTTAATAGACGTGAATGCGTTGCAAATCTATTGATGACTTCCGTACTCTTCCATATTTTCGATCACAACACATTCACAATATATACAATTTTTATGTACGTACAGTTGTGAGCTACTCGGGTAAAAGATACCTCGCAAATAATCAGTATGTGCATGTGTTTCTATCTAGATACGTCCCGTTTGCGCTGTAGTACATAAAAATCTAATTTTGCATGCACTTAATAAATTGCTAGTAAACACTAACACTATGTCGTGTCCTGTACATACACATACATTCATATATACGTGTATATAAAAGCTTTAAACAAAAAAAAAAAAAGAGAACAGCAAGTATCAAAGTATCATTTTTCATGCAAGGTTTTCTCGGCATTCAATTGCGAACGATGGAAGGTAACACAATTTGTTGATCTTTCTTTCATTTTATCAGGACTTTCAATACAATTTTGTATACCTTTGCTGGGTCGATATGTCAAGTTTTATGAATGTTCTGTTGATTTGGTCACCCAAGTTATTTTACATGTGTTTGTAGTGTTTAGAAATAGAATATAGTTCGTCTTCTTCTTTTTCTTCGTCTTCTTCTAAGGAGTCTTCAATATAAAGAGCAAAAAAGGCAGCGTCAAGTCTGTCATACAATGTAAAAGGTAAAGACAAAAGCTATGCTTCAAATTACCTCTATACAAGTTTAAATTTGATATAATTGAATTTTGCTTTTGATTTTATAAAGCAAAAGCACTTGAAAGTAGGCAATAGATTTTTTATAAAAATTCATAGCTAAAACTATGCTATATTATGCATAGTTGTATATACCGTAACAGTAGACAATGTATTCTTAAAGCTTTTTAATAAAAACAAAACAATGAATAAATTCAATTATCGGAAAAGTGAAAATAAATTTTAAAATATTAACCAAAAAGGCATGACATCAATCTATATAGTATAATGGAATATATAGAGAAATTAAATTAATTACAACTAATAATAATTATTCAATTTCTAAAACTAATTAAAATTCATAATTTTTTTTTTCTTTTTTTCTTCTCTATGTATTCATTAAAATTCTTAAGCGTATCTATGCTGAACTTGTAATTACTTTATGAAAATATAACTTTTAGTAAAACTTTTCATTTACAACCAAGTGCATGAGAAAAAAAAAATGTAGAAAGTAAAAAAAAAAAGATATTATTATTCAAGAAAACTTGTGAGAAAATGAAACAGAAGGCTGGGCTACTTCAATATCGTCATTAACTTGTACATTCATCCAGTGCTCCGCTGCATTTGTTCTTTCGTTTTTTTAATTTTTTTTTTTTTTCTTTAACTAAACCGTCTCTATTACAGCAGCAGAGTAGCAGCTTATAAACTTGTAACAATAGCTCTTGTTAAGTAACTTTTTCTCGGTGTAATAGAAAATGAAATTTTCTTCATTTTTCAGTAAATAACGCTTAAATTTCACAGAAGCCAAAAACAAAAAGTTTTTTTTATAACATTTTCTTACTCATTCAATCTCCTACTATGGAAATGTCAATTAATTTTATATGAAAGACATAAAATGTTAATACATTTTCAAACAAGTTTAAAGTGCTTTAAAGTCAAATTAGCATAAATAATCCACTTACTTTTATATTCTTATTCGTACTAAAACAGAACTTCTTACAAATTGAAAAGAAAAAAAAAATTGAAAGGGAAAATAAAATACTTTACTATGACATTGAATATTTAAAAAAAGAAATTATTTGGTTGATTTCAATTTAAATATAAAGCAGTTACCATAAAAGATTGCCTATGTTTTTCATATTGATGATATTAACTTTAATTGCCTAATTTAGGGGATGATAAAAGAAAAGAACGGTATTATATTGAACTTCAAAAGTTTTTAGTAACTTTTCTTAGGAAATTAAAGCAAAAACAAGTAAACAGATTTTTATAGAGAAACGGCATACATCTCTTAGTAAAGTTTTTCATATAACGAAATTTTGAAATAAGTTGTTATATGTGAAGTAGTCGAAAAATTCGACCGATTGGAATTGTTTTCAATAGCTTCCATCCTTGGGCCAAAGCCTGTTTCATCAAAATAAAATAAATAAAAACATTAAGTGAACGTAGTTTGAACCACATGGGTCTATTTTTTGGCTTTGGCGTTACCACGGAAAGGAATATATGGAGAGAAAGTGGAACATTCCAATATGTGGACTTTCATGACGAAATGTGGTTTTGCATGAAAATAATTTGTACTCTTTGATGTATCGAGCGAAGTAGTCGTACTAGTCCAAGTGGTGTAGGGTATACAAAAATCGGCTTCGCCTGACTATGCTGTTCTTACTGGCTTTCACCTTAAAATATTAAAAAGAAAATATGTGGACTCTCTTTTCTTAGGAGGGAGTTCAAATTATTAGCCGATCTAGTCCAAATTTGGCATATCGATTTATTAAGCGTAAATACTCGGATATTTTTGTCGTAAATATTTTAAAACAGTAAATTTTTTTAATATAACGAATTTTGCATAGAAATAGGTTATGTGCATACTCGACCCTGCTCAGTGCAATTTTCGTTCTGTGACCAAAGTAAGCGAACCGTATTTCGTCAAAAATTGTGACTTGCAGGCTAAACGCTAAAACACATGAACAAACCTCAAATGACCGCACCGACGGGCGGACAAACAGGCAGATAAGGTTAAATCGATACCCAAAATGATTCAGACCTGTATGAGATATGAAAAAATTGTTGCCTGATTTAAGAATAAAAAAGAAATTAATATAAATTCGTAAGCGTGTAAACAAATTATTTACCTATTTTAAGGACTATGGGAGAACGATTAAAATTCCTTAAATAAATCTGAAAAGAATTTTTGCATGGTGCCCTTGCTGTTGCAAGAAAATGAAAATTAAATTTAAATAAAGTAATTCCAGCTACTTGCGTTGTAAAGCCATCCAATAAATAATTAGTTGGTTTCAGGATATTTAACTTTGAAAGAAAAGCGACAATTATAGCGTCAACCAAACCACGTACCTAACAAAATATTAAACGTACATGTAAAACATGTTTTTACGATATAGACTTATTTCAACCACCCCCCCGTTCAAGAAAGAGCTTGACTGACCATGCATAAATGATGATTGGCTTGCCTTTAGGGCATAAAATGTTCAGTCTATAATTAGTAAGTATAATTTATGCCTAGTTTAAGGTGTTATTTTCATATGAAAAGGTGTAGCATATTTATAGCATTTATACTAATTGAACCGCAGTTCTCCTCCCTTCTTAAATATTGTAATTTTTCTCACTTTTCAAAACAGCTTTAAATACGAACCCGCTTTAAGCCTGAACCCAAAAAATAAGGAATAAATTAAAATTAATTCGTTAAAGATTTTACTGAAAAAGTTTTTCTTGTACAAAAAATACTTCATTGTAAATTTCTTTAGTCTTTAAACTTTAATTCAATTGACATAAATTGACAAATCGTGTTGACACTGGGGCTCCGCCATCAAATATACCACAATTTGATGCGCAAAAGGCACATATACGAGGAGGAAGGGCGGCGGCGGGGGGGAGGGATTGTAGTGCGATTGCTGTTTCAACACATATCCAAATTACACAAATTCGAAAAGAAAACAATGCACACAAATTCAACTGTGATTAAGGTCGAACACGCGATATTTGGAATTCTTTATATCAATCTTCTTTGAAACAAAATAAAAGGAAAACTTTTCATTCAACTAACAAATTGAATATTTACAAATATAAAAAGTATTTCTCTAAAGCGTAGTAATAAAATAGCAAAAGAAGAAAGAGTAAAAGGGAGAGGGAGGAACACAAAAGCAAGAGAAATGTGTTGTTTCTGAGTAAATTCCAAATTCATCACAGACTGGTAACTAAAAATAGCTTGCAATTACCGTACGACGTTGCCGGCAAGCCTTGTGTAGTGTTGAAATTACATGATTTCGCTTACAAATGCATTTTTAACGAAGTAGTGTAGTGTACTTACTTAGTATGTTAAGAAAATTATTTGCATAGAACACGCACAACGAGTATATACAATAGCGAATATAAAGAATAACGATAGATGGATGATGGGTCATCTTTTTTCACTTTTTTTTTAATATAATGAAATCGAAATGAGAAGAAAAGAAGTAAGAAGAAGACCAATAAGTACTCTACAGCACTTTTTCTAATAGAGTTTTTCATTTTTTATTCGTGATAAAATACACAAAAATTGTACTCTGTGTGCTTTTGATATAGAAGGTCTTATATAAGAGCGAGCTCAGAGCTAAAGCTGCCGTGGTCCAATAACTAATTTACTTTTATCATTCTTCAGCCATAAATGCTAAAAATTCTCGCCGTCTAAAGGCTTATTTTTCATAAGAACATTTAGTAAAGAGAGAAAGAGGTCCAAATAATCGACTTGCCATATTCAAGTTATTACAGCCTTTTTGCGACATCAAGAGTCTTCCCTTTTTGTGAGAATTAGTACAAAAAATACACTTACGCAGTTCGTTTTTTTTTGGTTAGGTCCCTCTCATGGATCAATTTGCATCTTACATTATTTAAAATTAGATCCTTTTTTATAATAATAAATGAAAGCATAGGGACAGAGGGGTATAAAACACGGGCCCATCTACTTTCCATATCAATCTAATGTAACAGAATACTTTTGCCCCACAATTTCTGTGAAGCAATCTTGAAAATTGCATGTTTTTTTCCTATATGAAGAGCGGTAATAACAAAGTTCTGTCCAATCCTTTCGTCTTTGAGCCTAAACACAAAAGACCATGGAAAGACATCAGACGAGCAAACATACTCAAATCAATTCAAAAAATAATTCTGAATCGATCGGTAGAATAAAAGAAAGATCCGTCTTAAGCCCTTAACTTAACATAACCATGCAACACAAGCGTTGTAGAGGGTATAAAGACCAATATTTACTGCGATATGAATATCAAAAAATCATATATTGGCCGCTAACCGGGTAAAATATTTCATTTTTGTAAATATTCTGCTGTAACACATTCATCGCCTTCAAGCCAGGATCATAATATCTAATGATGGAAAAAATTTCCCTGCATGAAAATATTTGGCTCTCCGTCCATTGACAGTACTTCCTACGATGTATTCAGAAACTATTGTAAAATTATTTTTCCTCGTAAGAGAAATACCTTTAACGTCTTCAGTAAACAGTTATATAGCTACATTTCTCTTAATAATTAATTTTTCCGCTTTTTGCAGACACGTCTACACTAACATTAGTCTCACAATGTTATAGACATGTCTAAAACCGCATTAATTTTACAGTATTGCAGACATTTGTGGACGCCAGCGTTATTCTTACTATATTACGTGCGTTAAAAAAGTAATTATACCGTGGTATTGCTTATTACAAAAGCATTGAGCCTTTCGCAGTTATTCAGACAGTGTTGCCGGCTTGGTGGTATAGTAGCCCTTAGTTAATTAGTTTCAACGTTTTACCGACATTTTGACACCAGCGATAATTCACCACACTACAGGCCTTTATGGAATGGCTTACACAATGTATTACTTACTGCGTATTATGACAATCCATTGCGTTATTATTAGGTCTTATTTCTAGTATTTGTTAATAATGTGACAACATTTTTCCCAACCGATTTCAATATAAAACTTAGAATAAAATTTTCTTATAG
>NW_023998442.1:1023613-1138766 GCF_014805625.2 Glossina fuscipes
TCAAATCTAATTAAACAAACGAATCTTTTGTGAACTAAAAACTTATCAAGTAATAAGATTCTTGCAATTCAGTTCGGTACTGGATAGAAATTTCCGTTAAGAGCGCGATCGTGATAAAAAATCTTGACACATCACGGTTGTGTTCTGCTTTTATCGTGCGTGTAAGGTAACAATTGTATCGTGTAGGGTAACATTACTCAATGATGATTTCATTGGATTGAAGGAAGCACTTTACCACCAATTCATTAAAACTGGCTTATCAATCCAAATGGTATCCTCAAGAACTATTTTAAAATTGCGCTTACCGCGTTGTTTCAATAGTAATTTCTAGCAAATTAAACAGGAAAAGTGACGTTTCCAAGCATTTGGTGGGCATAAAACTTTAAAGAAACTATTTTAATCAAAGTCGCAAAGTTTACTAATAGAGATGTCAAAATAGAGCCAGGGGGTCGGTTTATATTTCGTGTAGTTAAGCAAACTCGATTACGAATTTGCATTTTGCGTTAACAGTTCTCGTTAACCAGCATTCGTTAATTGGGTTAATGGTACTTGATGGCGTATGAGTGTTAGACACTCGATAGCGTATGTAAAATATCATATTTTAGCTCGAAAGCAAAATAGCTAACGAACTTTTCATGTTCACAGGGAAAATAAAATTAAATGAAATGATGAAAATGCCAAGAATGAGCAAAGCTTTGGACAAATTAATAAAATCAAATCATTATTTTCGAAACCATTACTACTTACCTCCACCTGTTGGGGGCCATCAATGGATATGGAATTAACGAAAGCATTTGTTTGAACGACAGAAAGTGGAATATAAGTAAGTAAGTTGATATATATAGTGTTAGGTAGGGAAGAGAGATGGTAACTAAGTCAGAAAAAAAAAGAAGACGATGACAGCATTCAAGCGAACTCACACCATAGTGCAGCGGTTGTTGCAAATATCAGAAGAAAAACACCAAATGGACAAAGAGAGAGACACCACAGATCAAGATAGCGATTAAGAAACAAGAACTTGACAATAGAAATAAAAAAAAAAAACGCTGCCATAACCGTAAACCGTAAACCAGCCTTCCAGTATTGTTCAGTCCCATGTAGCATTAGTTAGTTACCAGTTTTAAGCTCTATATTGGAAAACTTTATACACCTAAAGCTTTCATTTCTATCGATCCTCCCAAAACACAATTTATTTTTAAGGCATGAATTTAAAAAAATATTTTTCTCATATTGTTAACCCTCTCGTTCCCTCGGTTTTTCTCTATTAATTCAAGTACCCTGTTCTCATAAATTTTAAGTGTTTCAACTATGTCGAATAATGCTTTCAATTTTTTCTAATATTTTTTTTTTTTTTTTCTTGTATTTGCTCAGAATACTCACCTTTTTGTGTTTTCTCAATATTTGAAAACTATATAGGCGACCTTTTTCTTCTGCTTGCAATACATTTCATTTCAACACTAACAAAGCACATAACACAAACACACACACATAAGTTTCTCTTAACAGTTATATTGTATTTTCCTTTATGACACTTGTATTTATTGTTGTTCAAGAGTACTTATGCGTTTTTGTCAAACTAAGAGCAAAAAAAAAAAAAAAAAAAAAAAAAAAACAACGCAATACCGCCTACATAAAGCACTTGGCCAGCCCAGCATATCAAGCATATAAATAACCTTGAATTTAACAAACTAACACACAGTACTTCGGTACATTTGTGGTATATATATATATATATATATATGTATAAGATAATCTAAAGAGAGGGAAGGAGACAAAGGAATATACATATATATGCGTGACGCATAACTGTGACCAACAATTGGAAAATAAACGAGAAAATAAAAATATATGTTAAACATTGTTTTGGGTGGGCTCTCGGGTGAAGGTTACATTGTATCGCACATAAATTACAAGTCAATTGTTTTACAAAAACAAAAATGACTTGCAATCAAACATACATTACGTTATGTTAGGATAAACACGAAAAGAATAAAATGAAATTTTGAAGGAACTTTCTTTAAATTTTTCATTTTCTTTTTTTTATTTTATTTATTCTAATTATTTTATGGCGTAAATGACGTATAAAAGAAAAAACATCCATATTGCAAGTGACACTTTTTGGCACTTGCTGTAGTGAAGCTGAAGCTGAATGCACTCGCATCGTGCATCATGCAAAGCATTCGTGCTTGTATTAATTTGGACCAGCGACAACATCTATTGATGAAAATGATAAAGTAAAGCGAAGTATCTATCAATATGGTCAGCGAGTAAATTCGATGATTTTTCCCTTCCTCTCTTTCAATTGAGTATTATCGAGCTAATCAGTCGATGCACACGACGCTGATCATGGAATGTTCAAAGTTGCATCTTCGCCATTCATTCTGGTGACAAAGTCTATACCTAAGCTAACAGTATCAGTTGTATACCATAAGCGATATATTTGTGTATTGAATCAAAGTTTTTCCCCAATTTTGATGATTATCAAGTTGCGGATGAGATATCAAATTCAAACGGAGCACTTTGTTGCTTTTTACCCTTAAAGAGTGTGGTGGTAGATTATAGTGATATGTGGACTGGCCAACACAGAAACAAAGTTGGAGTTAATGTCGCTGAAGATTGTTCAGTCCAGTGATAGTGAAATAAATATCGTTGATCACAAATTTTTATTGTGACAACAATCATTCTTACCAAACGAACGCGACTTTGTAGAGGTAGACAAACAAGCTCGTATCGACTCAGAAGGTTATTCTAAATCAAACGGTATAAGGTCGGTAAAAGATTGATTCACATTAAGCCCTTAATTGATATTTCCTTAAATCAAACTAAAGCTTCTTGAAGAGAAACGTTGAAGCCAGTTTAAATAGGGAAACAGAATATATTATATCCATGCAAAGAATACGCAGAAGTAACATCAAAAAGAAAAACCTGATAATTGAAGAACGTCTTGAAAGAAAAAAGTAAACAAAAAGCAAGTAAAACGTTATAATGGGACATGGCAGCCAAACCATTAAACACTCTATTCCCTTTGATTAATAGAACTGTTGATAAAACGACTTTTCACAATAAACTGTTGTATAAAAAGCGGTTTAAAAAGTGGCCAGATCCGAATCATTTTTGGGATCGTATGTCCTCGGATCTAAACATATCGGATTATCAAATTTGAAAAAAATATCTCAAAAATTGTAATCCGTAAGTTGCACACACGAAAACAAGACCGACAGATGGACAAAAAGTCATACTAAATCGATCGGGATAAGAAACGTCGGGTCTATCTCAAGTCTTTCTTGCGTGTTGCACTCATTCCCGCAAACTTAAGACACCCTTGTATCACAAATTATATATGGCATATAAAGTATTATTCCCTTAACTGCACTGAGGGCAATCGTCTTTATGTACAGGAAAGTGCAGTTTTTTAGTCAGCACCGTAAACGCTATTGAATAATAAACTTGCATTATCTAATACCACAAAATACAAAAATACTATGTCTATTAGTGCTTAGCAATATTTTTAAATTTATTGAAATGCAAACCTTAAAATATCTCGCAACAACAAAACCTATACTATACCTTCAGTGCTTTCAAAATATTGATTATACTCTGCACCGCTTGTGGTACAATAGTACATTAAATTTGTGCAGAAGTAAGCAATATTCAGAAGAATTTGAGAATTTGACTTCCTACTATACCGACCGATTTCAAAAATCATTCTGAAGATAATTCTAAGCTTGTTGTCTGTCCATCTGTCAGTATTATTTTCTTGTGCAGCTTTTGAGATATTTTGATGAAACTTGGTACACTGACAAATTCTGGACCGAATACGAATGCTACTGAAAATGGTTTGGATCAGACCACTTTTTCGCCCACTTCTTATACAATGTTTTATTGTGAAAAGACCTTAATTAGATAACTTTATGGTGATGAGCCGGATGAGCCGGTGATTCCAATATAGTGGTGGGACTATGTTTCTAATATAATGTATAATCAAGATTTGTACCACTTTTATTACAAATTACAATTTGCTTCCTTTTTTTTGTTAATTAAAATTTTATTCAATTTCCTTATTGAACCAATGAATTTTTAATAATAATAATTTTATTATTATATCATGAAGTAAAACCAAACACTAATTTAAAGAAACAAAATTATAAAATTTCTTTTACAATTAACCCACTTTTGAAAATAATTTACTTAATTATTACTTCCTCATCTAAGGCAATTATCGTATGCCCTAAAGCATATGCTAGCTTTCTGACACCGACAATAATTTTGTTGTTATCATGAAATAAAACTAAATAATAATTTAAAGAAACAAAATTATAAAATTTCTTTTACAATTAACCCCATTTTTAAAATAATTTACTTAATTATTACATACTCATCTTAGGCAATTATCGAGTGCTTTAAGGTGTATGCTAGTTGCCTGATCCCGGCCATAAAATGTGTGGGCGAGAAGGTAACTTAAAGCTTAAGTTTAACACGTGCCGCTTTAACTTCACAAATAGCTTAACTGGATAGCAGCTTAGGAAAGTCGTAGCTAATTCGCCCCTTCACGTTTACAAAAATTCTCTTCACATATTCTTCTTTAATGTTGACATCGAATGTTAATTTGAAAGTGCTTGAAACTCTAAAACAGTCAATAGCGGATTTTAGTTATCCATCACAATTAATAAAACGCTTAACAATTTTATTTATTTATTTTTTTTTTTTCAAATGTGATGAGTGTCCCGCGCGTTCGTCCAAAACCAAGTGTTTTTTATTTTATTATTTTTTTCCCCCATATTTTATATACTCGTAAAATGTGATTAAGTTGAACTAACAATATAAAATAATTTTCTAATGCTTCTGTTATTGACTTGTAACTAATGGTTTCTACTTGAAATTATTACAAGACCTGCACAATAAACCAAACTTCATGTTTGCAATTATTACTAATAATAATATGAAATAAAAAAATAGAAAAAAGTTTTTCTTGTTGTTGTTGTTAAAGTTTGCAAAATTCCAAAAGCTGGTTGAGAAAAATTTAATTTTAAATCTCCATCGAATCGCTATATCGGATAATAAATGAAGCAAGGTCATAAAGCAGGTATTACGTCATAGCTAAGTAAGCATACTTTAAATTTCTTAAAACATGAACGGAATATTCTGGGTGGTTTCATATAGTTTCAATTAACTGACACAGAATTTTCATTCATTTATTATCTGCTAAACGATTACGGTTAACTCGGTGACTAAGTACTAAGAGTTCAAAGGTGAATTTAAGGCAACTCCTACGTAATTTTGAAAGCATTCTGTTGCACCGGCTCAACGTAATGCAATTATCTTTGAAAATTGCCGACATTATCTTTACTTGAAAGAAAAGAAAGAAACTAAATTCACAAAAAAAACTAAATTTTGAATCTGGATAATGTTGACTTTAAATGGCTGATTTTTTCCCGTTCTTATACCGCGTACGAGTAGTACTGTAAGAATGCATATATGTAATATGAATAACATTTACCATTACATGTGTTACGAGTTCTGATGAATGTTGAGCAGAAATTTCCTTGATTTTTGAGAGCAGAGGTATTCTTAGTTTACCTTGCACCGCAGTCGTGTGCTTCCACCGATTCGGCCAACTTGGAGGCGAGAAGTTCCAATCCTTTTGCCAAATTTAAAAATTGCAAAATTTTCAATATTGCGTAAAGGCACAATCCGGCGTGCCCAGACCGATTCAGTTTTTGACAGTGCTCAAGGGTTGCTAAAGTTTCCTTCTAGATATTGCAAAGATTTTGATCAAATGTCCATTTACCTATTTTTTAGTAATGCGTACAAAGGCAAACTTAGTTTTTTTCACATTTTAATTGTGTAAGGGACAAGAAAAGAAAAAGACTAGTTTTTCACATATTTTTTTCTGTATAATCGCTCTAAAGCATACATCACCCACCCATTTTCTCCTTTCACGAGTCGAAGGAAAGGGAGACGAAGAATCGATGAAATTGGTAAAAAAAAAAAACGGTAGTATTCTAAATTTTTTGCAAAACTGTTTTCCGGAAAAAATACACGCCCTCCTTTTCACCCAAACAACCATCGTCACCTTATCCATCGTATACATCGTGAGAGAAAAAAATGGTGTTCAAGAATGTAATGAAAATCCAAATACAAGAGTCACGTTAAACCGGATAAAGCATGCCCGAAAGCTTTGAAAACTAAACCATTGGTAGCATAGGTCACCCATACACTTTTACTCCACGCCAAGTTAGTATGCGAAAATTTCCACCGTCTTTATAACTGGGCAGAGTCTTAAATAGAGTTTCCGGTTGGTTGTGGTTTATCCAAAACCGTCGACAATGCTAGGTAAGCCCCATCTTGTGTGGTCCGTGTTCATGACGTGATTCTAACACTCGAGTAAGGATAGTGGGGGCTTTCTGTATTGTGGACAATGTTCTTTTCATTGCCGATCACTGCTTAACGCTTCTCATTTAACTTCCTTATCGCCGGGCCTTGTACTTTAGAATTAGAAAGACGCAGCAGAGGATGTCGTAAAACCCTAGGAACTGTTCCATCATCTCTCTATTGGGAATGGAAGCTTTCTCAAATTTCGAATGCTTCGTGGCGCTTAACTCTGCGGTTAACATAAAATATCAAACCTATCCTCATCTACTTCCCTGAACTTGCAAATTGTCACGCTGTAAATGAAATATGCAGAATATAGCGCCCGAATGTCGCTGGCTTTTGATCAGACCAGAACTTCTTGTTATCGAAAATCATTCCATTTGCAGGTGAAAGGTATGCTTTTGTAACGTTAAAAGGGAAACGCACAAAGCGCTTGATTCCTTTTTGTGATATGCAGACAACTTGACTGTGTGGCCGAAGGGAGGGAGGGGGGGGGAGAAAACCCCTTATTTTCGATGACTTTGAAAATGAAACCTCATAATAATATTATCTATAACAATATTTTTATAAAATTTTTGTTCTCCAAATGTGATATGGAATAACTGATGTGAATCCAAACGTAATGCATGAGAAATATTTTTTAGAAAATAAATTTTCAGTTCATCGAATTTTACTTAAGATGATTTTACTACATTTTTGCATACAAATAACGTAAAATATCAAAGCAATCGCTATGCATATCAGCCTACGAGATTGTCGGTATAGTTCGTAAGCATAGTATATATAGATATAATCGGTATGTGTGTTTTTTTGTTTATTTCCTTTATACATAATATGTGGAAATCTTTCTGTTTCTCTTCTTTTTTTTTTTAGTGTACTTTCCTACTACAAATTTGGGTCACAATATCTGTTGCGCTTCTCTTTAAGAATATTGAACGTGCAGCTGGTTGGTAGGGATTCTGTGTTACGTGGAATAAATAAAAATTTCTAAAAATTCCAGTGGATTTTTCTTCAATAACTTCCTCAAATCTTTTTCATCTTGGCTTACGCTCGTAATTTCTAATAATTTTATCGTTATCGGTGTTCCATGCTTTGTTAACATTCAATAAACTATCCAATGTATAAAGCAATTTACTTTGAGTGGCGTGCTGAGATAATGATTTCTTTCGCTGCTTTTGTAATTTCATTCCCTTCTTAGAATATGCTATGTCTGGGCTGCTCTGCCGTCTCTAAAAATTCTTATTGTTGAACTTTCCTTTTAATTCAACAGCAAATTATTACCTCAAGGCGCCTTTCTGTAGGCAACAATTTTATTTTATACCTATGCCTAATAACTTTTGTACACGACTTTAATTTTTAATACAATCATGAGGAATGAATTCAATTTTCTTTTTACACGATTTCATTTAATCGAGCAGCTTTCGAAAAAAATGTGATATCTTTTAAATTTTCAGGGACCATTTTTTATACGAATTGCTATAAATATACTATTTATAGATGAACCGTTTTTACACTTTTAAAACCGAAAAATATGAATTTTTATGTATGCACTTTTTTTACGCGAATATTTATAAGGTGTTTTACAGGGGCACAACAAATGCACATGGTGAAGAGTCGGAAAATTATATCTATAATAATTTTATATCCTAAAAACAATTTCCAATCTTAAGATTATAAAGTATTTTGTAAAGTTTGGGCATGTCACTTGAGTGATTGTTTGTTTTTTTACGGTGGTCTTATTATAATCTATAAGATTATAGCAATCTCCTAGATCAAGCTTTCTTATATTAGCTCGTACATGCTATTGGCGCATTTAATGCCCGCTGACACCTACTTATACACTACGGTATTTTTCAGACATATATCTAATATATCTATTATAACCGTTATTATGAGCACTGCCACAGCCGTTCTCAAACTTCATCTGCTTTCATCACTTCAAAGTGTACACGTTTCGATTCGCTTATCTTAAATATTTCAGTCATAAATGCTCTGACAAGAAGATTGGGTTAGATTGGTTTGGAATTTTACAGTCATCAAAGGCTTTTATAGTCGACGAGTTCTCTTCTCTTATCTTCTGGGTCACGTAGTGTATCCATATTCTGAAAACTATAGTAAAATGTGGATAAAGCTTTTTTAAGCGATTTGCGAAGCGAATTGTATCATGCGTCCGCACGGCGCAGTGTGCAGCTTCCTGCTACGCATTGATATATAAAAAATTAAGATGAATCGATTGCTGTTTTTTCCGTACGGTGTTTTATACGTTTACTAAAACGTACTCTTACTCCTCTTTTTGTAGGATTTTTCAAGTACACCTAAATCTCATTTATTACGTTTTTTTTTTCCACGAAATTTAATTTAACGCGAGTTTAAGAAAAGGAATTCTGTTTTTACACGAATTGTTTTGTTTTAACGCGGTCTTGAATATTCTCTTAATGTTCTTTTATCAACTTTTTAAGAACTTATGTATCGTGTAAAAAGCGAATTACGGTTACGATTACTTATCCCCGACGTAAAAATTTGATTGATTGACTTTCAACCATGCATGCGTGTGTAATTATGTGTATATTTAGAGGAATATAATTGTATTCATTTATTCCTATTTTGTTATTATTTATTAATACAACTTTTAAGCCCACACCTAGAAGTTATCGCAACAACACAGCAATCGTTGTATGTTTTTCCCTTAAAACATTTGTGTGGAAGTGTATCGCTGCACGCCTTTTACGTTACTCTCTCTGCTCAATTTACGATGATAATGTTATGCTCTGTTACACTTGAAAATGATGAGTATTTTCTTTGTTATTTTTTATTTTTTCCTTTTGTTATTTTCCACTCCATCCTCCCCAACCACCATATACGCTTTACTTTTTGTTACGTTTCACTTTTCTCTTTTTTTTTTTCTATTCTGCAAGTATTATTTTGCTTCCTTTTCTAAAATGCCGTTTACGTTCTTTTCTTTCTTTTTTCCTTTTTTAACACAGTTTGCTTTAGGCGTTTACGATGACTACGCCATAATATGATGTTCATAATAAAATCAGTGGAAAACACATGTTGAATACATTTTCCAATTGAATTCATTTAAAATAATTTTCAAGTTGTTGAAATTTTCGTTTAGCGTGCATGATCTGTAAGGAGGAAGAAATAGTTAACTTTACTACTTCTTTATTTGTTTTTGTATAGACTTGAATGATTTTTCTGCAGCATACTTTTCAACATAACTTGTAAAGTATTTTTCCCTTTTTCTTTTTTTTTTTAATTTTTGTCTGTGTGTGTGTATGTAATAAGAATGTAATATGGTTTTCAATTTAATTTAGACAAGTAGAAACATCCTACAGTTATATTCATATAACGACTCTTCCAAATAAAGCGCTGTAGCGGAAAAACTCGAGAAAGTGGTCCGAACCGAACCGAACCATTTTGAATGGCGTCCATACTTGGGCCTAAACATGTCAGTGTGCGTCAAATTAAAGAAAGCAAGAAAGCAAAAAGGACGAACTGGCAGACAGGCTTAAATTGATAAAAAATCTCGTCAGTGTGATCACAATAAATTAAGACGGACAGACAAACAAACTGACTTAAATCCTCAACGAATTTCTTCCTGAATCGATCGGCATAGTAAAAGATAGATCTGCTTCGAATCCTTCTGGGTGTTGGGTACACTTCACCACACACTCAACATAACCTTGTATCTACTACAAGTAATCTTTTTGTAGGGTATAAAAATTTTTTTTTCTTGTTTACTTATCAGAACTACCTCTCTTTGCAATGCCTTCCGTCATGTTTACCATATTTACTGGTAAACACTTTTGCAACGTAAAGTTCGAAGAACAATAAGTTACCGGGAATAGCTGAACCGAGGAACACAGGCTTTTTTCGCGATTATTGTGGCAAACTTGCTCTTCAATTGCAATTACTTTCCTTATTTGCATACAAGTACACGTAGTTAAAGTTTATTTATAATTTCGACATTTTATATAAACACATATGTTCATCTATATATTTATGTATACATATATATGTATGTGTATCTACAAAATTTATAAGGATCTGAATAATTATAATTTAATGAGTTTATTCAAAATAAATATTTATTTTATACAAAATTCAGCGTTGCTCAACCTCTTGACTTTTTGAGTAACTTGACTTGTAGCCACATTAAAAAGTCATCGCCTTGGCAAAATTTGAACTCAATTATTTTTATTAAATTTGATAGGTTTGTGGTTATATTTTTGGATTCTCACGTCAGCAGAAATTTTAAAAAAGTTGAATAAATTCTGTTCAGGTGCCCAACAGCTTAATCCTGAATCCTAAGTAGTCGTTAAGCTGAATCCTAAAGTAGTCGCTAAAGCTAAATTTCTCTTAAGATTATGAAAACCGGAAAGAACCTTAATCGATAGGAGGGGACAAAGATTATACTTTGCCTTAGTTAAACTCACTTACCCTTGAGCGTCTTGTAAACACATTGTACAGTCCTGCAACTTGTAGACGTTCTATTCCTAAAACGTCATTGGATATAGACGTTTCCAATCGGGGACGCATTTACGGTACTCATTTGTCGATTTAACTCAAAGGCAATTTTCGATTTCCACTATCGAAAAACTTTCAATGGATAGTGAGTGGATGATACACTATAACGTATGAATTTTTTTCGATACCGAATATAAACGAACAATCGTGTCGTTTTTGTACTTTGTCATGTGAAATAGCTGGACAATGCGAATCTGCCATCTTATCCTTACTTTGTTCATTGTTTTTGTTCATCGTTTGACTGGAATTACGGTAGAGATCGCAAATTTTGTAACACTTCGCTTCATCACTTTAAATGCGATGCTCCATCGAAAGGTGTCAATAACAATAATCGCGAACATACTATTTCCATGATTCCGATTACATCTTGTTTCTTAAGTGTTATAACGCCCTATGACGTTATCATGATTGTGTGATGTTATGCGAGATGTTATTTTTTTCAGCCAAAAGATACATTTATGTAGCATATCACACTTACGTTGGCTGAGTAAGCACATTTTCCATACCAATTGCAGAGTATATTTGTTCCGACCAAAATTCGCGCAGTTGTTGTTGTTTGACAATCATTTGAGTAAATTGATGCACAAATTAAAGGCAAGTTCAACGTTGTTATCTTAAATTTCACTTCTCCAACTCAACTGTTGCGAACGTTGGCATTGCCACAAAGGTTGGTTTCACGGGAGAACGCAGAAGGATTGACAAGGAGGTAGACCAGAAGACATATGGCGAAACGGATTCAGGAAGTGTAGAGAGGAAAGACAGACTGAAGGGAAAGACGAAGCGTCGCCTGAGTAGCCGAGAGGATAAGAAAGGCGACTACCAAGTCAGAATTCGCTGGCTCGAGTTTTCTCTTGTTGTACTTATAGTGAGTGCTCAGTCGGTAAAGACATCGATTGGGCGCACACCCACTAGCTTGCGGCCAACGTCTGCCTATCCCTTACTCTTTTCTCTCCTCTCTCTCTGGGTCATATCAAGAAAGATAGGCACTTGGTGGACGATTGTATGGAAGGAAAGAAAGATGGAAAAACAGGTAGATTAACTGAGCATAGGGAAGCCTAATCGGATCATTCTTACTTTATGGGATCTCGAGGGTGTATTTCTACGTACTGCCAACCAGAAGGCCAACTTAAAATACCCATATTCGTTAGTGATAGGAATAAAAATGTATGATTTATCCAGAAGTACCTTAAAAAGCTATCGGCGAACTATTTCCATTTTCAGAAAATCGCAAACGTACACTTTTGTTAGTAAAAGACGAACATGTCGTAGATATCGGAAAATTCACTCCAAATCCAATATATCTTGTTTTCAAATTTACTTTTTATTTATTCTTATTTTTGTTGTAAAATGTAAAAATTTCTAAACATGTGTTATTTACTTAATTTAAATTAATTTTTTTCCCACTTTTTTTTTGCAGCAATTATTTCGCTCGCAAAATCCCGGTCTTGCTGCTGCTGCCACAAATGCTGCTGCTGCTGCTGCAGCGGCTGCAGCTGCCACATCGGCTGCTCCGCCCGGAGCACCGAATGGTACAATGCAGCCACAACAAATGCAAATGGCCGCAGCCTCTCAGCAGTTTTTGGCGGCTCAGCAAAACGCCGCTTACGCCGCTCAGCAAGCAGCTCCTTACGTGATTAATCCGGGACAAGATGCAGCACCTTATATGGGTTTGATAGCCGCACAAATGCCCCAATACTATGGTGTAGCACCGTGGGGCATGTATCCGGGTAACTTAATACCACAACAAGGTACACAACCCAGAAGGCCACTAACGCCCTCACAACAAGGAGCGGAAAATCAATCTTATCAGGTGAGTGATTAACTAAGTGCTTAACAAAAAAAAAAGAAGAAGAATTCTTAAAAACCTGTCGAATTTTTTAATCATTGTTATCAATCATATTTATTGTATGTATGTAAATGAAAAAAAAAAGAAAAAAAAAATTAAAATTTTAATTTAAGTTTTGTAAAAACTTGATTTAAAACTCAAATGTATGTATATCGCGTATATATATGTATATTAATTATAAATACTGTAAATATATTCTTATAAAAATTTAACCTAAAAATATTTTTCTCTTTTTTGTCTTTTTCTCTTCCACAACATCACATACATACATACATACATACATACATACATGCATACATATATATCCGTTTTACTTATAACCCAAATAATAAACAAATAAACAATACAAAAAAAAAAAACAAAACAAAATTAACCTAACCCTTGTACAAAACAATCGCTATAAAAATCAAACAAAATCAAATGGAATTCATAATCAATCAATTTTTTTTTTTTTTTTTTTTTTTTTTTGTCGAACACATGTACACTACTACATTTCTTATGCTTTCATTATGACTGTATGATGTATATTAATAAAAATCGATTCGACCATTTTTGTGTGTGTGTGTGTTTGCAACCGTGCGCGCGCGCTTGTACATGATTATTGATTGATTGATGGGCGTGTTTGCTGCCCATAAAAAAGGTTATACCGGCATTTTTTGATCAAAGCGGTTCGCTTGTTATGGGACCACGTACAGGAACACCAATGCGTTTGGTTAGCCCAGCACCAGTCTTGGTACCACCTGGAGCGACACGCGCTGGCCCACCACCGCAAGGTCCGCCCCAATTATATCCCCCTCAACCTCAAACTGCACAACAAAATTTATATTCACAACAAAATGGTTCAAGTATTGGAGGTAAGTAATCATTACGATCTGCTATCTCATTGTTACTAAATATACTTAACATAAACATATTTATATATGTGTGTATAAAAGAAAAAAAAATAAAAACATATATATACATATCAGGTTGTCAAAGATGAAACTTACAGAAAAAAAAGCTTTTACTTGAGCTTTTGATTGTTCAGCGATAATTCCTAGACAATCGGAAATTGACTCACCGTTGGTCACCTTTACTCGGTCATTGTAGTTCTGGTCGACCGCGTGTGTACATGTTATCGCTTTGCTGCGAATTTTAGTGAAACGATTTTATACACTTTGCAGCGTAGTAACCCTAAAACTCGTTCGATTCGCGATGCTGCAGTTCCACGTGCGAACTCAAACTTCATATTAATGCAAATTTCTGCGTAGCCAAGTCGATATAATAGATAGGGAATGCGACGATCACAGTGCTACTGTATTCGTGAAATGAAATCTCATTGCGACAGAGCATACTTGATCTTATCCCCCCATTAGTAAGCGCTTAACACCTACCAGTGTGATATGCAATCAGTAAACTGCAGCCGTTCCCGTCTCTTTCTCTTCCCTAACTTCTTTCTGAGCGTCAACTTGTTACATACAAATATAGGAAATATCTTCTGACTAATTGGGTCACGAAACCCTACACCGTGTACGGTACAAGAATATATTAAGTTCGTCGGACGTATGCAACGCCCAGATAGATCTACTTTTTATTATACGTATTACACTTAGAATCACTTTCTGAATCGGTCTAACCTTGTCCATCTGTCCATCCATCCCATTGTCTCGTGTTTATTCTACAGGTCGCCAATATTTGAGTGCCGGATCGAACCACTCTTTTGATCACAACCCTTATTTTGAAAAATCGTTCTTCATGTAACTGTACCAAGCAAAGTGATGATATAGGACATTTAATGATGGGCCCATTCCTATAGTATTTTTACTTGTCTAGAGCTTACAATGTAAACCGGCGAATAAAAAAAAAAAACGGAGCGTTGACAATCTAAAGGCAATGTTATTGACTACAAATTTCATCCTTGCCAACCTAACATATACCAACTTAAATATATATATATGTATATATATATGTGTTTTTAAATATATTCCATAAATTAACCTCAAATTATTTATAATAAGTAAAAAGGGAATTGTTATTATTATTATTATTATTATTATGGTTATTATTGAACTTTTTTTTTCCTTTTTAACTTTAAAAACAATGCTCGATTAACCATGAAGTCGTAGCGCTTTAAGCAAATAAATAAAATTTAAATTAACTCGTTTATAAATATAAATCCTTGCATATATATGTATATGTATATATATATATATATATATATATGTATACATGTATATATATGCATATATGTAGATCGATATATGTAATATATACAAAAATATATATCCGGACGTTTATAACAAATAAGTGCGTGTTGGCTATTAACACCTATTAACCTTTTTTTTTTTTTTGAATGGCCTTATAAATGAAATTTAAAACAAAACCTGTTCTTTGATATAAACAATATAATGTGATAGTAATAAACAAAACCCCATAAATATAAATTACTCGCCTAAGGGCGAATTTTAGATACCCAACTAGACACATCTTGTTCTTCTTATGTTATAAAGACCTTACAATTTAAATTGAATTGCAAACATTGCTATATTGCTCAGCTCTTTCATTGCTATTGTGTCTGTCTATCCATGCAAAACTATTCTCAATGGCTTTAATATAAACACATTTCAATTTGTAAATAATTAACGAAAATTATTTCTGTAATTTTATGTATTTTTGTTTTTTTGTGCGAGATTTATTAAATTTTTACAGCTCTTGCTGGATGAATTATGTGCCCATAATTAAATTTTTGCAAAATTTTTTTTGCTTAATTTTATTATTGTTCAAACAAGTAAAAACACTGTAGACTATTCAATAAGTGCCCTACACTACCCTAAAGTGCCGAGAGAGCGCTCCGAAATGAATCATTTTCAATAGCCTTCGTTCCTGTATCAAGGCGTATCAAGTTTTATCAAAATATTTCATACAAAACTGGCTGGAGGACAGACGGACAGACATCGACGATCGATTCAGGAAGTGATTTGGAATCAGGAGGAAACTAAAACTCATGTTTTGAAGCTATTCAGACAAAGGCTCACTTGTTTGGTCCACCATAAAAATGCAAACACTATTTAGACAGTCCCTACTCTCACAGTTGTTTGCCTTTAATGTATTCCTCAACTAGATTTGCTTGCAGTACTTAACTGAGCGCTTCTATGCAAATTTTCGCCTTTACTATCATCATCTCACATCATTCAATACGAAATAGTCAACTTAGTTGCCTCATTTGCTGTTGGTAACCTGCCATACTAAGGGATTCGAATAGCTTTTAATGCACCGCAACATTGTGATCTCGCCGTACACGCAGTAAGAACTTTGGGCCACAAATATGAAGTTTCGTCATTGATACTAAAACAGTTCTCGTGGATTGCATTACGCCTTTTGTGCTTCAAACCGTGACCTGTACTTTTTAACAGAACTTTATTTATTTATTTACATTTGAAATTCAATTTTTTATTTTATTACACTTGAAATTAATAGTTGAATTCGTGTTCACTTTGTCAATATTTTACATACTGTAATATGAAAGCAGCAATCTGACATAATATTACCTAAGATTATGTGGCGCTATTTAGGTCACCTATTTCAAAATCTACAAAGATTTCAATACTTGAAATGCTATGTGATGTGACGAGGTGACGATCCGCAAAACCAAATAAGTAGGGGAACACGAATTAAGTGTTGCACAAAAACACATTAATGCTTGTGCTTTAATGTTACCAAAGGCAAGGGAAATCTACTATGCTTCCAACTTCCTATAGTGTTGCCTATAAAATAACATTGATACAAAAAAAAAAAAAAAATGTTATCAACCGTTTGCATTTTTTAATATTATACAAAGCAATTTTTAGTATGTTATAGAATAGTGTTTTATTTATTTAAAATATTGATGCGTTATATAAATTTCCCTATTTTTAATATTTTTCTCCTCCAGCTTGTTTACCAATATATGAAAATTAATTAAAAAATCATTATTTCCTCTGTTTTTTTCAACTATAAACAAGCTTGACATACTTGCCTACATTTATCTTCTTGCCTTGATTTAAAAGTTAAAGCTTTATATGGTGTGGACCGACAAATAAAACAGAATACAAGCAAAGCATAATTCGTGCGAAGTCGGACGATATTAGTCATACATTAAAAAACGACTATTTCATGTTGGGTGACACTATGATGTACACGAAACTTCAACATACAGCGTCGCCTGACATCGATCGGATGGGTACACAAAGACGAACATATATCTTTCGTTGACGCTGCACTACAAATAAAGATTCAGCGCTTAGTAGCTTATATATAAAACATTATAGCCGGGCTAGGCCGGCTTTTAAATATTTTTATATGAACTTACTATTATGGAACTACTACTAAAAATTACATCTCTTTGCAAATGGAGGCATTCTTTCCATAACAAGAAGTTGTGCCCAAGAGTTTTAAAAATCGAGATATGTGTTCACAATTTAGCATAGTTATATTTAACGAGAAGGGATATTATAGTCGGACATTAAACACCTTACATAATGTTGTCTAACACAATTCTTATATTTATTATAGAACACAAAAATTAAATCTTGTTTATATATTAAAGCATATATTTCATGTGCGTAGATCTGGGGAAGCGAACCCAAAACGCAAACTAATGTAGTACAAGTTTAATCTTTACATGGGGCAGGATCCAAAAATAGGCCGAGATGGTCCAAATTTGGCACAGTTCATTTTTTCATATTAAATTACTGTTACTATATAATTTTTATCGTGAAGCATTAAAAATTATACTTTTTTGTAGTATGAACTGCAGTTTTCGTCATATAAGAGTGGGTTCAAAAATTGACCCAGCCGATCTAAAGTTTTCATACCAATTTAGAAAGCCGAAATACTACTACCACTTTCACCGAAGAATTGAAAATTACAGTTTTTTTCGATATAACGACTTGACGACTTTCAATATAACGAGTGGTCGAAAAAGTGGACTGATATGAACCATTTTCAATAGCGCTCGTCCTTGGGCAAAACACTGTACCAAATTTCATCAAAATATCTCAAAAATTGGGACCTGCCGCTTGAACACAAGTTTACATAGACAGACATCAGATAGATGGACAGGCCTAGATCAATTCAGATAAAGATTCTGATCGGATAGAAAAGTCGTTGTACGAACAACTGTAGGACGAGTATTTAATAACTGACCGTGGCTCCGCCTATAGTGTTTTTATTTGTTTCCATAATCGATTTTTTTATAAAATTTATTTTTAATTATGGTCAACTCATGTAAAGGCTTTTGTTTCAGGAGAAGGATTAACACAATTACGCTTTTTTTTGTGCGATGCTTTTTGTGCGATTCTTTTTTTTGTGCGATTCTTTTTGTGCGATTCTTTTTTTTGTGCGGTATATGAATATCGACACATTGAATTTCGCCGAGAGGTTAGGTCAATCTGAACTGCGTTGGCATCACTTTTTTTGCTATCAGTGTGTATGTACACATTGCAACAGCCATTTTCATACCTATTGCATCAGCCTACTTCATTAGGCATGCTCAATGTTCTTATGCATATATTGCATCAGCCAATTTCAATACATACTGCGCCATCTAATAACTTTAGTTAATCGCAAAAACTTATCACCGACTACATGTTAACAAAAAATAAATCGACTGTAGTATCTTTAAGTGACGAAAGCGATTACGAAGCAGTTCATCGCAAAAATATGCGCGTTTTGAACTACGACGAGTAGTATTGAATTATGTACATATTGAAAATTTCTCCTTGTTTAAAATTAGAAATTAAAATTTTTTTAAATGTTTCAATGTGTAATTTAATTATTTATTTTGTTTGGAAAGCACTTTCTTGCTATTTCGTAAAGCTTTGACATATTTTCTAAGTGAGACTTTTTTTATGCGGTCCCTCTCTACCGCATAAAAAAAATTTTCTTTAATATGCTGTGAAAAATTATTTCTTATAGCTATTTATGAAGTTTTTGAATATTTTTTTTTGTGCGGTTTTTTTTCTGCGGTCCCTATCTACCGCACAAAAACAGGTTTGCCTGTACTCTTTTTTCGAATTAGACACCTTTATCTTGTTTATCTCCGTATGTCCGTATACTTTTTCATCTAAATGACGACTCAGATGTTTTTCCTAGCACTAGGAAATGAAAGCGAGCCCCAAGCCAATGATTCCCATATTTGTTGATTGCAAACGCAAAAGAAATGAGTTTAAAGGTACAAGACACTGCTTTCGACAGTGGACAACAACTAAACTTCACTTGACTGCTAACCGAAGCTTTAATCGATTATGCGGTTTTCTAATTTTACAAACGGATTGAAAATCCCTCTATAGTGGTCTCAATCGTTTCGTATTGGAATCGCATTTCCTTTGACCATTTATTCGATTTTTTTTTTTAATATTTTAACCAATTGAACAGACCAACTAACTGGCAATTACCTTTCTAAATTGTGTAGCATTAGATAATTCGTCATTCGTATTCATTCCTTTTTTTGCATGTGTACGTTTATATGTTTCAGTAAAAATTACTTTTACATTTTAGTTCATAAGTTTTTCACATTAGTCCGATCTGTTGGAAAATTGCAGACATGGCATTTGAAATAATTTCATAAATAATTCCATATCAATAACTAATGTTATTATTTATGCCACACATGCCAAGTAAAAAGTCGTTAGGGTTTATCGGTATGTGTCTATCGAAATAATTTACAAAAGTTCTCTATAAAGTACTTTCTTTTGTATGTATACATACACGTATGCATTTATTCTTGATAAACATCGTTTCAATTTTACGGTTCTGGTTGCCTGTCGTCGGTTGAACGAATGATTGCTATCTTTGTTTGGAAAACCAATCATAGCTTCAAATTTGTTGTATGACTCATTAGCAACAAAAAACAAAATTAAATTATATTCGACCAAGGTCGACCCGACCCTTAAATGACACATAGCCCACCTTCGCCTAATGCTACAGTTCTTTGCATGTTTTCATGATGTATACCTTTCTTTCTTTCTTTCTGGAAGCGTTGCTGAGCATTACAACTCTTTCCATTGCTACAGAAAAAGAGGCTTGCCTGAGCGCACTGTTCCACCAGTTCAGAGTGTCTATACGAGGAAGCTTTTGAAACAATGAATCAAAATCCTCGTTGGGGATTTTATTAACAAAATCGCTAAACCCTAAAAAAAAGGTTATTTTGGAAGAATATTAAAAAATATTAAAAGTCTGGGGCCATCTTCTTGAGGCAGAGTCTTCAATTTAAGAATCTCCGAAGCTTTTTCTTTCGAAATTTGAATTTCCAAAAAAACCAGCAGAGCAGCAGTATTGCATATATTAGATTTTTATATAACGAGTGAGTGTTTGAGAGAAAGGGCCCATTTGCGACCAAAACAATGCATGCTCATTACCTCAACTTTTGAACCAATCATTCTAACAGAAAGCAAGACTTCTTTTGCAAAGAGGTCTAATTTTTGATATATAGTCCCATAATACTATGTTCCTATTAAAATGGGGTATAATTTTTGTTTTCCAATGCAAAAATAAGAATTGTGTTAGACAATGTGGTTTAAGGTAATTAGTAGACGCCCCTAGCCCGACTATGATGTGTTCACTTGTTTATTAATAGAAAATTTTGGTTACATTAACTAACCTGTCGAAAATTTTATTATAAGCACTGCTCTCTACTGTAAGATATACGCATGAAGAGATGTAAAACTTTAGTAGAACCATTTGGAAAAATAAAATTTTTCGATCATTTAAAGTGTTGCCACATCCGCAATTGCCTTTTAATGACTTTCTGGCCTATTTAAGAGACGCTTGAAACCTATAAAAAAAAAAATTGATTTTCGGAAAAATGTACAGTAGCAACTTACCTCTTAAACAGTGCTTTACTTCTTACGTCTTCGTTAAGTGCAGAACGTATCACATATCACTAATGAGAATGTATGTATGTGCCTTTGTTAGTCTCAGCTTAGTACTATAATTAGAATTATTGTTGTTGTTGTTGTTGTTATATTTGAAATCAACGAATAAGCGCATAATGCAATGAGAAATATAAAACCTGCATAAGGCTTGGGCTTCACCGAATCTATGCTGCTTCATTTTGTTTATTCTTAATGTCAACAATATTCGAAATTGTTTGAATTTTTGCATGCCAATTTGTTCCTTTTAGCTTTGCTTTTAAACGGAATTGTGTAACGGTAAACTTAATTAGTAATAAATACAAATATATATATATATATATTTCTCTAAAATCCTCTAATATTTATTAGCTTAGCTTAGCTTTGCTACGTGAGCCTCATTGACATTTGAAGCAAATACTTTGTAATCAATTTGTACTTTTATTTCGGTTAGTTTTGATATAATGACAACAGTGTATATTATTGGTCATCATCCATTTACACACACATGCAATAGTGCATATGTATATATACTGTGTATACTGTGCGTTTGTCACATATTTTTGAGCAAAAGCTTTTAATTTTTAATTATTTATTGATTTTCTTTTACTAAACAATCCCAGTTATATAGACAAGTACATACACACACATATCCATATAAGTTAGATTTTGCATGTCAACTCAATCCGAAAACATATCCATATCACAAAATGCTTGCAATTTGAACTTAGGAATGAATTGTCAAATGTATTCCTAAGCACTCAAGCACGCGTGCATACCTGTAAACATATATACGTGCGTTCATGCAATATTTATAGAAACTAGGATACCTGACATATATGGTACACGCTCACACATACGTATATATATATATATATATATATATATATATACATATATGTACACGATACACAAACATTTGTAATTACGTGCTGTCATTGTTGTTTTACAATCACAATAACATATTCACATCTACACACATGCACATGCACATGCACCCCCAAAAACATACATAAATACTTACACATAAGCTACATTGTACAACATTTTCATTTTCGATTAAATGAGTATTATTCGGAACAACTCGAAAGCCTTATGTTGTAGGCATTATTGGGTTGAAATATTGACATTACTTGTATGAATGTGTGTACGTAAGCATGTATATATATATATATATATATATATATATGCTGTGTATATGCATGTGTGCCGAATGTGAGAGTACAAAATGGAACTTTTCACCTTTAATGGACATTTGCAAAATGTTGTTGCCAAACTTGTACTACTATTAGATTGTAGCCCGTTTACAGATGTGCAGGTGTATTCACATCACACCAATGCAACGACAACGGCAGCAGCATTAACAACACTATACCTCAACACTTTCACATTAAAATGTAATTTTATATAATGTTGAACTGTTTTTCTTCTTCTTCTTCTTCTTCTTATTTTTGTTCTTCTTTACCGTTGTGGGTTGTGTTTTTTAAACGCACACAGACACACACATATATATATACACACCACATATACATGCGTGCATACAAGCATATTTCCACCCACTGTAATAGCAGTTCATGAACGCATAAATCCCTCTACCGAGTTTATGTTTGTCTGTATATGTGCATCCGTACTTACTTATGTAGAAATTGAAGGAATAGTATGAGTAATTTAATGTGTTTATTATTATTATTCTCTAAATTTTTTTTTTTTTTGTTCCATTTTTCCTCCTCTTTTGCTTTCTTTTTTTTGTTTTTCATTATTTTTATACCTAAAAGCAACACAACACAAATAATAGCAATAATAATAAAAAAAGAAAATAAAAAATAAATAAAAAATGAAGAGAAAAAAAAATGTATAGTCGCAGAGAGACATATGTTAATAAATAATTCATAATATTCATGGTATTGCAGTTATTGTTGTTCTTCTTGTGTTTGTTGTTTATTCAATCTTATAATTTATTTATTGTTATAAAGTTGCTTACGTTACATTTGTCCGTCTCTATTTTAATATAAGTGAATTATTCGTGTGTATGTACACAATGTATGTGCGTACTATGTTAAAATTGTCTGTAACAAATGTTTTACACCTATCATAAGGATTTGCTAAATATATATAAATTTATATACCTGATCACCCTGAATAACCGAAACGATCTAATAACATATGCTTTTCCCGTACCGTTAAGGGGAAAGTATCGATAGGCTTATATAAGAAAGTTTCAACCGCTAACCACCATCTTTGTGCCAGTTAATCAGCAAGGGCCGTTGAACTGAACTCTTCATCTTATTTTTCGACACCTGGCTAAGACGGAAGGAACGCTTTCGTATTATGCTTAGTAGCTTTTCAAGCAATTGCAAACTTAAGAGCAAATTACGAGAAGATCAAAAAATGGCTGTCGAAGCGGTTTCGCGCCTGAATCTCTAAAATTTGACATCCCTGATGACATTCCTTCGAAGTTCGGCACAGACGAGTACATAAGAGTCGTGTCTACTACGTTTGCGGGCTCATATTCCAGTGCGATTTGATCATAATTGGTCGTAGACGTAATGTAAATACCTGGCCGATATCGATTGTGCACATATCCTCTCGGCTTCGGTTACTTCCTTCCTCCCTATCTCTTTTTCCACTTTTTCCCCGCCATCATCGTGTTACATATACGAGAAGGCGTACCCTTGGTGTTTGTTCGTTCATTGTCGTTAACATATGCTATATATGGATGTTTTTCAAGTCCATACATCTGCCGGTCTGTCCTTGTGTACATAACACTTTGATCTTTTGTCGGTGAAAGACTGACGAGAAAACGCTTCCAGGTTGAGTACAAATATGATTTTACATATAACACGACATGATATATTATTGATATAACAAGCGAATGCATTTTTAGGTCCAGAAGGTATTGACGGATGTTAAGAGATTCGGCTCAAGCCGGATATAATTTCTTTTTTAGTTTTTTTCTTGTTGTTATTTCTAAATATATACCCATGAGATTTTTTTTTTTTTATATATTATTTTCTTTTTTTTTATTGTGTTACTATTGTTTCGAGTATAAGAATTACTTATATACTTACGTATAATCACAAAATAAATCCAAATATTTGCTTTCTCTTCAAATTGCTTTAACCCCATTTAGTCCAATGCACAATTGCTTGCATTGTATATATACATATATATATATATATATATATAAATATATAATATACAAAACGGCATCATCAACAAAAACAACAGCAACAATAAATGGCAGAAAAATTTCACCTGTACACAATACTGCTGTCTATATATTTCTGTTTTTTTTTTCCTGTTTCCTTACTTTCTCTCCTCAGTTTGATTGCCTGACATTTCGTTCATTCTCTGGGGTAACTTGGAGCATCAAACTGAATTTTATTTGAAAGCTTATGCTGCTGCCATTGTTGCTACAGTTGCCAATGTCTATTTTACCCCTAGCCACCATCATCACCACCACCGCCAAACTAAACTCAACTGTAGGATATTAGAACGAACGTCTAGTCGATTCCTAAATCCCTTCTGGTATCATCTACATACGCAAATATAAACATGAATATTGTTTTGTTTTTGTTTGCTTTCCTTTCCTCCCAAAAAGAAAGAGAAAAAGCAAAAAAATGGAAAGGTTTTGTGCAGACACTTGCTATCCTATTGTTCCAGTTCCAGTATTCTTTTAACGCAAATTGTATCCAAGCATACTAGAAAGATTAATTGTTATGATACTTTTTACCGTTCTCATACCTGAAGACGGACAAGAAAACAACATATCATGACATTTGATTTCTATACAAATTTACTAAATATCTGATATATATTTATAACGAAATGTTTTAAATAAATTAAAGAACTTCTGTTGAACTATTTGCAGAGAAAAAAAATCACAAACAAATCAGTCAAACATTTTTAAATACAATATGGATCATAAAAAGAAAAAAGGAAAATTGAAAGCTATCTTATGTTATGCATGCATGCATTATATAATACCTAATTACAATAAGTAGAAAAGAGATAAGTGATTTATTTATATCCGGCTTGAGTTGATTCTCTTTATACCTATGACTACCTTATGTGTACATTGTTTAATTCCAAAATACAGGAGAAATTCATTCCCACATAATTTAAAGCATAACTCGGATATATTTCGGAAAATATCTTTATACGAATTGACAACACTTTTATTATGGATACAGTCTGTCTACACAAGAAACCATATTTATCCATTCTAATGAATTTAGATAATTTTATTTCCTTGTAATGGATGAACACATCGGATCCGAGATCCGATTTGTTTGATTGCCAAAACTGAAAAATAGAAGCGAAAAGTTTTGCACTTAAGGACGAACGAAGTACATTCACAAATGCGTTCACTAAACACACCGACGATTTTTAAGGATTGATTGATTTTTTTTATAGCACATTGAAAATTTTTCTTAGTGATCTTAAGAATGAAAACGCATGGACGTGTGATAGCTCTCGCTAAATTTATTTAAAGACCACAACTTTGCATTTCGAATAATAAGGCAAAAGTGTTTTGAAAGCAAATGGCGAAAATTTTGAGATTTTTTCTTCTTTTTTTTCGATCGAACATGGTCCATAGAATAAATCGACTAAATTGAATTTGTCGCAGAAATCGTTTCTCAGTTACTATAGAGAGCATGCTTGTAAAGCCGCAGCTACTATTTCAAAGAAATTTCTGACTAATCTTTAATCTGCGTTGCCAAAATTATGCAAACACCACTTTTTTCATTACCGATTGCCTTCCGTATATGCAAAGTAGCTGTTAAACAGGCCTGTCCGTCTGACATTTTGTATTCAAGCAAAAAATTTTTCTTTCGTTTTAGTCTTTTCTAGAATAATGCTGATTTCGGTCACAACCGAATATAGTTTTCTTACTTCGTTTTTTATTTGCTCTATCTCTCAGAGAATGCGCAGTATATGACTGGTCACAAAGAAATGGAACGAATAAGAAGTTTGTATTTGATCAGTAAATATTGCTGACCATATTCACTATAACTACGATGATATAGAATAAAATTACGATGACACATTACACTGACAATTGACAAAATAGCTACAGCTTTTCAAACACTATCGTAAAAATATATAGTATAGTAGGTCATGGCCCATCATCAAATAGCCTACACTACTTTCCTTAAAGCCTTTTTGAAAAAGTAGTTAGAATCAAACCGCTTCAAATAGCGTACACTCTTGGACCAAAATAGGATAGGGTACCAAATTCAATCAGAAAATCTTAAAGATTTGCGGTCTATAGGAGTTAGACATATAAGGAAACAAAACGGACGGAAAGACAGACTATATATATATATATATATGCATACATACATACAAGAATCACTTTCTGAACCGATTGGAGCAATAAAAGTGGGTGTTGTATACATCCGCACACATATAATGTACCCACGCAGCATAAGTGCTGCGTAGTATAATGAAAGTTTTCGAAGAACAAATTCGGAGAATGCATAAAAGATAGGCAAAATATTTCGGAAATTTATTTATTTTTATTTTTTCTAATTTTCTTTAAATACTATATGAGAGTGTTTTCAGTGACAATATTATATCCTTTCCAATGCCTTTCAAAAACCGATTTTATGATAATATTTGTAACAATTTTACAAATTCCTTTTTTCGTTCAATTTCCATCACAACTCTATAAAACAGAATGTTTTGCGTGCTTGCTCTAGCTTGTTTTTCTGCAAATATTATGAAATTTTACTTAAAATTAAAACGGTGACACGTGTTTTTATACATACATATACTTACATACATGTACATATATATATATATAATGCATTGCATTAGAACCACGCAATGCACAGAGCCCGAAGCATTTGTTATATGAAAGCATGCTCTTGCCACGTTTACACTGCATACATTTTATTTTCTTTTATTATACGCACACATTTGCATATATTCGCATATTTGCATGCATATATGGGATGTATGGATGTCTGTAAGCATTTTTGCTTGCACAAATTTCTCTTACTATGAAATATATATATATATATATATATATATATATGCATAAAGATAGTATAGTAATAAGAGTGCCTGTGTTTGTTTGGATAGGTTTTAAAGCTTTTACAGACATTTCTAAAACAAGAACAGCAAAACCGCTTGTAACTTCATGCAGCAGACACGTTGCGTGCCGTAGTATAGAGAGAGAGTACTTCTGTTTTTAATAAATTTTTTTTTCTTAATAAAGCAAAAAAAAAAAAAAAACATATTCACGTGCTTTCATTAAATTTTACAATGTTTTAGAATAACATTCATGTGCATAAAAGCAAAATTCATACATGCTTGGGCATGAGGGTGAAAATAAGTTTATTATCGACATGAGAGATGTGGAACAAAGAAAATTTCATTCGCTACAATGTCACTTCTAATGCATTGTTATGCGTTATTGCATTGCCTGCCGTAAACTCTCTCCCTCTCTCTCTCTCCCTCTCTCTCTCTCTCTCTCTCTCTCTCTCTCTCTCTCTTTCTCTACCGTTCTCCTACTAGCCTTACCTTGATGAATGTTCGTTCATGTCATTCAGTCTTCTCCCTATGTGTTAAAGTAAATTTAACGTAACATAGTTTCAGGCAGTTGATGTTTAACATAACGGCAAGTTCTGCAGACCAGACCCTTCACTTTAGTACTTAAACATTAAATAGAAAAACATTTTGACTTAATTCGCATGAATTGCGAAAACGTTTTCATCATGTTATAATATGTCATTCGTTGAAAATGGATGCTTTAATTTCTTCTCAGCGTAGTCTCAGTTGTATGCATTCACCAGCGAGAAATTGAGAGTATGTTCATATTGTCGTAACTTCTGCGGAATCTTCTAGCTTCAGAGACTTCACAAATTGCTGATAAATATTAAATTCTGCATCGATCTAGATACACGAGTCCAGCCTTTTGCCTATAATGAGCATTTGTCTTGTCGAAAAATTAAAGGCACCGTATGCAGATCCGGCAGAAACAGTGGAAGTTCTCGTCGAATGCAGTTTGTTATTTAAAATAGGCCAAATTGGTCAAAGCACACGCCCATCAACATACTACATAAATAAGAATTTCTGGGCTTTCAAAAGCAAAAAAAAAATATTTGTTTGGTAGAATGTTTGTACAAAAATTGGGAATATTGACCACGCCTATTCAATATTATAAAGTATCATAGTTGTTTTCTTAAAATGGAGAGAGAGGCAGCTGAATATAATCTTCTCACTTGCTCTTATTTTTCTACTTTTTAAAAAATTTGGTCAGGGACAGTTTTATTAAGAAATTGGCACCAACTCTGCTTTTTTTGTCTTACGTTTGTAAAACGGCCTTTCACGGCCTTGGGGGCACTTGGTGTTTTTGTGACCCAATATCCATACTAAAAATAAAAAATATGAGGACGGACTTAACCTTAATTTTCAGAGATAATGCGAATTACCAATCTTATCTGCTCTCAATTATTCTTCACTTAACCCTTGAAGATCTATTTTTTGCATTTGCTGGGGAATCTAAAAATCTATTTGAAAAAAAACTTTTCCAACACGAAAATATTAGCGTATATAAAAAGTCTTTGCGTTTTTCCGCGGGGCGGTGTTAATGCTTATATATCGGGCAACACTCTTATGGTCTTAAACGAACATGTGCTTACGCAGTAACATTTCAGCTTACATTTATTTGTTAAAATGGTTCTCTCATTCTTTCCTCGTGTAAAAATTTATATTGATTTGAAAATGGGTGAAATATCTGAGGAAATACGTTATGTGATGATTTTTTTATTATAAAAAAGGTAAGACATGCAAAAACATGCCGAAAATTCCGGAAATATTTGGTATTCCGCTCTGGTCGAAAAAGTCGAAGAAATTTTGCAACTGGCGGAGCAAGAGTCAAGAAAAAACCGCAAAGACTTTTTAGTTGATCCATTATTACATACAATTCTATTCCTTACCCTCTAACTTCTAGCCATGGGATTCAAATTTTCTAAATTGACGAATTGATTGAATAAAATTTAACTCTCATCCTCCGCATCTTTCTTTCAATATGCCAAAAAATTCGGGATGTTTTCTCCTTTAGACTTTGTCTCTGCCGATCCTTCGCGTTGCATAATTAGTTCTTATCCACGAATGGTGAGTGTATGTATACTAGAGTACTTAAAGTTCTTATATCCAGCTTTTATCTATCTCCACATTTACATTTATATATGTAAATACGCATATGCATAGTAACTACAAATTAAATTGAAATGCCTGTTCATCCCTGCGATACATTACTATGACATGACGCTAAATGATTCTTGCAGAAATGTAAGGCGAAATAAAATTTAGGCAAGGACAAAGTACGCGTTTTGTGAAGCATGATTTTTGTTCATAAATTATGGAAAAATATTTCAACTGTTTAAATGTTCCCGCCAAAATATGTTATGTTATAAAAGTGGAGTAAGTTCATGAAAACGTTGTGAAAAGGAGATATGAACTTGGTGTTATTAAAATCAAAAGAAAGAATTCTATGAAATTTTTTCATCCCTATAAAGCTTAAGCTCTTCATTATTTTTTAATTAATTAAATTATGATTATTTTTATTAGACCGACTTCAGCAAAGCTCACCCTTAAGAATTTTAAGGAAAAAAGAAATTATAAACGATTTAATTGAGTCGATTATCACTGCCTAAGCGTAGGCTCTCTTTAAAATAACAAACATAATTTACAGCCTGCTTGTAACGCTAACTGAAAATTTACGGTTCACTTTGAAGAGTTGTTCGTTTTCTCCTCACCGCTCTTATATCGAAAAACCTTCTTCTTCTTCTTTTTTTTTAATTACAACATTTTAAGCCGGCGATTTTTTTACTTAAGCTGAAAACAAAAATTATCTCAATTAATTTTTTTTTCCTTTTTTTTTTCTTCATCTACTTTAATCTTATTTTGCGGTTTACCTTCGTTTCTATCTTACGTATTCAGTTCCCGTTGCTTTTTATTGCTATCTCGCTTACAAATCTTTATTCTACTGTTGTCGTTACTTTAGAGAATTTCCGGTTGTTTTTTTTTTCTTTTTGCGTTTCATTGGCTCCAAACCCGTAACGACAATAGCAACAGCAGCAACAATAACAATCGCACACAACTGTAATACAATTTACTTTCGTTCAATTATAGCCGGGTAGTGGTGGTGGCGGTCTACGTTGAAATAAATGTACATAAAATTTTTACCGAAGGCTCTGATGTCTTAATTGAAATATATGTTACGTATGTGCACGTGCGCTTACAGCAATGAAATAAACGTAAGGCCAATGTCCTCTTACTTTCATACCCGTAATGGTATTTGTAAAAATTTGTTACTCAAGTGTTCAAGTGTCTTAATCTCGGTGTAGATAGCTGGGTGAACGCGTTTGTGTGATACTTTAGAACATAATTTAAAAAACGTGACCGTTCACAGGTGCAATGAATTTTTGCTTGCGTTGTCTAGTAGCATTCTCTTCTATCTGTTACTTGTAAGTCCTTTGGCCTGTTCAGTGGCTTTAGATTGCAAAAATGATGTACCCTGTGCACGATTAAAGGTGTCAGTTAATCATAATTATATTAATATTAAGGCTAATTTATTGGATTTTAAATATCTCTTCGTATTTCTCTCTTTCTTTTCCTTTCTGTTTACCTTCAGTAATATATATTTTTGTGTCTTTTCTTTTCCTATGATCATGTTTCGTTTTTTAGGTCTGGCCTTAAATACATCATCGTTGACCGGACGTCGTGATTCCTTTGATCGCAACACATCTGCCTTTAGTCCCTCTGCCATGGATTATACCAACAGTAGTGCAGCTGCAGCAAGTAACGCGGTATCGACAACAGTGGCTCAAGCAGCTGCTGCAGCAGCCGCAGCTGCTGCCGCTCGTAAATGGCCAGGAGCCGTTACCAACACTTATGGTACATTAGGAGCCACGGCATCAGCGAGTCCAATTGGAGCTGCCATTACTCCGCCACCTCCACCACAATCGTGCCTAATGACCAATCGTGCACCTGGTGCCGAGACAAAATATCGTCAACAAATGGCTGTTGGATTACCGCCAGCTGCTGCTGCTGCTCAAGCTGCGGCTGTAGCGGCTGCTGCCAATAATATGTTCGGTTCAAACAGTTCATTGTTCTCCAAACATTTAGCTATACCGGGCGCTACACCCGCTGCTGCTGCTGCAGCTGCTGCCGCGGCCGCTGCTGCTGCTGTCTCTTCTCGTCAAGCAGCAGCTGCTGGGGTCGCAGCTGTGGCAGCTGCAGCCGCCGCTGCTGGCGGTGCTCCGCAACCAGGGCGTTCACGTTTGCTGGAAGATTTCCGCAATCAACGCTACCCTAACTTACAGTTGCGTGACTTAGCCAATCACATTGTCGAATTCTCGCAAGACCAGCACGGTTCACGTTTCATACAACAAAAATTGGAACGGGCTACAGCAGCCGAAAAACAAATGGTCTTCAATGAAATTTTAGGTGCTGCCTACAGTCTTATGACCGACGTTTTTGGTAATTATGTTATACAAAAGTTCTTCGAGTTCGGTACACCCGAACAAAAGAACACATTAGGCATGCAGGTCAAAGGTCATGTACTGCAATTGGCTCTGCAAATGTACGGTTGTCGCGTTATACAAAAAGCATTGGAAAGCATCTCATCTGAGCAACAACAGGAAATCGTACGTGAACTGGATGGTAATGTACTGAAATGCGTCAAGGATCAGAATGGTAATCATGTGGTGCAAAAATGTATAGAATGTGTTGATCCTTCAGCCTTGCAATTCATAATTAATGCTTTCAAGGGTCAAGTGTATGCTTTAAGCACTCATCCATATGGATGCCGTGTCATTCAACGTATACTAGAGCATTGTACAGCAGAGCAAACGCAACCCATACTGGAAGAACTGCACGAACACACTGAACAATTAATACAAGATCAATACGGCAATTATGTTATACAACATGTATTGGGTAAGTAGCTAAAAATATAATGAAAAAATATTTTTATATCCATTAGACGGCGACTTACGATATTTACATTAAATATTTGTAGTGCACAGAATTATGCATCAAAGATCCCAAATATGATGTGTATTCTTAAACAGCTTGACTAGAGAACTCGTTGTAGTCCCATTTGTCCGTCGAATCTCATGTTTTGCAATCTTGTTGAGACTACAACAAAAGGAAACTTTTCTGTGACCTTTAAAATGGACTAAATTAGCCAATTGGACATAAGAATAATAATAAAGGAAACAGTAGGACAACGCCCAGCATTTTCAATAGCGATCTGTAGGCTGAACACCAGACTCGCGGACAAATAGAGAGACGAACAGATAAGCTTAGATCGATTAAGAATCACTTTCAGTATAACAATTTGTATGTCTACCTCAAGTCCTTCTAGATGCTGCATACATCGGCACAAACTTACCATTTCCTTGTACCGCAAGGAGAAAGGAATGATAATCCTTTATTCTTAATTATTAATTGTGTCCTCAAAATTGTAGAGTTTTAATTCGAATACCTCCGCCATATACAAAAATCAACTTTGGTTGTTGTATCAATGAATCGAGAAGAATTGATAAATTCGTCTTTTTCCCAATTTTAGATGGAATGGACGGGATTACATTCTTTTTTTTTTAGGAAAATCGCTATATCAAACTCGGAAAATCACCAAATCTGGTCAAGAGGCCACCCATAACTTTTGAAAATATGTATGTAAGAAGTGCGATTTTATTTTGTTTAGTGATAATCGGCATAGACTGCTAGTAAGTTTTAAATATATTATTATTCATTTATTTGGGTGATGAGCAGCACTACTTTAGCTGTAGAATTTCTTTTTTTGGTTTGAGTTAATTATAATTATGAGACATATGCGCACCTTATTTCGTCGTTGTTTATATCGTAAGCAGTGCCTCCGGGTAGACCTTTACCGACAAATTACTCTTTTTTTTTGTTTATTTTTCGTCTTTTTTTCTCTGGTTTTCTCATATAAAATTAAAATCTAATCAATTTTGTAGAGCATGGCAAACCGGAAGATAAATCCATTTTGATAAATAGTGTACGAGGCAAAGTGTTGGCATTATCTCAGCATAAATTCGCTTCAAATGTAGTCGAAAAATGTGTTACTCATGCTACCAGAGCTGAACGTACCGCTCTAATTGATGAAGTTTGCACCTTTGTTGATACGTAAGTTAATATTATTTCCTTTTTATTTTTGCTTTTCGAACATACATTAAAAATGATTTTATTTAAATATATTACATCAGTGCCTTACATGTTATGATGAAGGATCAATACGCCAACTATGTTGTACAAAAAATGATTGATGTGTCGGAACCGACACAATTGAAAAAGTTAATGAACAAAATCAAGCCTCATATGGCGGCTTTACGCAAGTACACCTATGGGAAGCACATTAATGCCAAATTGGAGAAATATTTCATGAAGACCGCTAATCCGATAACTAATTCGAATGTAACAACTGGTGCAGCGATGACTAGCGGGGCTGCTGCGATAACCACAGCTTTGGCTAATTCAATAACAACAACGTCGATTATTACAACAGTAGGGCTAACAGGGCCGACAAATACTACAACTATTACTGTGGCCGGGCCAAATATCACCAATAACAATAATAATAATAATAACAGCAGTAATAATCAGCAACAGGTACTCGAGAATGGTATTGCGTCAGCTGTTTCTGCGGGCCAATCAATAGTGGCCAACAATGCAACAGCTCTCGCAGTAGTGAATAGTAACAACAACAGCAATAGTAATAATATCTCAGCTGCAGCAGCAATGGTTAACGCAAATCTTAACAATAGTCTAGGACCCATTGGAACACCGGCTCCTACCAGCAGTAGCACTCTTAACGGTGTTATGTAAGCTTAAGTTAAAAAAAAAAAGCAAAAAAATTATTTATTAAAAAACTCGTAATTTTTTTTTCATTTTTTTCTTTCCATATGGTGTAATTTATGTAAACTTCAAATGCTCTTTTTTTTTGTTTATTTTATTTAATTGTATAGAAAAGAATACACACCTACAAACAATTCCTATATTTATATAAAAAGCAAGCTTCTTAGCTTGGCAACGTAAAGGAGCTCTCGAAGGCAGTCAAGGGCCTTTTCATTTTACTTTATATATAAAGTGATAAAGATGATGATGATGATGATGAGTGATGAATGATGATGAAGATGTGTGAAAACCATTAAACGCATGTTACAAAATCCTTTCAAGATCATTATAAGTAACTCTTTCCGATTTTACTTATATTCGCTTATATATATATATATATATATATATATATATGTTTGCTTGTTTTCGTTAAGACTAAAATCATCTAGAAATTGTTTGATAATTTTTAGTTTCATTTTAATGTAATTATATGTATGTATGTATGTATTTTACAGTCACGGCAAGACGACGTTTAGTTTGTAATAAAAAAAAAATATTTTTTTATGTGTAATTTTCACTTTTAAACAGAAAAAACCATTTCATTAGGAAAGAAAAAATAACGAAAAGCGAAAAATAATATAAGAAAATAAGAGTAATATGTTTTTATTTCTTTGTTCGTTTTTCGGAAAATATTGTAACATTAAAAAGCTATCATCTAACAGCAGCAACAACAACAATCGTTGTCAAGTCTTTCGTATAAGAAAATCTTAAGGAATCCAAATGTTTGTTACTTTGGTATTAAGAATATGAAAAAAAAAGAGAATTATAAAAATTCATTAACAAATTTTTTTATAAAAACCAAAAATAAAAAATTTATTATTACACTAAGCCTACTTTGCAGACAAAAAAAAAAATAAATAAATAAATAAAAATAGAAAAAGCAAAACAAAATGAATAGAGAAAAAGAAAATATAAAACAAAAACAAATCCCTTGATATAAATAAATATTCATAACAAACAAACAAAAGTTTAGCGTTAGTAGTGTAATACATGATAAATATGATGATAACGAAATAATTACAAAAATTTTAGCAGGAAAAACTATAAAAACAAAAAAAAAAAAAACAATCTATTAAGAAGCTACAACTACAACTTTCTCATAACTTATAAATATAAAAATTCGAAAAAAAAAAACTTCTTACTTAAAACAAATCGAATCGAATATAACACTACGCAAGCAAGAACACATGAATAATGAAAGCATGCAACTCAAAACTCAAAACATACTTTTTTTTATTTAATTTTTTTATTTTTTTTCTCTCTTCTTCGCCCCACTCAAATTAAATACTTTTGTTTATTATTTATTTCGCAAATACTCACTCAATATATATATATATTACTCTTAAACTTAAATAAAGTTGTCTTGTAAATGATTTGTGTTTGGAAAGAAAGCAAGAAGAAGACTTTGTCTTTCAATATATCAATATATATAAGATGTGCGTAAATCTATGTGTAAAGTTGAGTATTTTTTTTTTTTTTTTTGATTTATTATTTAATTAACAATCATCCATTTTCATAATAATTATTAATTAATTTTTCATCTAAATGAATTCGTTTTTAAAATTTTTTATATCTTTACTTAAAGTCCTCGCTTATTATTTAAAAACAAAAAGAAGAAGAAAAGCAAAAATAAAATGCAAGAGTTGTATTCCAAGTCAAGTATTTTCATGTAGAAAAAATCAAGCAACCAATCATTTATATATTTATATAGAATTTTAATTTTATTATTTTACGGTTTGTTAAAACTTTTCTTTAATATTCACATTTAAATTAAATTTTATTTTTAAAAATTATTTTATATAATGTTTCTAATTTGTTTAAAAAAAATGTTTTTTCTTTTTAAAACGGAAAAACTATTGTCTATGTATGTATGTGTAAACCAAAATATTTCTAAATATGTTTCTATTTTAAGAAAGGTATATGTAATTGTAAATTCGTTAACTCTCTCTCGATTGTTCTGGTAAGTTTTTGTTTTCAATTTAATTTTATAATGTGTCTTCTCAATAATGTTTAAAATTTTAATAAAAAACATAAAAAAAAGACTAAGAGAAAATGTTAAATAATTTAGAAGAGTGTACACAAATGTTCTTTAAAAAAAAACTTTTTTTTTTTAAACAATTTTATTGTAATTGCAATTTATTTAAATAATCACGACATGAGAGTAAATTTTATTTATAAAGAAAAACTTTTGCTCGCTTCAATATTAAAAAAAAGAAGAAAAAAGTGATCTAAGAAAACCAAGGAAAATGTTTATGTAAAATTCATTGTTAACTAAATTTGAAAAAATAATTTATCTGAATCCTTCCCAAGTTAGACAAATGTTTTGTAATGTTTTTACTATTTTCATTATCGGAAGAGTGAAATCGTCATATTTGTCTGCGTGCACGTCTGTTGGAATCTACTTAAGATTCACTATAAGTCTGTAGAGCAAGCTTTGTTTTCAATTGTTGTCTGGCTCGTTACTTTCTTATAGGAGAAAAAATCAGACTTCGCAACGTTGTCACTGTCTTGTGGAAAACAAAACGAAAAACCTTTTTTTCGGTTATGATCTCGGAAAAATTTTTATGTAGCGAGGGCGAATGCAAGCTGGTCACAGCTTCTATGTTGGCTTACAGTTATCCACTCATCCACTAAAAATGTTTCTACCAAATTTGTCTTACTTTAATAAATACTTTTAACGCAGTATATACAAGTCTGGAAAGAAACTCTCATTCTCAAGCAGATAAGCTAGATTTAAATTTTTTAGTTTTATTTACTCTCGTGTCCTATTGTTTTATAAGAAAAAAAAAATAATTCTTTTAATTCTTTTTATTTTAGTTATAACCGTAAACTATTTCAGTCATAATTTTCCCACCTTTTTTAAAAGTATAAGTTATATATATATTCTTATACATATATATAAGTATATATATATATATGCATGTACCATTTTTATTATTAATTTTTTTTTTTTTTTTTTAAGAAGACCTCTGTATACACATCGCGAACCAACAACATATGTAAATTACGGCTCTCATCCATGTTTTATATATATATATATATATAAAGAGTAGATATGTATATATATGTATATATGTATGTTTGGTACATATGTATAGAATACAGTGCAAGTTTTAATTCAAGTCTTTTATGGGTAAACGGTGATGTACATTTTGTCGATACTTTCTCTTGAAATATCAGAAGAAATGTGTATAAAACAGAAAAGAATAAATAAAGTAAAAAAAAAGAAATAAAAATGAGAAATTGTATATTTTTTGTGTAAAATTTTTAAAATCTGTAAAAATTGTTCTTGTAATTGTGTAAAATAAAAAATAAAAAAAAAAACAACCAACCACACACAACAAATGACAAAAATTTAAAAACAACCAAACGAAACCAAAAATAATCTTTTAATGAAACTGTAAAAAGAAATTTTTAAATATTTGTATAAAATAAAAAAAAACCAACAAACAAACAAACGCAGCTCATGTGTGAAATATTTTGTAAAAAAAATGAAGTGCTTGTAAAATTTTGCAATTTTTTTTTTTTCATTTTTCCGTAAAATTATTATAGTTACTTTTTATATAAAAGAAAAGTTTTTCTTTTCCATTTTCTGTTTTTTTTTTTTTTTTTTTTATTTTGAATTTCAAAAGTGTAGGAAAATTTGTAAAAATGAATCAATCGTATTTACTTAAGTTTATTTAAAAGCAAAAAAAAAATAAAAATAAAAAAATAAAAAATCCAAATTGATAGATTGGCCTTAAAAAACGAATTTAATAATAAATCTCAACAATAATTGTTTTCTGCTAAAATGAAAGAACAAAAAAAAAGAAGAAAAGATCTTAAGAAACTGAAAGTAAAATTCTTAAAAATTAAAATTGATTATGTAAATTCTATTACTTATGTATAATATTAAATAATATTATTTTTGATATGTTTTCCCTCATTTTCTCCCTTTCATTCTTGTAAATTGAATATAAATTTAAAGCAAACAACAACAATAACATCAAAATGTAAGTAAATTGTATAAAAAAAAGAAGAAGCAAATTCTCTACACATTTCAAGAGAAGGGCGTTTGTTTCAAGGGATCGACGTAATGAAAAATTTCATTTTAAATATCCAATGCATGCCAAACTTCAACAATTTCCGATCAAGGGCTTAATAACAACTTAAGCTTAGTTTTTTTTTTAAATAATTTTCACATAAAATTTAATAATTGAAATGATTTCCTTATTAGAGTAGAGTTACGATACTTTGTCGGCAAAACTTTCGATTAGTAGAACGAAAATTTCCATTCCTACTTGTCAACTAATTACAAACTTCCAGAGCAAAGTCAGGGTTCAAATGATTAGAAGAAGAGAGAGCTAAAAGTCTAAAGAGTAAAGTTCCATCTTCAACGGAACCGTCAAAAGATGGAACCTAAGACCTTCTATATCAGCTACCATTGTACACACACGTACATAATAGAATCATTCTTTACGCGTCTGGTCAAATATATAAAATATCGAGTAAGTGGTTAAAAAGTAGTCACATGCGTGAATGTGTGCCCATTAGGCTAAAAAAGTTCTACTCGGCCAGCTTAAGCTCATTTTTATTGCAACATACCGTGATGCACACTAACGGTTGAATCAAAAGTCAACTGCTATGATTTAAAAACCGCTGCTCCGTCAAAGCTGGAGTGTTCAGTTGCATTGCAAAGTCTTGAAAGAGTATTCTGATAGCTACAATAGGTGACCAGAGTTAAAACAATATTATTATAGTACAAACCTGCAACTGTGTCGTTTCAAAATGGACATTTCTTTGCTTGTTTCTCTACCCAGATTTTGTGTTTGCTAGATCTCTTCCCAGATCGACAATTGGATCGCGGTGGTATCGCTATTTCTATTCGAATTCCATACTTAGTTAAATTAATCCGTAGATCGTCGATGAGAATATCATTGCTTATCGCGCTTTGCAATATGAAGCCATCGTACTTAGTTCCCATATGATGTACTAACATTTATACATATATACACATATGTGTACATATATAGATTGGATGAAAAAAAGCAGTCTTCTAAACTATTTTTTTTTTTATAGAAACTCAATCAATATATATTTTTTATGATTATATGATAATAAATGCACTGATAATATTAATTTTTTTTCCAGCTTTATTTTGTATAAAGTTACACATACATACATATATAAGTCAGTCGTAAAACAATTTAATTTGAAAAAAAAGAAAAAGAAATGAAAACCTCTTGAAATATATGTATTTTATAACGTTTAATATATATAATATAATAAAAAATATATAAAGAACCCAACTCTCAAAGTGGGCTTAACTAAGAATGAGAAAAATACACAAAACTTTTTTAAACAATTACAATATTAAATAATAATTATGTATTTATATGAAATATATAGAATGTATATATATATGTATATATATACATTATATATATATGTATATATATATGCATGTAATTATATATACATATGTATATGTATGTAATGTAATCTGAATATATTTGTATCTATATGCGTAGATATAAGAAGAGGAAGAAAAAGAAAATAACCAAAACTTAATCACACGAAATTTAAAAAGCTTTCCAAGGCTTTGTGCTCCGCTTCCCAACTTTCCCCCTACGGTCTCCCTTCCTTTTCCTTTTTGACATTGTTACTGCTACACAATGGTGTTTTTCGAACCCAATGACTAACTCCTTCATCGCAATTATCCACGTCTCATGTTTTAAGATAAAAATCTCTCCTTATTCTTTTAGGCTTTTTTGTCCTAAGCAATGTTCCAAATGTTTTTTGTAATCTTCCACGCCAATGTGTTTCTGTACAAAATCCATTCTTCTTTTGTTGTAAAATCATTGATTTTCTACACAACTCCCATCATCTCCCTTCCCGACCACATCTCCCACCTGTTTCCATCAGCGTCACTGTGTTTCTAGGCAAAAGCGAATTAAAAACAAAAATGTTTTTCCTGTTAACGGGAAAAATCTTTTAAAACAATAGGAAAAAAAAAATGTTAATTTTCATGATATAAAAGAAAAAAAGACAACCTTTCGAGCAAGCAATGCCAGCAAATTTAAAAAATATCTACATTTCTACGCTAAAAAAAAAAAAAACACGGCACAAAGAGAAATAATAAAAAGAACAAGAAAAAAAAGTGAAAACATTTTTTAAAAATTACTGAAACTCGTATATTTGCTACCGCCCCCTCATCCCTAACAACACCCCACTCCTTCAAATATATAAATATACATAATCTCCTAGATATTGTAGCCAGTGTTTTATATACATATAAATATAATCATTATTATTATTATTATCGATAATTAATCAAATATCTGTAGAATTAAAAGGCAAAAAAAAAAGAATGAAAAGAATTTTTTGTAAAATTATTGAAAAAAATAAAGATTAAGAAATTTTGCACTCGATTATTACAAAGAAAAAAAAGAAAAATAACAAATGAAAAACAATAATAATAATAAATATATACACTTAACACTTGAACACGCAGAGAGGTGAATAATAATAAAACAAAAAAAAATAAAATAAAAAAGAAAAGAAAAGGTAAAGACAAAAACATATAAAAAAAGCAAAATAATAATAATAAATCATTTGAATTTGAAAATCATCTCATAAAGAAGGCGAATATTTTGCCAAAATATTAAAAACCAAAAATAAAACAAAAAAAAAACCAATCAATCGAAGAAAATTTTACTAAAACAATTTTGGAAACTGTAAAGTTTAATGTTTTTTATGCAAACAACAACAACAACAAACAAGTGAAACAAGAACATAATGTAAAAAATTATAAATATTCTTTATATATAAAAAAAATGAAAAAAAAACCAACCAATCCAATAATAAATCACGCATTGCAAGCTGATAAGTAGTGGGCGCGTGTATTTAACACTAACTCTGTAATTTTTATATATATTTTGAAATATAAATATATTTTTCTTTTTTATTTATATTTTTTTTTTTTTTTTCATTTTCTGTAAAAATGTAAACACTTTCAAAAGTTGCTTTTTTGCATACATTTCCTTGTCATATGATGATTGCATTGCATTGCGTTGCATTGCAGTTGAATAATAATTAAATAATTAATAAAAAATAACAAAGCAGAAGAAAATGTTTAAATACTTTCGCTCTAGTATTTATTTAATATATATACATATACACACCCATACAGACACACACGCGTATATACATATATATATATATATATATATATATATATATATATATTTTTAATTATTTTTAGAATTTTAATTAAAATAGTTTTAGTGTAAGTTTTTTGTTTTTTTCGATATATTGATTACACTCTTTTTTTTATTTTATAAATAATTAAATGTCAATTTATTATTATTATTATTATTATTATTACACTATTATTATTATTATTCTATTATTCTCTAATTGAAGTTAATTTTATATCTAACTATTATTATATGTTAAACTACCAACCAACACAAAAGAAACATTGAAAAATTTATAAATAAAACAAGAAAATGATTTAATTATGTAGCAACAAAAAAACAGCAGTTTTTTCATTTCTTTATATAACTCTCCTTCAAGGCATTCATAAATTTTTTTTTTTCTTTGATAGATGGGAGATGCTTAAATGAATTTTTTTTATTTTTCATGCTATCTAATCAAAAAAATCGATTCGCACAATTCTCGCTAAGGATTGAAGAATAATTATATCCTAGACGACTTGTGTTACAGGATGTATGAGGTAAGAATGGACAGAGTATTTAACGCGCACAAGAGCGTAAGATAGACCCAACCTCTTATTGTATCGATCGATTCAGAATCATAATTTGAATTGATCTAACTCTGTCTATCCGTCTAGTGTCTGTCCATGTAAATTTGTGCTCAAGCTACATGTCGCAATTTTTCAGATATTTTGATAAAATTTAGCTCGGAGGCATATTTTGACTCAAGGACGAACGCTATTGAAAATGGTCTAGATTGGACCACTTTTTCGACCACTCCTCCGTATTCTGAAAGGTCGTTACATGGAAAAAAATTGTAATTTCCAAAATTTCTCGGCAAGAGTGGCCAAATAGTGTTATTTCGGCATTCGAAATTGGTATGAAAACTTTTGACCGGCTGTGGCAATTTTTGAACCCCGTAGCGAAAATTGATCTTCATACGACAAAAATGCTTCATGATGAAAATTGTATCATAATAAAAATTTAACATAAAAAAACTGTATTTGCAATGAATGGCCAAAAGACACGTAAGATATGTGAAGAATACATGGAAAATGCCGCGCATCGCTGCTGATTGAAAGAGCGTAGAGTTTACGTAGAGAAAACGTATACAATACGTCTCCAGTGATCTTCTCTTAATGTTTTACCTAACACGTCGTTGGTAATAGTGATTCTCATTTTCTGTACATTGTTTACATGGTGTAGAGAACGTATGTATTGTTCTACATTTTTTCTATGTTCTATTTGCATGACGTAGAGAACAGCAGACACGTAGACAAATAATAGTGCACATTTTCTGCGTATTATCTACTCTACCAATTCTTTACTTTGTTTTTATACTCTATCTATATGACGCAGAAAATAGGCAGACAATTCGTAGGGGAAGCACAGATAGTACCTAGAGAACACACACACATCACAAATCTATACATCTTTTACTTATCAGTTATATGACAGTACATAGAAAAACTGTAAAAAATACCAGGTTATATATAAAGAGAATATACAGAATGATTTTCCACTAATTTTCTTACATATTATCTAAATAAACAAGAAAAACTGTACTATATTTTTCCCAGAAAAACAAAAATTTTCCATGTTCCTGTATTTTTAACAATGCAGCAATGCAACAATGCAGCCATGTTTTTTAAACATTTTTCATCGCATGAAAGACAAACTTGGTAGTGAGAAAAACATTAAGAAAAATAAATCATGCGGGTTTTTTGCACATATATCTCGCATGCGATAAAAGCTAACAAATTCTTCTCTGCTTATAATTCAAAAACGTATCGCTCTTCCCTAAAGCAACGCCCACTCTGGCAACGTACAATATGTTCCATTTCAGTCTAGCTGTTGTTCGTCTGTTGCTTCCGAACAAATGAATTAGAAAACAATTTTATTAATTTCTATTATATATTTTCTTAAATATATTAAAACTGTTATTGCCATAATACTTTTTTAACTTATATAAGTAAATATCCCTAATATGATAAAAATTTCAATTAAACCAAGCAATTATTGAAAATGAATAAAAATTTTTGTTCTTCGTGTTATTTCATATACCATAAAATAATGTGAAGACGCGTTAATACCTAACAAGAATTGCTCGTTGCCATGTCTCCGTCAATCCGCATTTTCTGCTTTGTGACTGCTCCCTGTCTCCCTTTAAAACACATTAGTCCCTTTGCTTGGAAATTGAAACTAAAGTAACGGATGTGTTTACAAAATTATTACTAGAAAATTAGTGAGATTTAATGACTAACCCATTACACATGCAATAAAAAATGCCTATTTATAGTAAGAAGCAAGAGGAAAAATAGTATTTATTTACATGAAGTTCGCCTTTCTTTTAGAAAGGTATAGAATGACTATCATTTATGATAACAGTGGCTGAGTGAGTTGAATGAGAGAATCATTTACTATTGGTTTGTGCGTACAAATTTGGCCTCCGTGATATGATTATCATTCCAATGTGAATAATTTAAAGAGCGAAGAAGACTTCAATGAGTCTTAACGCCAAATTCTTGTTAAATGCTTATAGTTGACATCAACAATTTTTTAAGGAAAAATAAGTCAAAATATATAAATTTGTTGTGGTTTAATGTTTATATTTCGTTTTCTTCCTAAGGGTAGTTTTTTTGCGGATTTGTGCAAAAATAAATGCGAAGAAGGTGAATAATATTTTGTACAAGACACACATGCTGTGATACCTTCAATGTATACCCTATACCGGTGTCGACAGCTGATTGCGTCATTTAAGATATGTTGTTAGTTTTATTACATCTGGCGCAGCTAATGAAATTTTTTTCTCTGCTATCCACCAGACAGAAATATTTCTGTTATAATGCATATGTAAGGGGATCTCAAGCATACTGCAAAGCTTCTCCGTCGCGTTTGAGAACATTCCCCCCCCCCGTTACGACCCATTCACATATCCATCCGTATTAATACTTCATATTTTGTCTGCCTCCGGGAAAGTTCATCGCGAAGGGCAGCGAAACGTTACCGGCGGCCAGGCGTGATCAGCATCAAATTCTAAATGGAATCAGCGAATTTTGGTACCCTCTCTGATTATTTTTTTGCGGTACAAAATGAAGTATTTTTCATAGCTAAGCGATGAAAGGTCGATAAAATACGTTACTTTAATGTTTGTCCATCTTTTGCTGACCTTAAGGCTTACCGTTATTAGAAGAACGACAAACAAATAAGGTCCTTTACATCTGCTTCTAATCCCCTTTCCTTTTCGCCGTCTTTATCACCTTATTTCTTTTTGAAATTAGTTCAATTATACGCAAATAACCTTAGATCAGAAGGAAATTGTAAGATTTTTCATTCGATATCGAAAAAAATTTCACAAATTAAGTCATCCCACTACTTGTTACAAGTTGTTCGATATCGAAAGCCATAACCTCAAAATTAAAAATTGCAATCGACTTTACTCGATATTAAAAAGTGTAATTCCATTGAACAATATCGTAAATCTTTTTTTCTTCGATTTTTGCAACATTTTGTAGATAATTTTAGAAATTGACGAGAAGAGAGATTCGTATCCTGCCTTGTTCAGATATAACATTTTGCCAGTTGTTGGCAATCTCTTGGCTTGATTTTCTAAATTTAATTCCGAGTTTTTATTAAGGAGAAAGTTTACGACTCGCTTAGAGTCTCTAAGCTCGAATCGCTTCTATTTTGAGTACAACCTTTTAGGAAAAAAGAGACGACCATTAATTTTATGATAATTGCAAGCGTAAGTCATTGATGTTTTTCTTCGATTTCAGAGCCTGTTGTGGAAACTTGTTTTGCAAGAAAATTTTGGGATCATAATTGTGATTTTGACAAACCAATAACAGAATTGAGAGACTTGCTTAAGTAGATTTTCTTATCGGCGTTGATCGTGATTATATCAACTTTATTCTGGAATTTCCCATTTTCATCTTCCTATGCGTCAGACAAATGTAACTAATCGCTCCCGTAAGAGGTACGAACAATTTTTTTTATTATTTATGAAAAATTTTTTTATTAAGTCTTTTTCGAAAAGAAAATTCCCGTAAATTATAAAATGCTATACACTAAATAAATGCTAAATATAAAATGTAATTTCCCTAAAAAAACTTACTTTTAAAATGTAAACACAATTAGATGTAAAGCCCGGAGTAGAGAAACATAAAAGTATTTGTTTTTGCTTTTATCTTTTTTTGGCTCTAACTCAACGAGTTTTTAACTTAATTAATATCTTTTATAAAAATATTTACAAAAACAAAAAAGAGTAATACAAATACTAGAGAAAGAAAAAAATTATGCAACATAGAACCAGTCTCGGGGAACGTGCTTGAGTAACTGATTGGCCAATTTAGCGAATTCCATGGCCAGTTTCTTTTGTAATTGCGGTTGCATGGCTTCGATCACCAAATGACCATTTTCACGTAAAAACAAATTGGTAGCCTCCACTAATGGTAATAAATGAAAATTAGTCAAATGAAAAATTTCTTATAAAAATACTTACGTAGCACACGATTATTACGGAAAGCATTAGCGATTTTTAGATCAGCGTTTTTAATATCCAAATGGAGATTAAGCGAATCCACATGCAAATAAGTTTTGCCATCCCTTTGCGAAGTCGATACTTTGCCGGAGAGATCGCATATTACACCATCTTCAAATAAATTCATTACGCGAAAGCTTAGTGCTAAGGAATTTTTAAATGTTTATTGTCATTTTCTTGCTTACCCAATACGGCGTGAAAATCGCCACCACCTGAGGCCGGTATTATTATCAGTACACCGGAGCTAGTATACTTGGCGTCAATTCTTAATTTAGGTATAACAATTCGTGCCTTGAATGGTTCACCATTTTCACTTATTTTCATAGACTTGACTTGAAATTCACTCGAGCCAAATACATCCATGTTCTTTAAGGTGATTTTATATCCTTGCGGGCCATCTGTTAATTGCAACGATAAAGTGTCCATTTTAAATGGTTCGACTGAAGGCAACTAAAAAGAGATTTCACACAGGAAGAAAATTTATCAACAATGCAATTTTACAAAAAACAAGTAAGAACATGATGGACGGGCAAGGCTGAAAATTAAATACCCTACACCACATTGTCTAACACAGTTCTTATTTTTATTACAGAAAGCAAAAAATTATGTCTTGTTTCTATATAAAGGCATATTTTTCAAGTGCTTATTTATGGGGAAGCGGGCCCAAAACGCAGCCTAAAATAGTGCAAGTTTAGGTCTTACATAGGGCAGAATGAAAAAATAAGCGTAAATGGTCCAAATTTTGTAGAGATCATTTTTGTATTAAATCGCTATAATATTCCTGGTCATTTTTCATCACCACTTGTTTAAGTTTAGACTTTTCGGCTCTACAAAGAATCAAAAATAAGCCGAGATGGTCCAAATTTGGTACAGCTAATTTTTCTATATTAAATTACTATTATGATATAATTTTCATAAAAAACTTCAGTTTTCACTATATGAGTTTTCACTATATGAGAAGGGGTTCAAAAATTGCCCCAGCCAGTTCAAAGTTTTTATACCTATTTAAAATGCTTGCGTACCACTACTTAGCCAGTTTTGTCAAGAAATTTTGGAAATTAAAATTTTTTTTCATACAACAACTTTTGAGGATGTTATATAAGGAGTGGCCGATCCGAACCGTTTTAAATAGCGTTTATCCTTGGATCAAAACACGTTGCTGTACCATGTTTTTATCAAAATATCTCCAAAATTGCGACCTGTAACTTAAACACAAATTTACATAGACAGACATTAGACGGACAGACAGCCTTGGATCAATTCGCATTAGGATTCTGAATCGACCGGTATAATAAAAGTTGGATTTATCTTAAGCCCTTCTGGGTGTTACATATGTCCGCTCTAACTTACCACAAGTGGTGCAGAATATAAAAAGGAGACCTTCGCCTTTATGCTTTGATATCCACCTAAAGTCAATGATCGCTTTCCCTGCGATTTTTTCTTTTAACACAAAGTCATTGTTGGGCCATACCGAAGATGATCCTTCTATAATTTAAGCCATTGGTTTTCATCGCTATAGAATTGTTTTCGTCCACACGGAACACACTCAAGACATTTTCACGTGACCTCAAATTGTTGAGCTTTTTTACATCGATATATTTATCGTGGATTATAGTACAGGAATATAGTACATTAACTATGAAACGAATTCATGGCCTAGGCGACGACTAGCAACGTTTTAACATTATCCAGTAGTTCAAGTGGTATTACAGTTTCTATAAAATGAAAGCAGGAAAGGACATTTCATTTCAGGGCTACTAGCGAATGGACTTTGTCAATATGCCAGTAAACGTTGTCATATTAAAAAATCATTCCGAAAATGTGTCTTTGCTATTGCGAGCGCTTTTCTTTTATTGTTACCCTACGGTTATATTTTCTTAAACCAATCAAAGCACTTTTGAGATCCTTCTCTGTAATTGAAGACTTAATTGAACTATTGTTTTAAAATTATATTATTCAAATTATGTTTTAAAAATATGGTTTGATTTTCTGAATATGGGCTGATCAAACAAGATCTTCTGTTTTCAAGGTGAAATTAAAACAAAGCAGTATCGACATGATTTTTACACCTATCACCGAAGAATGTGGAGAATATTCATTTTGCCAAACCATTTACAACACCCAGCAGGGAGATTCAGCTACAAAGTATATATATATTTTTAACCCGCATCAAATTCGAAATCGATTTATGCATGTCGGTCTGTTCTAAAAATTCTCCCGGCCCCAAAATTGAAGCATCGGAAATTCTTGCGCACGATTTACTGTTGAACTTTCTGAACACATATTCTATGGCCAATGCTGTAATACCTAACAAAGTCCAAAAATGGAAAAGATTGACCACGCCTACCCAACATTCTAGTGTAGCAAAATTTAATTTTTTTTTTAATACTTTTACGTAGAAACAAGCCTTACAAGGCTAAACTTGTCCGCCCGCTTATCTGTCTGTCTGCTCAACTGTGCAATATCTGTGGTAAACATTTTCCCCTTTCCAAAAATGAAGATGTCCCCAATAATTTTCAAAGAAAAAAAATGAAGATGACTGAAAAAACGGGCCAAAGAAGACGCCTACAAGAAAAGCTGAGCTGAAAGAAAACTCTTGCCTTCGGCGTTTTTTCCTTTTTTGTAAACTCTTTTTAGGATAAGGATGATGAGAATAAAAGATTCGATCGTAATCGAAAATAATTTTCTTGTTATTCTTACTTTAGATATCGGTTCATGTTTTCCGATTTCTGTAAAAATTAAATTCACATCAATTTTTAACCACAAGTTTGTTGTGTATCGAATTAAGCTAATCACTTAATAGAACCTTAAAGTAAAAAGTCTAAAGGAATTATATAACATAATCTTACATTGGCCATATTGCATTGGTGGTTTTGAACATTATAGGAAAAACTTTTTTTTTATACCCGACACCGAAGGATTAATTTTTTCAAAAGCAAAAAAAAAACATGTTTGCAGCACCATCTGTCCGTCTTTCCGTTTGCGTAATGTCTATTTCGAAAGTTCTTTTTGTCCCAAAAATGAAGATATCACTTTCAGATGTGACAAGAACACAGAAAGCTCTTGCACACAGGTTGGTATTAAAAATGGGCGAAATCGGTCAAGGCATTTGCCTAATTTACAACAAAAATTAGGAATCCCAATGCTTCTTAGGTTTTTACTTATGACTCATAAACTCCTCGTACAAAGTTAATAATTTCGTTTTTTTCTTTTTTTTTTTTTGTTGCAATCTTTGCTAAGATAAAATGGATGGGTCTAAAAGATTCGCTAAAGCCAGACAGAAAACAGAAAATCAAAGTTCGTATAAAAATTCTTCAAATTACATAAAGCGAACCTTTTTTGATTTCCATATACTTTAAGAGGGCAATTGTTACAAAATGGATAAAATCTTTTAACTGTAAGTTGCAAATGTGTTCAATCCTTATTTCTCTTAAAACAGAAGAAATTGCTACGGATGCAATACGCTGCCGCATAGTTTAGTCGTTCAGATGTTCGAGATGAAGTGAGAAGATCCAGATTCGACCCTTGGTGCCGCACTCAATAATATCTGAGATATACAATCTCTTGTTTGCAAAAATGAAGCTGCACGCTTCAAATTCGCCTTCATACTTGGCCCGCGGGTTGATATTGAAAATTGGACAACACCACTTAAGAGACAGTGGCGTAAAAAAATTAATTACTTAAAATTATAAGAATCTCCACGTGTATGCCGGGGTAAGTTCTAAAACACTTGAACAAAAAACAAGTAAGAAAATTACTTTCCACTGCTACTGATTCCTTTATACCCAACGCCTGTTATCCTTACCGAAACTAAATTAAGAAAAACCAAAAATGAAATTTCCATGTACAATGTCCGTGTTAGGTGAGCTTGGCTGATTTTTTAGTTTCTTAAAAAAAAAAAAAAAAATTGAAATTTATGTCAATTATCTATAATAGTTTATGAGTGAGGAACAAAAAGTTAGGAGAGTAGACGTGTTTGCAGGTAGTCGTGTCTTTTGACCTGCTTCAAATTGTATTGCCGATATGAAGACAATTATTCTTGGATGTTAACTGCAGATACAACACAGTTGGGCGGACGAACAAACAGAGATACATAGGTGCATTTCGAAAATGATACTGGTCTTGTAAGGGTTATATCAGGCTTTTTGAACTTAGTTCTGAGCGTTACAAAAGTTTTTATAGAAAATTGAAATTATAAGATCGCAAAGTGCGCTTTGAAAATTGCTATAGGTTGTGATCAATGCTTGCTTAGACTAAACCAGTTGTCAGAAATATATTGAAAATATAACTGTACTTCCAAGTTTTAACGATGGATGGATGGATACACCATACGAGCTAACATACAATTGTATTTTTAACGGCAGACATGAAAATTTACTTTGACCGCCTTAATATTTTTTGATTGCTGTTTTTTGTTTTTTTTTTTTTGTTTAGTTTAACATTCAACTTTACACAAAGAGTCAGCATTTTTGACTCTAAAACTATAGTTATGACATTAAAGCGATGCAATGAATTATTATTTTGGGAATGTGTTAAAAATATTTGAAAGACATCTGACACAGATTCGCGGGTTAACAAATAATAGAAATCGCCTAATACATACAAAGCGTTTCTAACCATACAAGCATAAAAGAAGATAATTGCTTTTCACATTACTGCCTATGGAAATTGTTAAAATTACACACACACACACACACATATATATATATATATATATATATATATATATATACATATAAACAAACAAACAATTTACATATATATAAAATAACAATAACTAAATATGAGAATTGTTAACAAATTACTCCAAAACAATAATTCTAAGTGTAAGCTAGACTGAGCCACCTACCTGCCTAACTACCTGTCTTTATAAGCAAATAAAACATTAAAATATCTCTCAGTTTAAATGTTTTTTTTTGCGAAAATCATATCCCCAGCATTGCTCTATACACGGCTACTGCCGCACCTGGTAACAAATTAAAAGCTCAAAACTAAAAAAAGCTATATTCCCCTTAGAACGAATCCCTAATACTCAACACTGCAACGGATTGCAGTTCGGAAATATTTTATTAAAAGGCAGGATCCATTGATCGAAATCATTTTTGGAGTTTTCATTGTGGCGCTAGGAAATATTTATCCGACTTTTTAAATCGATACTTTTTATAATCCGCACGAATGGGCGAGCAGGTAAGACTCGCGACCACGCGCTAAAGTTAATTTCGTTTGTAGCTATAATGACAACTCTGTCGGTAAAAGCATAACATTTATTGATTGAGCTCACATCCATTAGATTGCGGCCACCATCTCCTTATTTCTTTCTTTCTTTCGCTTTTCAAACTAGTTTCTGGCCGTCATCACGCTATGTAAATCGGGGACATTCCCTAAATGATTGATCATATTAAGAAAAAGGAATAAAAGTTATGTTCATAGGAAATATTTATCCAAATTTTTAAATCGATATTTTTTATAAGTCAATTTTTGGTCAATTTGTGAGAGTTTTTTATAGGAGTGGAAACCATTTTTCTAAAAACTTTCACATCAATATATCCTAAATAACTTAAAAGTTATAATTTATTTCAATATTTGCTTATTATAAGCGTTACTTCGGTTAAACCACGACCATTTTCAAACTTGACTCAAGGTTACGAATCGAGATGGTATAAATTTACTTTTAACCTTACCCTTTAAATGTAAGCAGGTCGATGAACGGACAGAAGAACAAATTTAAATCAAATCAATATTTAACTTTCATCAAATAAGAATATGTTAAGTTTATGGGAGCCTTTATGCGCACATCTTAATGTCACAAAGAGAAAGATAAACATAATACACCTCAGCCATTATATTGCCATGTTGGTTATAAAAATGCAATTTCAATTAATTTTGTGAGAAATCCAACAACAAGAAGTTGTATATCATAACCGTAGCTATTGAAACGACATTTTGCTATTTTCTCTTGTTAGCCAGCTTCGTGTCTTGAACATGAGTAAATCAGTCAGTCAGTCAGTCAGTCAGTCAGTTAATGGTTAACGGCAACAAAATGTTGCTTCGTTAAGTCAAATTTAATACTCAATGCCTGGAAGTGCATTGACAACAATAGAAAGTGTTTATTGCAGTAATCAGGAAAGAAACTTAAAAATTGCATAATTTCTTCTCTAGCAAAAAAAAAAAAAAAACTGGTTACTTTGTAACACATAATCAAAACCGGTCAATATTATTAAGGGTTTTGATCAAAATGCAGCAATGAAAGGAGTTTTTCTTTATGAAGGACAGGAAGTCTTGTATATTGTACATATATGTATATATACAATCGACCTACCTATTACATCATTCCGTATTATTTAAAGTGACTTAGATTGCACAAACACATAAGTCAATTTAAAGGCTGCAATTATTGGGATATTTTGACACCGACATGTTTTGGTCCAAGAATGATCGCTATTGCAAACACGTTCGGATTAGGGAACTTTCTCGACTACTTTCCATATAACGCTTACTTTTGAAAACTCATTTATAAAAATAAACCTACTAAAAAAAGTGGTGTACTATAGTGTAGTGAATTTGAATATGGAAAAAATCTAATGCTTGCTAGTTGAAGATGAGCAAAAGATTCGGCGTAAAACAAAAGCAATCTTTTATGTATGAAGAATTTAAAAAAAAAAAAAACTTCTGCACCTAAATATCCAAAAAGTGAAAAATAAACTTTTGGTGCCTGCCAGATGTGTATACCTCGCAACGCCTTCACATTAAATTGCTGAACTTTGTATCTGAATTTTATATCATGCACCGAAATAATAAAACATGAAGCTTACTGAATTTACTTAGCGCACACACTTCTTGCAATCGGTATATTATATAACCTTTTTTGTAAATTTTAAGCGATTTACTTAAAAACGAGTAGGAAAATTGTATTCGGTTGCGATCGAACTTTTATGCCCATTACCGTTAGGCTAAAAAAAAAAAAAATAAATAAATCAGAGAATTAAATTTTCATGCTCTATAAAATGAAGTCAGGGCGACTGATTTTTTCTATTTTCAAAATAAATGTTTTTGTCGCATAGCCGCGTGGGCGTTGTAGGCGTGTCCTTTGAAAAGTATAGGTCACTTCCGAGTTCTTTTTCAAAAATTTTGCGAAGGGAAAATATTTCTCATAGATACTACAGAGACTGGACAGACGGACAAACGAACATGCTGACCTACAATTTATATACTTTATGGGGCTTTTCAGACTTGTTTCTGCGCGTTATAAAGATGTTGAAGAAAAAAAATTAATTTTGATACAATATAATATTAGGTAGGCAGGGCAATTTTTTTTCATTTTCATACAACTATTACACCATCGCCCATAGAATATGCGTTCAAATGATTGTACATTTGCATGCTATAGTTTATGATCAGTGATGGAAAGATCAATTTTTTATTCCTTTTAAATAACAAAAGTGTTCTCGGTATACGTAGCACCGCAGGCATGTCCTTCGATCAATTTAACCCATTTTCAATACCAGCCTGGGTTTCTACCAAATTTGAAGTCGATCGCTTCATTTTTGCGGCCAGGAGAATGTGTAAAACAGATTTAGACGGACAGACGGACATGAGTAAATCGATTTAGAATGTAATGCTGATCAATAATATGTATATGTTGCGAGGCATCTGAAGCTTCCTTCTAGGCACTGCAAACGTTGGGTATAAAAAAAACTTAAAATATTTCTAAAACAATTTCCATAAGATTTTAGGTAAACACTTTAAAAAGAATAACTAGAAAATTTTATGAGTCTCGGCCGTAGTCACACTTATGCTTTTCTTAATTTTGATTTAATAGATAAATTTCAAAAATTACAATTTTGAAAATTGAAAATTATTTGATATGCAAAGTTACCTCAATTTCTGGTATACCCTTGGCCAGATATGGTTTTAAATGTTCCAGGGAACTAATAAAGCATTCCGTTAATTTGGGATCATCACGCCTGCATTGCTTAACATATTCAGCTACATGAAAAACACACAAAAGTATATATTCAATATAAGTTAGTTAGTATTGTACAATTTTTGTTAAATAATTTCTACGCACAAATATCTATATAATAAAAACAAAAGCTAATAACACCTTGCGATTTTCTAATCAATCATAAGCGATTCCATTTCTAAAAGCTATTGAACGTATAGTTTTTTATTTCTTTGCACTTATCATTATTTAATAACTGAATGAATGACGTACGTATATGTACATACATGATAGCCGATATAAGGGGGCACAGACTCGCATTGTCAATCCAAATCAAATAAGTTTACTTTATTAGTTTGTTGACTTTAGAAATATTATAATTTTCAGTGTTGTGTGTATCGACAAAACAAATATATATAATATGAAGCAACCTTCAACTTGACTTGTAACGCATTTACACTCAAAACTAAGATCAGTTGACTCAAATCTATATATAATACTTTTTATACGTAATATCTTAAAATAGATTTAATTTTCTGTTTATATCTTCGAAAAAATTATGAAAATAATTAAATCGTCATGCTAATCAAGCCTCAAAGAAAGTCGATCATTACGTTTAATAATAGGAGATACTAGGTATGTTAATATGAGACCGAAATTTTTGCATAGAAAACACACTCTTGTTGTACGAGAATGATAAAAAAGATATTATCCGAAGTATTACCCATCGCTAGCTGTGAAACCCTTTCTGGAAATTTATGAATGCCAATTATGATTTTAAATATGTTCCCCTTTTCGTGGCGAACTGTTTCCATTTCCACATCTTTGTACGAACTCAAGTCTTGCTTAATAACGCAAACAAGTTTGAATCAAAATGACGCGAGCACGGTGAGTAAACTGCATGAACTACCATTTTCCAGTTGAGTACTTTTAACATGTAGCGGACTGGTTTAGCGGTATGAACAGATGGACGCATGTAAAGTAAAAATCGACTACGTTGCTTTCTTTGATATTCTGCCCTTTTTTTTTAAGTGAACCGCTCGAATTGATTTCTTTGAATAGTAATGTTTAGTAGCGTTTGGAAGTATCCGCCTCCTCTGACTTTAACAGATCACATCCCCTTCTTCACATCCAAGACTAAGTATTGTCTTCTTGCCATAACGACTAGATCTCGCGGCTGAATGTTACATAGTTTTACACAGAAATTATGCACCATGATGCAATTATGCAACTGATGCACCGTTCATTCCCAGTAATGACGCGGTGCAAAAACCGCTTTTGCTTGTACTCGCTTGCCCGCTCGGGCAAGAAGAAATGTTGTCGATGAATGTTCTTTTTTTGGCGCAAAACTCGGCATGTCCAACGCTTTGACAAATTGTGCTATTGCTGAGAATTGCAAAAGCTTTGTCCTATGGCAGCAAAAAAAAAATGGAATCATTAACGCGGTTAAACAATGACTGCTTTTACAGCTAGCCGCATCAATAAGCAAGGTCCGCCTGGTAAATTGTATTCAACTTGAATTGAATTTATTAATATCCAGCGTTAGCCGGCTTACAAATGATATTTCAGAAATACGTTTTCCCTGTGCATATTGTCCCCAGTAATGTTTCCATCAACAATTACTAAGACGGAGAGTTCCTCATTGTCGTTAGTAATGCTCTCTTCGCTGAAACTTTGTTGTGAATCAGATCGCACAGTTAAATTTTATCTATTGATATTCTAAAGTAAAATCTGCTGATTCATTGAGCTTTTAGGACTAGAAGCATGATTTTTTATTAATCACAGATGATGTTTTGCGTGTTTGCGTCTTTGTATTGAAGAGGACAATATTTGCGGGATCGCCACGAAGACAGTAGGCTTAAGTTTGATTTGCCCGCCCACAATAAATAAGATAATGAAACAGCATTTTCATCTACAACCTTCAATCGCCGGAAGATATCTCCGAAAAGCTTTTGCCCTGTCTACAAGCTGGAAATGTCTTAATGACACTACTTTTTCGGCTTTTTTGGACGACTTTCGCTGGTTGCCGTCCCCTTGGCCGACTGACTCTGAATTGTGTTCATTTTTCATCCATTGTCACATATGGCATGAAAAAGATTTTTTTATTGCGGCTAAGCAGTTCCAACAGAGCTCTGACTGCTATTGGTAAATTATGGCCTAATGTCTTTAGAAAATGTTTATATTCATTTATTCGTGAATACAAGGAAAGGTAGATGCAGTTCGTATGTTTTTAATGATTTCGCCAAGAAATTAAAAAATGTAAAACGATTTTTTTGAACTTGATTATGACTTCAGCTAGAATTGTACATATTCTTGCGTTTTTCTCTGACACTTCGCAGCACATAAAATGTCAAACTTCGATAAATGCAAAACAAATAAGAACATTATAGTCAGGCAAGGCCGGCCTTTGAATACCCAACACTACGTTATCTAACAAAAACCCTATTTTTGTTATAGAAGGCAAAAATTATATCTTGTTTCTATATAAAGACATATTTTCCATGTGCATATTTATGGGTAAGCAGGCCCAAAACGCAACATTATGTAAAACAAGTTTAATCCTCACAAAGGGCTGGATCCAAAAATGGGCGTAGATGATCTAAACTTTGTATAGTTCATTTTTGTATGAACTTACTATAATGTTATGTGTCAATTTCGATCACCACATATTAAAACTTACGCTTTTCTGCTCTGCAAAAGATCAAAGTTAATTTTTTTATGTTCAATTACTATTTTGAAATAATTGTCATCACAAAGCATTGAAAATTATACCTTTTTGTCGTATGATCTTCAGTTTCTGTTATAAGAGAGGGGCTTCAAAAATCGCCCCAACCGATCTAAAGTTTTCATACCAATATAGAAATACTACTACTTAGCCAGTTTTGCCGAGAAATATTGAAAGTTACATCTTTTTCCTATATAACGACTTTTCATCATTGTAAGGGAACCGATCCAAACCATGATGTTCAATAGCATTCGCCTTTGAGCGAAAGCACGGAAGCATATCGAATTTCTTCGAAATATCTCAAAAATTACGAACTGCAGCTTGAAAACGGAAACACAAGCACAGACAGGTTCAGATCGATTTGCAAAATCATTCTGAATTGATTGGAATAATAAAAGGTGGGCCTATCGTAAGCCCTTCTGGATATTACATACGACCGCACAAACTTAATATACGCTTCACCACAAGTGGTGAGGGATATAAAGAAGAGGCTAAATACTGATAGTAGATTGATCGCAACCTGAGAAGTAAGTGCCTGATCAATAAGTACTATGCGTTAACCGACCTTCAAATTGCTTTTTTTTATTTGTTAACGCGACCCGATCGGGGTATTCCACCTGTCCGACGATGACGGTCAGAAAAAAGTGATGAAAGAAATAGGAAGTGGCCACAACATATTTGGATGTGTGTCCAATTGGTAAGTATTATACCTTTAGCGACCAAGTCCTTACCAAGTATGCTCTAACGCGTTGAGACGAACCAGCGAACTTGGTAATCACAATTTTTCTTTGTCTAATCGACTACTCATACGGGAAGGATATGCAATTTCATGGTGATAATCAACTCGACATTTTCTTAGCTTAGGATATAAGCAAAGATTTTCTTAAGTTTCTTGATTTATGTCGAAATCGTATTTTTCCATAAAATTTGTTGATATAATTTGCATAAAAAATTCGTTTAATAATTATATCTTTTAAATTATTCGCTTGCTGTTCTCTAACTCTCTTTAGAAATCTATGTTAAGTGCTACCTACCATAAAGAATAACTTCAATTTAATATTCGTTTTTATTTAATTATCTACAAATTGCAATCGTTTTCTTTAGCTCATGTCGTATACAAGTTTAACAGCCATTGGACAAAGCATCTTAAAATCAAATGACCGCTCTTGACCCACTATTTGTGGACAAATGAATTTCAGTTTTTTTTTTTTTTTTTTTTTGTTTATTAACGTATATGCTATTCAATCCATTGTTCATAGAAAATGATTAAAACGCAAAACACTAAAGAGAAAGAGATGAAAAACTGGTAAATTTTATAACAATCGATATCGTGTTAAAATAGTTTAAGTTAAATATTAAACCTTGAACTCGCTTATGTTTCAACCATAATTTGGTTAAGGTATTGCACCAACAATGAATTTTATTAACACTTAAACTGTAAAGATCAGTATAAAGCCAATCAATGTTAAGTTAAATTTTAAATATTTACTTAAGATAAAAAATCAATTTCCGCATTTTTCTTTTCTTTTCTTTATTTATTTATTTTTATTTTTATTTTTTTCTGTACAAGATATAAAAATTTACTTATATTATTTATTTTGCAATTACACAGAGGTATGCATATATATGCAATTTTTCTTTCTCATTTCCTTTAAAAAGAAAAAAAACTTACGTATTTCGTTTGTTTGGGCGACAACAAGATTTTTTATAATCGTTGAACACAACAACAATATGACTAAAGGTTTCCACATTTTTAATGTATTTCTCCTTGTTATTCTTCTCTTTTCTCGTTTATATCCTTTGAGTTTACTTTTTTCTTTTTTAAATTCCCAAAGACTCTTTATTTTACATTCCAGTTTAGATGCTTTTAGGTTTTCTGATTTTTCTTCTTTTTTTTTTTTGTTTTTTTTCTTTTTAAAAAGCAACCGCTCACCGAGAATAGACGAATATAACTGATAGATGATCTTTTACCGCTATCGAGATTTAAGTCTTAAAATTTTCAACAGTTAAAGCTTTTACTCATACTGCAACGTAACATCCGTACAGCTTTAATTTTACACAAAAGAAATATGGGAAAAAAAATGTTATGAATTCGTACCTTAGGCGCTTGCTAAACCGCTCTTAATAAGATACACATATTATGTGCATGCATATAGATGAAGGTGTCCCAAAATGCGCTAATCATCTCAACTTCATCTGAGTGACAAGCATTTTTTTGGTATGAAATTAATTACCTGATCTCAGCAATGTGCTGCACGAAGCGTGACTGTGTTTTGCTTGCGATCGCCACAGCGTACACATACCGAAAGAGCGCACCGAAAAACGTAGTTATGTTCGTCTTGAGAGCAATTAGCTTGCAAACAGTACAGGGCTATAGCATTGGCAAATAGTTAAGAGGCGCGACTATGTAATCGACATAACCGATTTAAATCCTCAGTGCCGTAGATCATACCTTCATTATCACTGACGTGGAAGTTGCAAGTATGGTCGTCTAAGCCATCGCATTCATCATTCGGGTATGTATTCCCCAGATTGCAGTCCATCTTCTATCCATAATCTCCCCTCTTCTTGTTTGATTTTCATCGTAACCCACATACAGAGGAGACTGAGAGATATGTTATATCTGAATATAGACTAGTGAAAAGACTATAGTGATACGCGACTCATCATAAAAAAGCCGGTACCACCCTACAATTATTCATGCAATGACTTATACGGGAAGCATTTGAAAAAGCAGCTCGATTCGAATCATTTTTAATAGCGTACATCCTTAAGTTAAAGCACGGAACTACACCAAATTTAATGAAAATGTCTCAACTCTTGTGACCTGTAGGTCAAACCCACAAGAACAACATCCTAGGTATTACCACAAGTAGTGCAGGATATAAAAATGAAAACAATATTGAAACTTTTCCTATATGTCACAGGTAAGCCGTTCAGTGCGTGCTATTCGGTTCAGATAAAACAACATTACAATCCGTACTGCTTACTGTTCTTAATTTAATCCTAATCTTCCAATTCGGGCGACTTTGAATCGATTTTGAACGTAAATTTTTTGATTGTTTTGCCTTCCACTTCCCCGAAAAATACGCAGCGAAGCTTCGCACTTCTCATAATATGCATATATTCTCGATCAGTATCAAATTCTAAATCGATTTGCGCATATTTGTCTGTCTGTCTGTCTCCTATCTATAACGTTTATCGTAAATATTCTTCTGCTCGCAAAAATTAAGTCCTCGGCTTCAAATTTGCCGCAGCTATTGAAAGTTCTTGCCAAGTACTACCAGTGGCTACATCGACTAGAGAAGGGAACTGCAGTACAAAGTAAGCTGAGAACACCTCTGTTTTCAAAAACAAGAAAATAAACTTTCTTGCTTGTTATACTCATAAGCTGTAGCAATAAAAATTTGGATATTTCATGGGCTATGCTATACAAAAATGCAAAAAATCGGTCTCACACGGTTGGTATTGTAAAGAATAAACATGAAATTTCCTTTGAATTTTTAAGAGAGAGGCGGGGAGCATAGAAGATTTGTCCACAGTAGAATATAATTTTTCTGCCGATCACCGAAGGATTTGGGGGAATGTTCATTTTGTCAAAACGTTTGCAACGCCCGAAAGGAAGCTTCAGAGATCCTACAAAGTGTACGTATAATAATACTTGAATTGATCACCATCAAATTCTTAATCGATTTAAGCATGTCCGTCTGTCCGTCTATGTTATATTTGTTGCAAACATTCTTTGACCGCAGAAATGCAGTTATCGACTTCAAATTTGGAATTTTCAGAAACATTGGAAGTCCTTGCATCCAAGTTGGTATTGAAAATGGGCCAAATTGATCGAAGGACACGCCTGCAATACCAAGTAAACTTTTGTTTTTCAAAAGGAATGAAAATAAATGTGCAATTATTTGAACGCATATTCTATGGGCGATGGGATAATGCATGTATAAAATTGGAAAAAATTGACCACGTTTACCCAGTATTACAATATATCAAAATTTAATTTTTTTTTTCAGCATCTTTATATGATTCGGTCACAACCGAATATAGTTTTCTTACTTGTTTCACATGTTTCTTGTATTTGTTGATACTTTTTTCACGTTTTTATACAATTTTTCCAAAAGATTTGCTTAAAACTTCACTGATTCGCTTTAAGTGGCCATTAGTAAGTAGTAAGGAGCGAGACTGTTTTTGAAATGATCTTGAAAGGAACCGCTATCAAAAAAACTCAAAAATGCAGCTTTTTCAATGATATTCCAGTTTTCCGTTTGAATGACTTGCATAACATTGAAAAGCAACACAAGATAATATAAAAAGCTCCTGATTTTGTTGTTTTATTATAGTTTGCCACGAACTTGAACGCTTGGTTTTCGCTTCGAACTCGACCAGTTAGGAAAAATACTAATTGAAGTTGAAGCGTCAACTGTCTCTCTACATATATACATATATACTCGTAATTATTATGCATCTAATTCTATTTTTACACCATTTTGATTTAACACGAGTTGGAAAATTTTTCTTTTCCTCTTTGCTTTACCGTTTTTACTTGAATTGTTTTGTTTTAACACGGTTTTCAATATTCTATGAATTGTTTTCATTCTCACTCCTCACAACACATACATTACAAGTACACGTTATATTTTTCACAATTCAGTTAGATTATGTCGATTATAAGCGTATATGAAGCGAATTATGCAAAATAATTCTAGTGATAGTAGTGATATTGTAGTCCTATGTTTAGTGTCAAAAAATGACAATGCATAAAACTTGGTAATGTTTACATAATTTTTACTTTTTATACCCTACATCACTTGTGGTACGGGGTATATTAAATTAGTCCGGACGTATGTAACACCCAGAAGGACTTCACATAGACGTAATTTTTATTATATTAACTCAGAATCAATTTCTAAATCCATTTAAGCCTGTCTAACAGTTTGCTTGTCTGTCCGTCTAATGTCCCTGTTCACGCTATAAGTCTCATTTTTTAAGATATTTCGATGAAATTTGGTACGCAGGCGCAGTTTGGCCCAAGAAAGAACACTATTGAACACGGATTGGATTGGTGCACTTTTTCGATCATTCCCCGTACAACGCATTATACTGAAAAGTCGTCACGTGGGGAAAAAATGTAACTTTCAAAATTTCTTGGCAAAATGGGCTAAGTAGTAGTATGTCGGCAATTGGTATGAAAACTTTGGGTCGGTTGGACCAATTTTTTTAACCCTCTCACATATGGCCGTTCCTACGGAAATTGATAGCTTATATGATAAAAAGGTCAAAGCTGTTAATTGTAAATTGACAAAGAAATTTACGTTGCCGAATTTCGACCACATAGGTCTATTTCTTGGATACCACCGCATATAAGGATTCTCGTGAAATGTCTACCCTTATATGCCAAAAGAGCCTAATTGGTAATTTTTTTTTTTCAAACAACATTTGTTCATTGTAGTAATTAAATGGAAAAATTAAATGCAACTGTTTTGACCCCACTGGAACAAGAATTTTTTAATAATATTTATTGTAATTTTTTGTTGCATATTTAGGCGTGAAACTAATCTACTATTTTTCCATTCAGCCAATATCTGGTGTTGCACAAATTTTTTCGAAACGCATCTGTCATGTAAAAAGAGGATTAGGTGTATTTTCTTTCTCGATCAGCATAAAAACATAAACAAAAGCAAACCATTACGTATACATGCAACACTTGCGCAGTTTGTATGTCTGTATGTATTTTCTCTAATAAAATAAAAGTCAAGCAAACGGTCGAGTTCAAAAGCAAACCATACTTGCGTAAGCTAATGTATTTATGTAATGCTTATGCATTTGCATATATTGTACACATTTCTTCCATAAAACGAAGAGGAAGTACTCGAATTTGTAACAAAATTTGTAATAAAAGTAAAAGAGCTTTCAATATTCCTTCCTTGTCATATTATTAAGACATTATTCTGTAACTAGTAATAGTAACGAATCGAAACTCTATTGGCATTTTATTCTCTTCATTAATAGTGAATCATAAGCCAATATCGCCTTCTCTGTGTTCAAATGCGAGACCTTTTCGCTTTGCCCTAATATAGTATATAAAAATAATAATAATCTTGCTTTCCTTACTTTAATATGCAATTAAATACTTTTAATGACTACATTACTCTTAATCATTTAATTACTTCACTCTAGTCGTTATATAGATAAAGACCTTACCTTGCCTATCAGCATTTATTAAATTGTGACTTTTTCCTCTGAATTATATCCAAATTTTACGTAATAGTCTAGGTTATCCCATTGAAATGTATACAACATAAGGTTTGAATAAGCGGAGTTTTGCGTGCAAAAAAAATTCAAACACGGCAAGAGTCGCTTTTCTTGCTTAATTTGGAGGATAATACTACCCAATTGTGGCAAACAGTGAATAGCGAACACGTTATGATATCCAAAGAACAAATAACCTTGGCGCTGGCCAATCCTCATTAGCGTCGAGAATCCATGGCACCCTAGGTTTGATAATTTAGCTGAGTGTAGAGTATCAAAAAGTATCAGCAGAGTGAGCTCAATATTGCAAAAATCAAAGTCTTCAGCGTAATAACTCGGTCAGGCTGTAGACTACCGTGCCTTGCTGTGAACGAGCGAAGCCATCATTAATGGGCGAAATGAGCCCAGTATTGTAAAAGTCAAAATTTCGGAATATAAATTTCCCACTAGCTAGCTAGCAAATGGAATGCCCTAAGCTTTCGGTTACATTCACAAAACATTACTCTTATTATTGGCACTTGTTTCAATGCGAAAATTTTTTATCTGCTCAAGCCATGTTTCAAATTTTATGATTTTATTTTCAAAAAAAAAAATCCCTCTGAGCTTAGCGTCAAATTCTCAGACTTTCTTTCCCCGACATAGAATTCGCACACTCTGGCGAGAAGATTGGAAAAATATGCAGATGATAATACTATTGACAGAATATCCTCTCTATCATTCTCTATTTTTTTCTGTAACCTATACCGCTTGTAGTACAGGGTATATTAAGTTACTGCGGACTTATGTAACATACATACACGCATACAAATACATAGAAAGGCATAAAGTAAATCCACATTTTATTATACCAATCGATTCAGAATCACAATTTGAATTGTCTGTCTGTCCGTCTGTCCATGTATATTCGTAGCCAAGCTACAAGTAGCAATTTTTGAGATATGTTGATGAAATTTGGTGCAGTAACGTGTTTTGACCCAAGCACGAACGCTGTTGGAAATGGTTTGGTTCGGTCCACATCTGCGATCATTCCCCATATAATGCCCTATTCTGAAAAGTAATCATATGGAAAAAAATGCTAGTTTTCACAATTTCTCGGCAAAAGTGGCTAAGCAGTAGTATTTGGACATTTTAAATTGGTATGAAAACTTTAGATCGACTGGAACAATTTTTGAATTCTCTCTTATATAACGAAAACTGAAGTTCTTATGATGAAAATTATATCATAACAGTTATTTAACATAAAAAAATTAACCGTACCAAATTTCGACCATCTCGTCCTATTTTATGAATCTCACCCTAATAAAGATTTTCACGAAAATTGATCCTTGTACATTAGGTTTAGAATCGGCCTCCCCATATATACGCACATAAAAAATGTGCCTTTATATAAGACATAATTTTTGCATTCTACAATAAAAATGAGATTTGAGTTAGATAATGTTGTGTAGAATATTTAATCGGCCTTGCCCAACTATAATGTTCTTAGTTGTTCTTCAGAAGAAAAATTGCACAAACTTCTTTGCACACTTTATCTGTTTAAATAGAAAAGCCAACTCGGTCATGCCCGTCCTTCCGTTTGCCAAAACTACGATCACGATATCAGAGACTTTCGGGTTAACATGAATAGCAAACTCACGCGATAGGTGAGACCCCTCTTTTATTTAAATCTTTAATTCTTCGATCTCAAAATCCAAAATCGTAGATCTTGGAATTTAAAACTTTAGATTTCTTTTTAAAATTTTTTTACCAATTTCGACAATCGGGTAATATGGACCAAGTTTTCGTGTATAACTGAAAAGATAGGGCAGAATGAGTACAAGTACAAGTATCCTTCCTATAACAAAGTAGACCAAATTACTTACTCTCAGATGCTTCCAAATTCTTAGTCGTTTTTTTAATGCAACAGCTGTGCGAAACCGTTTTGTAAGTGTTTAGAAACCCGTAGCAAAAATGTGGAAAACTTATTGAAAAGGTTTTCTAATATTGCGTAAGAAATTTCATTTTTAAATTATAGGGAAATTGTTTCGACCAAAAATACCTTTGTCATGTTGTCATATTTTAAGAGGGTTCTCGTATTGCCGACTGTATTGGTATAGAAAGGCTACCTGTATTAAATTTTTAACCCGCACAATTCCAACTTACGTGCTTTTAAATTAATACATTGATCAATAATTTACGTTTGAATTTATGCTAAATTCTACTTTGCTTGTGAACATAGAGTAAAAAAACAAATTTCCCCGAAAAACGCTCTCTGACGGCCCAAAGAGGTCATCTCAAAAAAAATTGTATTTTTCCGAAGCTCCAGGCTGAGGCCTAGTCGCCGAAGATCTCTACCGGTGCTCTCCCACTTATTTTACACTGTTACATACTATCTTCCCGTTCATATTTCCCCTGTATTCGGTTTATTCAGACCAGATCGAGCCAATCTTTTGACAAAGCATTCTTAGCACTCCGACAGCCTTAAATAGAAGAAGGAAATAGACTATTATTGCTCGCGTTACATTATTTTTACTTGCCTGAGTGGCCGAGTAGGCAAAGGGTCTCGACTAACAACTTAAGTGCGGTTCAAAACTCAAGTGCGGTAGAGTTTTGAATAAAGCCAATAGCCTTATATGCATGCTAGTGCTTTAAGAATTTAGTTTTGGAATTTATTTATCTGGCTAAATTAATAATAATAGTAATTTTTTGGCTTGATCGGTGTTACCGACCTGTGGGGTGATTACATATAGAAAATTTAGCTTTTGCTGTTGTATTCAGCTGTGTGGTAAAGATGGCTAACTATAAAAGTGAAAATTAACTTTCATCTGGATGGTTGTGTGAATATCGTGTGGCCTGTCAAGTGGCAATCCAGTTCCACTGCGATACGTGCGATAACTTAATTAAAATATATAAAAACTTAAATGATCTGTTCAATACAACGATGTTTTTCTCAAGAAACTACTTTGTATAACTCATTTTACCCATATATAATTTCTTCAAGTGCTATCATTATAAATATACGTAGCATTATTAGTTTGAATGTATGTGTTAATAATTGCAACCCTCCGCTAATTGTTGACGTCAAACATTGGATCGTACATTTACATCTTATCGCATATAACTGCAGTTACATTTGCACATGTGAGCCACACCCGACAATGGCTTACCCCAAAAATACTGAACATTAAAAAATAAAAATGCTTTAATTTCCCTAATGACTTCATCATTGGTGCCAAATTTCTTCCCCTGGAGAATACGAAGAAGATACGATTAGCGTAGCAGCGATTGCCTTTGTAACAATCGATTCGATTTGGTGGGAGTGCACCCACGTGGAGAACAGTTCTCCCAGGTTTTCATACAAAATAATGGTCCCGCTGCTCCTTGTCGTCTCTAGAATGTTAGCCATCTCTTGCAGCAACAATTTTCACCCAACAATAATTCCCACGCTTTTTTTGCACTTAACCTTTTTTGGCGTCCACTGCAATCAGTTCGTGCGATCTCACTTAAAATCAGAGAAGTCGCCATAACCAAAAAAGTCATACATTATAATATTATTATAATCATTAACGTTTTTGTCATAACGCAAGCCAAACTTGAATTTAAAAGGGGATTTTTTTTTTAAATAAATACCACTATTAATCAGCACTATTTAATCAGCAAACTAGATTTGAATTTTTCCATTGTTTTATAATTAACAAAAGTCAAGTAACTAAAACCGTTATAATTCGTAACCAGACAATCGAAATGATGTGGCATTCTGACGAGCACTATTTGACGATTTGTACATTCTGAAAATAATTGGGATTTTTGTAAGGCATGACACCCATCAAAAGGCGTTATTAATCCCCCCTCTTATGTAAAAATATAAATTGACGAATTGAGCTCTGCTCGTCTCTATAGTCAAATATCATTCGCAAGATAGCAGCGGGAGTGAAACAAATTCGACCAAACTAAATAAAAATGTTTTTCAATTTATTATTATTTAATTCAATAGTTAAACACAACTGTTTAGTGTGAATATTCTAAGAAATTTTAAGTAGATTTCATTTCATTTACATATTATCCCAATAAAAATATTTAAAATCCCATCTGTGTGCATAAAAATTTGTAGATTTTATTATCAACTTTTTAAACACGTTTGTCCCTCTATCCGTTGAGTTAATTGCTTTCCTGTCGCCCTCATCTATATTATTTTGTAATATGCTCAAGCACAAATCCTTAATTACCTTATAAAAGAATTTATATGATTTGCATCGCTGCTACACTATCTATTTCCTTAATTCGTTACAATGGAAAACTTTTCGCTTGATTTAAGGCACGTTTCTATTTTCACAAAAGAATAGTTTCTTTACAAAGCGTATTCTAAAGGTCCAGCACATTATTGTTTGCTTGAAAATAAATGAATGCATAGATAAACACCTCTCTATATACAAAATTATGTATTGACAATGTAGACAATTCCGAACGAATTACAATTATAAGCTTCCGCGCTAATGTTCTTTAAAAAATTGAATTATTATGAGTAATTTTTTAATAAGTTATTTATTGTGTAAAGATTTTCCATTTGATAGAATACTCATTTTCAGTACAAACATATAAAGTTCATTTTATGATTATTGTTTACGAGTCTAACAATGGATGCCATACCGAAAATTAATCGGTTGCGGAAGTTGTATTTAACATATAAACTTTTTTTTGAAAACTCATTAACGTCTACCAAAGTCAAACACATATATATGAATGAAAAATAGAAATAAAATGTAATCCACAACCATAAAGTTGATTTAGCCAAACACATCTATGCTACTAATAGAAATCTTACTAGCCTTCGTGAATTGCAATTATTTATAAACGTCTTATCCAGGTATATTTCGTTTGTGTGGATATATGTAACACTCCGAAGAACTTGGGATAGACCCACCTTTTATTACACCGATTGACTCAGAATCACTATCTGGGTCGATCTAACCTTGCCTATCTCTCTGTCAATTTGCAGGACGCTATTTTCGCACAGCGACGTGCACGTAGGCCCAAGCGTCCATCCTATTGGAAATGACTCCTATTCCTATACGGATCTATTCTTCGACATCTTCCCCTATTATGCCTTATTTTAAAAAACCGTTTTAGGAAAAGTAAATGCAATTTTCGAAATTTCTGAACAAAAACTTCTGAGTAAATTAATGTGAACAACTTGCATCAAATGGAGCAAATTTTTTGAATCCTCTCCATTTTTACGAAAACTAAAGCTTTATAAGCCGAAAATGTTTAATTTTCAATATTTCATAGTGAAAATTGGTCCATAATAGTATTTCGACATAGAACTTAATTTTCCGAATTTGGACCATGCATGTCCATTTTTAAAGTCCCACACCATATGCGGGGTATTCAAGAAAAATAAGTCATTATAAGGCAAATATCTTCAAGTTTTAATATTTTATGATGAAACTTGGTTCGTAAGAGCAATCTGATATAAAACTTAACAGCGTCAAATATGAATCAAGTAGGCCTATAGTTTGGACATAGCCGCATATAAGTATTATTATGAAAACTAAACTGCAAAATGCCAAAAAAGTCTAATTTTTAACATCCTATGACGAAATATAATAATAATAGTAATTTGATATAATTGAACCAAATTTGAACTGTATGGATCTACTTTGTGGACCCCATTCCTTGTAACGATTCTCTTGAGCCCTATGGCGAAACGGTTCAATTTTTAACATTCGATAATATGATGAATATTGGTCCATATTATCAAATGGGCATAAAACTTAACCGTAGATTATTGGCATTACCTAAGCCTATTTTCTACACTCCACCAATTGTGCGGGTTCTCAAGAAAAACAAGCGACTAATTTATCTAATTATCTTTTCTCCACGATGAAACTAGTTAAAAAGTAATAAAATCTTTAAGAAGTAAAATAAAGTTACTAAATTTAAATCGCATCAGTTGACGTATACTTTTTTTCGTATTCTCACAAAAATAAATGAATAACAGCGACGTTACTTAGGGTATTTAATGGTCGACTAATCTGTACATTTTGGCAGTTGCGGGTTGAGAATGGTTTCTTAAACAGTTTTAAACAGTCTTAAACACTTCTAAGCATTTTGAAAAAATAGCGAAATTCAGAAAGCACATCCCCAACCAAACCAAAGCAAAAATATAAAGAATGAAATCTGAAAAGTCGACTTTTAAATTAAGACGACAGCGCTTTTTTGACCTCGAAAAATCTAGCCTGACTTCTCACATATAGATTTCAATGCGTATGATTTATAATTTAAACAAAGTCGACCAACAATTTCGTAAAAAATTGTCCCTTATTTCTAGAATAATCAATAAATCAATAATATCTAAGGGCCTTTGTTGCATCTATCAAAAAGAAATCGAATAATTTCGAATATTTAAGATTCCATAGACTGTATTTGTTTAACAAATTAGTTTTATTATAAATATCAAATAATATCAAAATATAAAAAAACAATGTATTACAATTCGTTTTTTTAATAATAATATTGCGGCGGTGAAAAGCACGCTCCACGTTGGATCCTTCAAAGCCACTACCTTTCAGGTATTTGTCATATATATTTCCAGGCGGGCACATGCATATAAAGACTTATTTATTTATTTGAAAATAGACTCTTCTCGAAATCTTAATATTAATTATTTAATTATTTATATTTATTTTGTTTCAGCTTCAGTAATAGTCTGAAGATTGTGGGCACGCCGAACTTATCAGAATTACTGAACAATTTCTAAATCTTGATGATCTCGCGTGACTGGCAGTACCTGTTAAATTCTTCGCTTGAGCAGCAATAGTCTATTTGCTTTTAATAGATCTAAGAAGTAATCGTGACTTGAGAAGAGGTAGTTGCGAGCAGTGTCATATTACCACTGACATCCGCTAGTTTCTTTGAAGGGTCTTTTCCAAAGCTAATCGCTTTCATATTAGCAAGCATGCTTAACACTATTTTCCTTAGTATATCGACAAAAAAAGATGATAGACACTATTTAAAATGATAAATTTTATTATTAATAAACATTAAGTATTGTAAATCTTAGCAATTATTTCCATTCGCTATCCGACTCGTATTCAGGCCAAGGTAGCTTTTCATTAATTGGTAAATTTTTCTTTAACAAATATTTATTAAACTGTTCAGGTATACTCATAAATTGTTTTATTTTACTGCGAAATTGCTTCCAGGTCCATTGATAATGATTACGACGATCCACAACCATGGCTTTATAATTCAATTGATATTTATCCAGAAAATAAATTAAATGCTGAACTACTCCTTTTGGTAATCTAAGCAAGATATATAAAGAGAAAAAACAAACGAAAAAGAATAACATTGTCCGCAGGTGGTAATCATCTGTGGAATATGAAAAACAACTCTCGTATGACTTAACCTAAGTGATCATTATACAGGTCATCACTAAGATTTAAAGTGACTTTTAAGTTTATTTCAATTTTGTTAAAAAAAGCAGTGTAAGAATATAGTGTCTGGCTGGAGAACATTTTGATTACATATTTTGATAACAGGCAGACAATTCAAGTACACGTAGAACTGCGAGATTGTCAGAGTCTTTTTTACATTATTAGGAGATATACAGAATAAAGAAAGGAAAAAATTGTCCTTTTGTAAACAAAGACAACCAAAGACATGGTTGATTATGTTGGGAAATCGTCTTTCGCCATTCCAAGCAATCTCCTGGGGCGTCCCAATATTCGACCCCAAAGCGACGAACATTATAGCCATCGTATTTTGTTTTTTCCGCTATGTTGAAGAGAACACGGCGCGATCGGGATACCGGAAACTATTAAAGTGCGACTTTTTGCCAATACCGAAATTGATGTCAAACAACTACAACTATCAGGCTAATAAAACTCGTTCTCATTACCATCTCTATAACCAATTTGTTTAATTCCTAGAGTATACCCCTTTAAGTATGTAGCATATAATAATTTCTTGTGAAGAAATATAAAGGCAACTTGTTAAGTCATGTTTGTTGTTTCGGAAAAAGTTCATACACATATATCCGATTTTAATATGAAATGAAAACCACGTACCTTAATTTAGAATCAGCTTTCTCTTTTGCCAACTCTTCCAGTTGCCCTACTACTTCTCCCCGTTTCGGTTTCAACGGTTGTAACTCTTCCTCAGTCATTTCCTCCTCCACAAAACCATTAATAAATTTTGTTAATTTGAGCCGTTCTGCTCTGTAGTTGGGAATAGGTATCGTTTTATTGGGATTTACAGATAAACCCATTTCTCTAAAATTTGTCCGGGGCTTCTTACGATCCTCCCACAACGTTTTTAAAAAGGGACTAGAAAGAACGAATTATTACATGCATGCCATCAGCTTTTCTATAATAGCAAAATGTACTCTTTAATTTTTCCTGTAGATTTATGCTTTCGATTTAAGGCCTTCCTGTTGACATTATAACGATAACGTTTACGGCGATGAACTTTGCGTATTTTCATTTTTTTATGTTGAAAAAAATAAACAAAATGCGAAACACACCAAACCTCTTCACACGTGTGTGACAATCTACCCGGCAGCTGAAGAGTTACTTCTATTGTGAATGATTGATAATTATGAATACACTGTAGTTTACTGCTTTATTTCCTTTATGCTCTGGTATTTTGACTGTATTTTCATTTGTTTATGCATTAAAAACAAACCACTTGCAAAGACTTGTTTAAAAATTAAAAATAAAAAATGCGCGATATTGAGATTTTGGATCCTCGCAATTTAGTTAAAAATCGTGAAATCCTTTATCGGCTCATGATAAGGTTAATCCTCCTGTCGTTACTGTTACGTCGCAAGCAATATAAATTTCTTTAATATTTTATAGTCAATTAATGTACGATGGCTTGGAAAAGTTTGCAATTGAATTGTCCATGTTAGTTAAAGCTGATGAATGCACTCCGAGTGAACGTTTGTTGCACGTTATGATTGCTGGTATGCAAGCTTTATGTGAAAAGGAACCTACGTCTAAAGATGAAGTTTTGCCAGGCATTGATCTAGAATTTGAACCTGATGCTTCCACATTGGCGCCAGAGCCGGCTTCCTACGAGACGGCTTATGTTACTTCGCACAAGCAATCTTGTCGTGCTGGAGCCTTCAGCCATGATGGTAATGTTAGATTTTTGCAAAACATTAAAGATTACACATCACTATTTTTATAGGAACTTTGGTGGCAACCGGCAGTGTGGATGCAAGCATAAAAATACTCGATGTTGAACGTATGCTCGCTAAATCTGCACCCGAAGAAATGGAATCGGGACGAGAACAACAGGGACATCCGGTTATACGCACACTGTACGATCACACTGATGAGGTAGCATATTTAGAGTTTCATCCTAAAGATCATATTTTAGCGTCCGGTTCTCGTGATGGCACTGTCAAATTATTTGACATTGCCAAGCCATCCGTTAAGAAAGCTCATAAGGTTCTAACTGATTGTCAACCAGTTACTTGCTTATCTTTTCATCCTACGGGAGATTATGTAGCCATTGGCACCGAACATTCAGTATTAAGAATTTATGACGTGCACACAGCTCAGTGCTTTGTTAGTGCTATACCAGCCCAACATCATAAGGGCTGTATTACCTGTGTGAAATATGCGCCAACTGCTAAATTGTATGCGACTGGGAGTTTAGATGGTTCTATAAAAATCTGGGACGGAGTGAGCGGTCGTTGTATTAACACCATAACTGATGCGCATGGAGGCGCCGAAATATGCTCGCTTCAGTTTACACGCAATGGAAAGGTTTGTTTAAAAAACTTTTTACCTATTTATATAAACACATATATTTCTCTTTAGTATTTACTTTCATCTGGCAAAGATTCTTTAGTTTACCTTTGGGAACTTTGCACAAGTCGTCCCGTACAGACATATACTGGAGCCGGTACTACGGGTAAACAAGAACATAATACGCAAGCTGTTTTTAATCACACTGAAGACTACGTTTTATTTCCTGACGAAGCCACCACTTCCTTATGTTCTTGGAATTCTCGTAACAGCTGCCGCCTAAATTTGATGTCTTTGGGCCACAATGGTCCAATTCGCTTTATCACACATTCGCCAAATTCGCCGGCTTTCCTCACATGTTCAGACGATTTTCGCGCACGTTTTTGGTATCGTCGTTCTAATAGTCAATAAAAATGTACAGTTCAATGATTTATAATTATTTTTAAATAAAGATTTAAAGAAAAATCGAAAATCTTACCAAAAAAAAGAAGCCGAACGCAGGTACAGATCGAAAATTATATTTTATGAATAATTTAGAATAAACTCTTTTATAAGAAGCTTACAATAGTTCCTTGTGCGATCCCTAATATATTGCTGAATGACCTTTGCCATCTAAACAACAAAACTGTAAATGTGATGAACAGAAAAGATCATTCAGATGTAAAGTCAGGATATTAAAAGTTGTCCAAAGAGTACCGCGTGTTAACAGCAAACCAGAAAAGTGCCATGTTCCACGTTAGCATATTTATAGTGATCGAATTTTTTTTGTAGAGGACATACCCACTCAGCTTGAAGAAAACTGCCATTAATAAAATCAAGAAACATACAGAGTGTTAAGAAACTGATCATTCAGGTAGAAATAATTCGGATGCATTTGGAGTTTTACAAGTTTTAAACATAATTTCCTAAATTAGATACTGATCTATTCGGCTACACCAAGTGACTGTTCATTTAATAACTTAAAAACAAGTTATTCGAACTATGAATCACTAACTTTAGAATTGCTTCAAGTAAGCTCTTCTCAGTTGAAAAGTTAACTAGGCTCACCTATGTTAAGACCAAGTTAGCAATCGAAGTTTAGTTAAACCGGGACATATTGAAGTGAAGCGTGACAAGCATCAAGGTCAGGATTGAATTAAGGTGGCAGAACTAAGTTAGTATAAGCCGTATGTCTTTATTAAGTAAATTGACTGAAATGACTTTTCGTTTTGGTTCGTAATCGTAGCCAAAACTTTCGTGGTGCTTGATAACTGTACCAAAAGTTCGTTTTTTATTCTTAGTGACTTTTTAACTCTTTCAATTTTCAATTGATTAATTTCAATCTTATTCTGTAGGGTCTTTTTTTGGATGAATATGACCGCCTGTCCGGCTGTCCATCTGTTTGTTTGCGTTGTGTATTATATGTGGTAAGCATTCTCCCGTTAGCGAAAATGAAAATATCGCCTACAAAATTGCAAAAGAATTTGAAATTGACCTAAACTTTTCAAAGGACATGCCTACAACGCTTACACGCTCCTACGACAACAACTTTTATTTCGAAAATAGAAGAAATTAACTGCGCCGACTCTAAATTGCAGAGCACGAGAATTTTCTTCTTTTCTTTCTTTTGTCTTATTTGGGGGTAAACTGTGATGGGTATAAAAAGTTCGGTCTCGATGGAATTTAATTTTCTTTCTTTTTGCTTTCTAAATATAATACATGCTTGCAAAAAATTTGATAGTGTTCTCTCTTGAAAAAGGCATTTCTACAACATTTCACAATACCACCGGTGATATCATGTCGAAAGAGTTTGTATTGGTTTCGCACCGATACATCCACCGATCCATTTTCGCACATATTCAACTTTGCCGGCCCGTGCGCCAGCCAAGCCTTGCTGCAGTGACATGAGCAAGTGGTAATCCGGAAGTGCGACGTCTGATTAGTACGTACGGTGTAGCAGAACTTTCCATTCGAGATGCAACGTATTCTGGACTACTCTTGCACCAAGTGACCAAAAAATGACAATTACAATTAATTCGTGTCGCCATTTTGAAACTGTTGAAACCAAAACTGACAATTGGGATGCGATAAAACAGCATCATCATAAGCCTATGAACGTGTTTGGTGGGTTTCTGCAGCAGATTTCTTCAAATAAACAACAAAAGTAATGCATTTGCAAAACGAAGGATTTTGAGCGCTTCACGATTAGCGTCGACGTATGCTAAATAAATCAATAATATTAAATGGAAAACTGTTATTTTATATAGAGAAAGGTCAAGAACTAGAGAGCTTTTGTTTTATCTAAAGGAAGGTCAACACCGTCGAACTCAACTGTTATGTACATTGGTATTCACCATTTTTTCTTTATAGTTTTTACCTATAGAAATCGCCTATCAAAATTTTTGACATGTTTTATCCAGTGTTTTACATCACACAGGTGTTATTCTACATGGCGCCTGTTTATATTATATAATCACACAAAAAAAAGGTAAATAAATAAAATATTAAAAAATAGTCCTTAATCCTAGCAATTTTAATTATACCGGAGCGGTATCATGGGATCCCCAAAGGGTGAACATAGACGTGCCGAAACCCTCACCGTGTCGTGGTGCTCCCTATAAACATTGACTGTTACTTTTAAGGCTTTCGCTCTTGAGAGGAGTATAGTCAATGGCAGAAAAGAGTTTAAGGCTTGCTATCTATAATTCGGTGACGGGTTTTTATCTTGGAAACTTTAAGAGGTGCTTTGGAAGAGGGTTCTCTTTTGTATTGAAAAGGGAGCATTTTCCTTCCCCCTTTTGGTTCTCTTTTATGGAGCTCATCAAACCGCAAGAGAGCGATATTTAAGAGGGCTAGGGCTTAGCCGGATGTGTGGTGTGCCATGGAAACTTTGGAAGCATTATTTCCTCGAGAAAGGATAGTGCTTGGAGGGCCTATTGGGACATGTAGAGGGTTGAAGGCAAGAGTGGTTATGGCCGCGGACAGTAAGAGATCACCCAAATGGTAATAGCTGTAGGGTGGTGAAGGCTACTTAGGCTTTTACTTGGCTAATAGTGTTTTTACTTGTTGTTTAAATTTACGAATTCACGAATATTCTTATTATTCATATATATATATGGATCTTCTTAGTCCCGCATTTGCTGAAGAGTCAAAAAAAGGTTGGTAGTAAAGTTTTTTCAATGTTTGTTAAAATTTTCATAGACATATGTTCAACTTATATATTTTAAGAGTTTATTGCGAAATCTAAAATAAACATAAAACAATTGTTATATAAATTATTAAATAGATTTTCTAAAATTATAAAAGTATCTTTTGCTTTACGAGTTTTTATTTCATTTTCTTGACAAAAAGTAAAACGGTGCATTCATTCACTCATTGATATTGATATGCAAGCAAGTGCGAACGTAACGATAGAAAATTGCAAAGTTTGCATATGTATTTGTTATATGCATACATATGCATACATATATATTTATATACATATACATATATATGTGTATATATATATATATATAACAGACAATTATGGGGAGCAATGTAATGCGCTTTTCCAGCGCATGTGCATCTTGACTATTGTGAAAATCGGCCTTTCCGTTTCGAGAGCTCGAGGTAAGTGGCAGATATTTTGTGGCATCTAAGAAAATATCAAAAATTTTCATTAAGAAATTGCAAGCATCTAATTAAAAACTTTATCAATTATTTTTAATTAATTAAATGGTAAGCGTTTATTAAAAATATTTTTCAAATATCAAAATTAAGTGCACTAATGTGAATTCAGTTTATTCAGTTTCGTTCAATATATGTTCATACATAGATGTATAAGTGTGTATACGCGTGAATATATAATACATACTCTCTTAAGGGCCGGCCGGTGTTATAAGAATTTCTTCTTTTTTTTTTTTTGTTTTAATTTTTTCAAAAATTTAATACTTGTTTTCCATAAGCCATAATGCTTGTGAAGTGTTTAAAAACTTTTTTCAAGTTTAGAGCATAAAATTAAAAGCAAAAGTCTTTTGCTAAAGAAAAGCAAAAAAAAAAAAAAAAAAAAGTTTCGTAATTGAATATGGCGTTACATGTGTGACATGTGTGTAAAAATTGTGACAATTTTGTTAATCACTACAGGAGAAGCGTTTTATGCTAATTTGGTTGTCTCAGATGTGCACACACAGATATATTTAAAAAAATAATTCTTGAATTAGTTTCTCTGTATGTCTGTCTGCCTGTGTATCTAAAAAGTGTAACTGCATCGAAAAAATTTCGATGTTTCTAATTAGCATTATTCTTTCCAAGAATTTGTTAAATATATTTGCTATAATTCTAAAAATGATTCCAATCAGTCCGCTGGTACTAGAAAATTTCCCCAAATTTCCACAAAGTGAAGTAAATTGTTCGGTTTTGCTTTTGGTTTCTGAACTTTGGTGAAGAGAGTGACAAATAATTATCCCTTGATCCGATCTGAGAATATCTGAAGCGAATCAACCACACCCGCTCTCACAGTCACGAGAATTAAAATTGAAACCAAAAGCTTTGCATATATGATTTCAACCGATAATCACGAATAAGTTTTAAGGCCAACAGTAGAGTGCCTACAAATTATATATACCTTACGGTATAACTGGACCTTACCCTTTATAAGGAGGTATTCTTAATAAAATTAGTACAAGCACTTTGAACAGCTTCTTTGAAATTTCGAGGCAAATGCCGGCGTAATTATCCCTAACGACGGAATAACTCTCACTGATAGTATGCAGACTGATGTGAGTCTAATTGTTCAAAACAGGGCTATTCAAGGTATTGATGCAAGAATGGTTAACACTGCATTTAAGAACAAGGCTTTACAGTTTACATCAAAGTTAATGTGAAAATGATCCCAATCGGTGAATGATTAACAAAAATTATGAAATTTTTTTCATATATTGTTTTGGGTTACTTGGACTATTACGAAATGTGTGCACTATGAACTGAGCTGTAAAAAATAATGGGTCATTTGAAAAGTCTTTGCGGTTTTTTTCTCGGCTTAGAGATCCATTTAGTAGTCTGCTCTTTTCATATCATTCCAAACTGTCACGTGGTTAATGTTCAGTGCCACCCCTATTCTGTACAGCTTGCGTGCTTCACCAGTTGTAAAATTTCAACGACATTTTCGGCCAGAGCAGAATGCATTTTTGACGTCCAAATTTCGAATCGAGGAAACCACACCTAGGGCCTTCGGTCACCTGTAGAAAAAAAGCATCACATAGCGTATTTCTTCGGATATTCGACCCGTTTTTACGCGAGCAACGAATTAGAAAAGTATTTTCAAAAAAAATGTAAGATAAAATGTCACCTTTCGCTTAAGACAATCAAGTGAGTGTTGCCCGATATCTAGGCATTAACGCCATCCTGAGTGAAAAATCGCAAGGACTTTTTATATGACCTGTATGAATATTTTCACGGTCCAAATATGGTACGTCAATTTTTTTGTCTTAAATTACTATTATGTTATAATTTTCATCATGAAGCTTTGAATATTATACCTTTGTGTCGTATGAACTCCAGTTTCCGTTGTATGAGAGAGGATTTAAAAATTGCCCTCAGCCGATTTAAAGTTTTCACACCAATTTAGAATGCCGAAATAACACTACTTAGCTACTTTTGCCGAGAAATTTTCAAAATTACAATTTTTTTCCATATAACGGCTTTTCGGAGTAGGGCCTTGTATGGGGAGATCGGTCTGAACCATTTTCAATAGCGTTCGTGCTAGAGTCAAAACATGTCACTGCATCAAATTTCATCAACATATCTCGAAAATTGCTACCTGTAGCTTGAATACAAATTTAGATAGACAGGCGGACAGACAGACAATTCAAATTATGATTCTGAATCGATCGGTATAATAATAGAGAGTCTTCAGCTCTTCTGCGTCTTACATACGTCCGCATTAGCTTAGTAAATCTTCTACCACAAGTGCTGTAGGGTATAGAAACGAAAGAATAGGCGGAAAGCAAACCCTTTATGATAGCAGTTTTTTTGACTTCTTCTTTTATTACCCATTACTGGGTATAAATGCCCACATTTTTTTTTTTTCATGATATTATTGCTTACGAAGTTATATCATTAAGTGAAGCCAAAAATCTCCTAGCTGTGTATATAATTTCACTGTTAGTTCTCAACCCTGTCCAATTGCGAATATAACGCAACTACGACCTTTGCCTTCTCCCAATGTCTATACGCTCTTCGATAGGACATTCCATTATTATATGTAGGACTTCATGTTTTCCATGTGTCCAAATTACACAGCTCTTCTTCTTTTTCAATATATTTTAATATCTCACGATCATTGTTTTATTTTTCTCAGGACTTCAGCATTGTGTATGCGATCTGCCCATGACTTGCTTGCCTTCATTTCAGCGAAACGCGATATATTTTAGGATTTCTAGCACCACAAAGCACTCTTATACTTTTTTGTGAAACCAGGATTATTTGCTTGTATGTATTCTAATTGCTTATATGTATTCTCTATTGTTAGACGCCTCAATGAATTCAGGATATTTCAACATAGGCTAAACTGATATATCAAATTTTTCAGTTTTTTTAAAAGGACTTACCAAGGTTGATAGTATCAACGAGAAAATCTAATTTACTGTGCAAGCGCTTTCGATAAACTAAGCAATTGGGCTTTTCCGAGCATTTTATTTTCTTATATGAATAAATTCCAGAATCAGAATTTTGGAAAATATTTCAAAAGGTATTTTTGAAAAACACTTTGGTACAGCTTTATATAGTTTTTTCAAGCTTGTCTTCTTTTAAGTTGAGAAAAGTTAGTTATAACATTAATTTATTCTTATACATCGTTATATCTGTCTGTCTGTCTGTCTATATTTCACATGCAATACAAAATAATTTTGCATTCAACTTAATTTTCTGCACATGTTTCAGTTAACACAAGGTTGCAAATTAAAAATAACTTCTTCAAAAAAGCAATGAAAAAAAAAAAAGATGTATAAAATAAAAAAAGAGATACAAAAATCATGACAAAATTTACACCAAAAAAAATAAAATTTTAAAGGAAACAAGAGTGTTAAAAAAATAAAAAAAAAAAAAAAAAATAATAATAATAATAATAATAATGGAAAATAATTTTAGGAAGCATGTAAAAGAAAAGAAAAAAAATCTCAGCACTAAGAAGTCATGCGTCGTCTGTTTGCATTTGTTGCAATGCGCAAGTTACATTTAACCTAAAGGAATACATATATTTATATATATATATATATATATATATATATATGCATATTTTGTCTACATAAAAATCCAACCAAAGGAATGTCTCTATATATATACAGGAAGGAAACGTTTCTTATATTTAAATATATATATTTATATATATAACTCGTAGCTTAAGTCTGATTAATATTGGATGAAACATTTGGTGACTCGACCGGTATTGACATGATTACTTACGTACATTGATATATATCCCTGCAATTGAACGCTAGTGGCATGAAAAAGAGCAGAAGAAACAAATAGCGAAAAAGAACGAAGATATACATTTTAGAACCAATCAATGAGTTAAGCCCTTAAGTCCTTAAGTCCGAGAAAACTAAATATGGCAAAAGTATTCTCTATAAAGTTTAAATTTATCAGAGTAATACCTGCTCGTCTGATCATTATCAATACGTTGATGAAAAAATTTTAGAAATTTCTAAAGTTATTTCGAAAAATAAAAAAACGCATACTGGCAGATAACGTTCCTTAGGCCTGAGATCGATTTTAGGAATCAAAAATATGTCTTTCATTTTTAAATAGACTGACAGCCGCATTCTGAGCAACATGACAGACAAGTCACAAATCAAAAGATATTTTTTGCTTGTGTTTTTCGTCACCTAACAGCGTTAGTTTATAACAAGGCTTGTGTTGAAGAGTCATAAACGTTTTAAATAGTCCTCGCTTAAGCCTAGCGACCAGTCACAGCGCCCGAGAAAAGCAGATTACTACTATGGACTAAGAAATTTGATACAAAGTCATAAACGTTTTGAAAAGAAAACAAACAGTCCTCTCTTATGGCTAGTGATCGATCACAGGACCAGCATAGGGCTGTAAGTTTTTTTTTTTTGCTAATTAACTAATCGATCGGAGTATTTTTTTCTTTACAAATGGTTTTTAGCTCACTTTGTGCTATAATATATATTTATAAGTTCTAAATTACTGAGAGGTGGTCACCCGCGACTGACGTGGGCTAATCAAGCTCGTTTGTGGCTTGCAGTTCTAGATGGTGTTTGTAAATATCAATAAAATAACTTTAGATCAGTACAAGGTTACAATCTTAACGCTATTGCTAGCGTTGTTATGCTTTCGTCAAGCCTGCTTTTAAAATTACTGCTTAGCCTTTCGCTGAGGCTGCAATTTTTTATAAGAACTTTTGCGACCTCGAATTTACCAGGAACAACCGACAGAGTGGCAGTTGATGAAACTTGACATTTTCAGGCCTTTACCGTCTACTCCGTTGCCTTTGAACCCGCGATCATTGAACTGTTAGTTGCGATCTTTTGCCTACTCGGCCGCACATGGGGATTTCGAAGCCTTTGATTTGCTATAAAAAAGTGACAAGTGTCGGCCGGTCGTCCCAATTTTCGTGCCTTGCCATGGACATGGACCTTGTAATAAAGAATTATTCAGAAGATACTGAAGGATTAACTCGACTCTAAACGATAATTAGAACAAACAGTACTAAGAGAACCATTTCTTTCCATTGTAGCACTGATAAAAGAAAAAACTAGTAAAACTACCCTACACCACCCTAAAGTTGTTCAGATAACGGCTTTTCAAACTAAGGCGATATATAAAAACTGCTCGAAAAATTTGTCCAATGCGAAACATTTTCAACAAATACAAATTTTCAACTACAGCAACCCCACAACCAATAAAACACATTATAACCTTTAGAAGAAACGAGGTACAGAAATAATCATAATTTTCTTCATTACTTTTCGTAAATGACTGAGGACTGATTCGAAATCATTTTTACAAATAAATAAAAACACTAGAGTGGATTTCGGTCCATCCGTGCCCTGCACCAACCTACAGTTATTCACATAACTACTTTTCAGTACAAGTCATTATATGGACAGCAGTTGAAAAACTGGTCCGATCTAGACCAATCTCAATAGCATTCATCTTTGGGTCAAAGCACGTCGTTGTAAAAAATTTCATCAAAATATCTGGAAAATTGCAGCCTGTAGACTGAACACACAAAAAAATGACGGGCAGACAAACTTAGCGCACTGAAAGGTGGGTTTAACCCAAGTCCTTTATTGTATTGCACAAATTGAATATATACTCATTTACTACAAGCGGCGTAGGGTATAAATAGTGAGAACATTTTTTTGAGTGTATGTTGCATACACTCTGCTCTGCTCTGCTACAGTTGCATATGGCATGCGTTAACAAAATACGAGAGAACTAATGGTTATGGGTGACTGACGAATTTATATTTTTGCATATCATCTGAGCACTTAAAGGAACATCATGTGAATTGATTTTTAGTTTTTAGACTACGTGGAGATGAGAATACCAACAAAAACAATAATAATAAATGAAAACGAATAATAAACGATTTATAACGAACGCGCAATGCATCAACAACAATTTTGTCGGTATCGTCGTGAGAAATTTCTCCATAAGAAAATTGTTGGAAAATTTTATGTATGCCTAGACGACGACAACGACGACAACGACGACTCTTATAAGCGACTCTTATGCATGAAGGCAAGTGATGAGAGCTAAGCGGTACAGACTCGGAAATAGTTATTGATTTTTAGTCGAGTGACAAAAAAGACAACAAAAACAACAAAAACATTAACCACAAGCAGAAATAATCACGAACAAACATTTCGCAAAGCAGTAAGGAGAAAAAGATTTTTCCTATCAGACGTCGCAAGTGAGACAAAGAGCAGACAGTGAAAAATTTTCTCTAACGGTAATTCTTGCAAAATTTTGCAAATTAAATGAAACTGAAAAAAAATTTAGAAGCAATTAAGAAGTTAAGAAATATTATCGAAAATTTAAAGAAAAGTTTGCAATTTCCAAAAAAACAAAAAAAAAAAATAGAAGGATATGGGAAAATATTGTGAAATTAAAAACAAAAACGAAAAAAAAAAAAAAAAACAAAATTATTTTAAATAAAAGTTTTCTATTAACTTTTACAGCTTTCCGTTAAAATTTATGTTAACAACAATCTTACGGTAATTTGTTAATAAGCACAAAGCAATTTTGAAAAGCGACAACAGACGTTTTCATAAAAGCATCAAAAGAATTTTGAAAAAAACAGAAAAGGGAAAAAATCGTAAGTATCATCGTTTTAATAAAACGTTGACCTCATTTTCTATGCATATATGTAGTGTGCAAAAGGTATACACATAACGTGACAGCTTAGCTGACCACCCACAGGGTCACGCCTTTTTTCTTTTTTTTTTTTTTTTTTTAAGTTTACACTTTTCTCGGCTTTGGTAACTTACAAGAGATACATATTTCCTTTTTTTCTTGTTTTCTTTTTTTTGTTTTTGGTGGGGAGGAGAAGGGTTTAGATTTTCGATAAAGCGATTCAACTTCAAGAAGAGCCAAAGGAGCGTTACTTTGATTTTTTTGTACGGAATTATTTAATTGAGATTTATTTTCGCAAAATGGGCAAGGAAAAGACTCATATCAACATTGTCGTAATTGGTCATGTTGATTCGGGTAAATCGACTACGACTGGACATTTGATTTACAAATGTGGTGGCATCGATAAGCGTACGATTGAGAAATTCGAGAAAGAAGCCCAAGAAATGGGCAAAGGTTCGTTCAAGTATGCCTGGGTTTTGGATAAATTGAAAGCGGAACGTGAACGCGGTATCACAATCGATATCGCTTTGTGGAAATTTGAAACGCAAAAGTATTATGTAACCATCATTGATGCACCCGGTCATCGTGATTTCATTAAGAACATGATTACCGGTACTTCGCAGGCCGATTGTGCTGTTTTGATTGTTGCAGCCGGTACCGGCGAATTTGAAGCCGGTATCTCAAAGAATGGTCAGACACGTGAACACGCTTTACTCGCTTTCACTTTGGGCGTTAAACAATTGATTGTCGGTGTTAATAAAATGGATTCAACCGAACCGCCATATAGTGAAGCACGTTACGAGGAAATCAAAAAAGAAGTCTCATCGTATATCAAGAAAATTGGTTATAATCCAGCTAGCGTGGCATTTGTACCAATTTCCGGCTGGCACGGTGACAATATGTTAGAACCATCTGAGAAGATGCCCTGGTTTAAGGGTTGGACTGTTGAACGTAAAGAGGGCAAAGTTGAAGGTAAAACTTTAATCGATGCTTTAGATGCTATTATGCCGCCCCAACGTCCCACCGATAAGCCATTGCGCTTGCCCTTACAGGATGTTTATAAAATTGGTGGTATTGGTACAGTCCCAGTAGGACGTGTCGAAACTGGCATACTAAAACCAGGTAAGCTTAAGCTTAGTTAAACGTATAATGAAAAAATACATTTTTTTTTAAAATAATTTTTCAAAATATTATTCTCAAAACTAATGCTTTTTTCTTTCTGTTTCTTATACTTTTGTGTCTTAATTGCTATGCCAGGTATGGTGGTAAATTTCGCTCCTGTTAACTTGACTACTGAAGTCAAGTCTGTTGAAATGCATCATGAAGCATTGCCAGAAGCTTTGCCTGGCGATAATGTCGGCTTCAATGTTAAAAACGTTTCCGTTAAAGAACTGCGACGTGGTTACGTGGCTGGTGATTCGAAAAATTGCCCTCCCAAGGGTGCTGCTGATTTCACTGCTCAGGTAAGTTTAATATATTTTTATCATGCTACATATATAGCGGTCTGCTTATGAATACATAATTGGTGATGAGAGCAAGGAAAAACACTGTAGTGGGCCACGATCAATCATAAAATAACCTACATCACTTTACAGTTATTTATATAACGAGGTGTTTTGTAGAAAATGGTCGTAAAAGTGGTCTGGTTAGACCAGTTTTCAATAGCGTTCGCCCCTGAGCAAAAAGAAAAGACGGCAAAGCAAATTTCATTAAAGGGACAGACAGATAGAGAAACAGACAAACTCAGAACAACTCTCTGAATCGATTATTATAATAAAAGGTGCATCTATCTCAAGTCTTTGTGGGTGTTGCATACATAGGGACAAGCTTAATATAAGCTTATACCACAAGTCGCATAGAGTGTATAAAGGCTTTAAATAGATAGGTAATTCTAGGCTACTGTAATGACTGAATACGGTACCTAATAGTCTACTGTGAACTCATACTTTGTAATATTCTTGGGCAAACGTGGGCATCGATAAGACTATCGCTTTGAAGGAAGCAGTACTTCACTACGCAAATAGTTACTTAGTACAGCTATCGAACTCTTTTAAGTATATAACACTTGACTAGAGAATAAAAAAAGAAAATAAAAGAAGAAAATCACTTTGTTTTGAAACTACGATTTCTTTACTTCCGAACCTTTCTACTAAATTTTTCTTTCACACTGACGAACTTGTGCTAAGTCTTTCCATTTGAACGACTGCTAAACTTCCATAACCAATCTTTCATTTGATTTTTATAAAAACTATTTAACACAAAATGTATAGCAAAGAAATCTTAAGAATTTTTACAAAATTTCACTCTCTTTTCAATAATGAACGTTTTCAAAAACAAAACTCTAAAGCGTCGGGCAGAAATGTCAGCAGCCCATAACTAACAAATTGATCATAAATTCACTTCGCTCACTTTTAATCTCGCTACCATAGTAAAAATGTTGACCAGACATAATGGATTTGAAAGATGTCATATTAGCGCAAGATTCCGTTGCGACTTGACCGTGTTCAACATTTGCCCCCATCTATGTTCAGTCATATTTGCAAAAATTGATAAAGAAAGATGACAACTTGTCGTATATGACAACAACTTTCAGTGTATATCCGAAAAAAAGCATGACTGATCGAAAACTGAAACAATAAATAATCGTGGCTTACAGAGATACAAGAGATATTGATCTAAAATCTGAGGCAAATATTTTGAAAACCGGTTGGTGTCGCTCGACTAATGTTGCGCCATGCGGCAACATATATTATATATTTTTAAAGGGATTAAAGGATAAAATAACAACTTCCCACACTTCCCCCAAAAACGATCGTCTTGATCGTCTTTTTCTTCATCTTTAAGAGCCTAAAGGTTTTAGGCGAAAATATAGAAAAACTGTCGGTTCTTGAGAAAGGAATGCTTGTGCCAAATTTCAGCTTTTTAGTTCCATTTGCGCGATTGTGGCCTCTCGGCAAAAATAGCGATGTGTCATCGTTTGAAGGTCTTTTCGTATAAGTAAAAGCAGTCAATAAATTTTGGAACTTTTTGCAATATTACTTGTGCTATAATCATTTCCTTGCAAATCGACAATAAATGAGTAAGAAAGTTATATTCGGCGAGGGCTGAGTCTCGCATACCCAACACTATTAAAATCTATGTCGCATTCTATACTCCAAGTCTTTTCATTCGCTAACCATATCAAAGGTCTTTCTACGAAAACAATTATCCACTAAGTCGTGCCGTCTACCACACTTAATTTAGAATTAGCACACTTAGCTTGTCGCATGCTACTTTCTAAGTCTGTTTATGTGATATTAAGAAGTAATTAATCCTCCAGGTCGCGGTGTCCGCAATATTTATTTTAGAATTAATCCTTTTCTAGGCATATAATATATCTTTGCTTTTGTGTGGGCAGGGCTGATTTTTCTATTTTTGCACATAAAGAGCAAAATGTTTAATAAAATAAATCTAGAATAATTTCAGCCTCCTATGTTTTATAATTTCGTAGTAACGAGCAAAAACCCACAAATTTTTATTCAGCAAAAAAGGAGTTGAGTTCAGTTTAGGCTCCACTACGGGCTTCTGCTACGACCAATTTGGCACATTTTCAATACCAACCTGCGTGCGAAATTTTCCAATGTATCTATCATATTTGAAGTCGATAACTTCACTTTTGCGACCAGGAGAGTGGCAACAAAGAACACAACACAGACGGACAGACATGTCTTAATCAGTTCAGAGTTTCATGCTGATCAAGAATAAAAATATACTTTAGACAATCTTTGAAGTTTCCTTTTGCGTGTTGCACACATTTCGAAAAAAAAAAAAATGATTAAACCCCTATCCCCATATTGGTGGCTATAAAAAAGATTAAATTGTCGTACTTAGTATTTGTAGCGTTAAAGATTCGTTCCAAGCTTAATGTAATTTTCACATTTGCTACAGTTGTTGTAAAGTTGTAACCATACATTTGGCTTGAATTACTTATTTCTTTATGACATCATTGTATATGTTATATAAAAATTATAAATAAACTATCAACTAATTAATACTATTGAAGTTGAATCGCATGCTAGAATCAATATTATCTTAATATCGTATTGTTTTTGATATTTCATGTTACCGGCTGATTTAATATCAATTAGACAATGTCTTTTATACCATACACCACTTGTGGTGCAAGAACGAAAGTATGCGGCACCCAGAGCGACTTAAGATAGGCCCACCTCCTATTATACCGATCAATTCAGAATCACTTTCTCAATCGTTTCAAGCTTATCTCTATGTCTGTTCATCTTCTTATCTTGTACTCAACCTGCAAGCCGAAATATATTAATGAAACTTGATACACTGACTTGTTTTGCCCTAAGGACAAATGCTACTGAAAATGTTTCCGATCGAAACTCTACAGCACTTTTCGAACACCTCCCGTATAACGACTCATTACAAAAAGCCTAGAGGAAAGTCTACAGCCCACTACAATGTTTTTACTTGTTATTCATGTTCAATTTTGAATGAAAACTTAATGTTTAGGCGAGAAAAAGCCGAGTTAGATTAAACGAATTTCAGCAAAAGTATTACAAAACAATCTAAACAATATGTATGTGTTACAAGAAGAGTGATCGTAAAAACGATCCGATTCAATTCATCTCCAATAGGGTTCGTGCATGGATCAAAAAAAGTCCCTGATAGACATTTAATCGTTAAAGAACAAAATCAAATTTATAAAAATTCAAGGAATTGCAAAAGTTACGAGAGAGACAATGGAAACTCATCGTTTGCATGGTTTGATCAAAAACTAAGAAGAATTTTTGATTGTGTAACCTTCAATAGCAGCCTTAAATTTGGAACTTCTTTTCCACGTTGTCTCCGGTACTTATAGGTAGCATTTTGATTTCCCTTCGCCATCGTACATATATATATATATATATATATATATTTGTCACGTGTCACTGTGATGGCAAGCAATGACTAATACCCTGCTGTGATGTTCAAAACGTTAATAAAAGTCGGTCCGTCTGACCTTAATTGTTACGAAGCGTAATTTTTTTAATTTTTTAAATTCTTTCTTCAATGTCGAACATGCCAGGCTAACCAGTCATTCTAAAATTTATTGTCGTCGTCTATTCGGCTTTATTGAAAGTGACCGTGCTACAACTGTTACACTGCCTCGGGATTTTGTTATAATAGTGCAGATATTAGGTTATTTTCAATGCTTGGCAACCAACTGAAACAAAACAAATTTCGAAATTGTCGTTAATTTGTGATCAACGCGCGTATACACTCGCAAGAAAAAAGGAGTTTGACAACAGATTTAACATGCCCAAAAGAATGAACACAATATCTTAATAATCATGGCATCAGCAGTTCAGATGGACCTAACAAGTCCATTGGACATTTTGTAAAAATTTTATTATATACTCTACAGAACCTGTACTGCAAGTTTTTGCGGATGTACGCAACATCCAGAAAGGCTTGACAGAGAGACCCAATTTTTATAGTGCTTATCGATTCAGAATAGATTTGATGATTTGATTTAGGCGTATCTGTCCGTCTGTCCACTTGTCTGTCTTTGGTTCTTGTGTTCAAACTACCGATCGTGCTTTTTGATGAAACTTGTTGCACTAACGTGTTCTGGCCCAAAGATGAACGGTATTAAAAATGGTACAAATCGATTAACTGTAGGGTGCCCCGGGGGATTTAATAGTGAACCATGGCTTACTAAAGCGTTTTTACACTTTCTTTGGTTGCACACGCTGAACACGTTAAACTAATCTGTAAAAGTTAAAAAGTGTTGCGTTGATTATGGACTTGTGATATTGACTTTCTGTATGGCTCTGTGAACTATTGCAATCTGTCTCAATTTAAACCAATATATGAAATACGCTGCAAAGATGTAACCCTTTGCCTGTTTCAAGACTTTGAAAAATATATAAAACCTATGTCAGATGCACGTCTTTCATTACAGCTGTACAGCTCAGTCGAGTTTGCGCCAACGAAGGGGCTCTACGAGAGACATTCTCATGGCCTTTTACATTTAAAAGCTAATTTTTAAAAAAATATGAATAAATTTCCGTTTTTTCTTATATCTCTCTTAGGTCATTGTTTTGAATCATCCTGGTCAGATTGCTAACGGTTATACTCCCGTATTGGACTGTCATACCGCTCATATTGCTTGTAAGTTTGCCGAAATTAAAGAGAAATGTGATCGTCGTACCGGCAAAACTACAGAAACTGAACCGAAAGCGATTAAGTCCGGTGATGCTGCTATTATAATGCTGGTACCCACTAAGCCGTTATGCGTTGAAAGTTTTCAAGAATTTCCGCCACTGGGACGTTTTGCGGTACGCGATATGAGGCAAACTGTTGCGGTTGGTGTCATTAAATCGGTAACCTTTAAAGAGACGTCCTCGGGTAAAGTCACAAAAGCCGCTGAGAAGGCCCAAAAGAAGAAATAACTAGGGAGTCAGCAGCAAACAATTACAATTAAATTATATTATTATTTGGTCATGTCGCCAAATGATGAAAAGCAAAAAACAATTGCTAACAAAACTCATACATTTACTAAGCATAAATTTATTGAAAAAAACAAAAAACAATTACTACAATTTATTATCACTGATACGATTAGTAATTATAAAAATAATAATAATAATAATAATAATAATAATATTGATAATAATAATGATAATGATAAAAAATCCAAAAAATCAACACAACAACAGCAACAACATACTCTTTTAACTATACATGTAAACAAACAAATATCCACACCAACACCAATATTAATAATACCAATAATAACAACAACACCAGCACCAACACCACCACCGTCATCGCAATCTACAGCATTAAGCATAGAAAAGACATCATCATCATCATCATCATCGTCATCATCATCATCCATTACTCAAGCAACTACTGATGACAATGATTATGATAAAGATAACAGCACTTTATCATTCCTTAAACTTATTCAACATCCTAAAGCCATCAGCAGCTTCAGTAATAAATCACTTAAAGTAACCACCAATACCAAAACCGTTGATATTGAAAATTTTCAAAGCATTTCACTTAAAATTTTTATGATATTTTTATTAATTTTATACTATAATTATTTCAATTTAAATCTGCACAGACATCGTAAATCATTTCGCAGGAAATCGGAAAAGAAGCAATGTTATTATAATCAAATAGTAACATCGCCGCAATGGCAAAACTTTCAATCGATCATTTTATAATTATGGCATTATTTACATCAGCAGCACTAGCATTCGCTTAAGCAACAGAACTCGCATCATAACTATCATCATCATTATCATCATCATTATATTCATCATTATCATCATTATCACCATCATCATCATCATCATCAGCAGCATTGTCGTCGTCGTCGTCGTCATACATGGCAGAGGTGACCTTTAACCACTTCTATATTCATGTACTCATATACACACTGTTATATTATTTTTAATACTTTCTCCAAACTGTGAAATCGTTTATTAATCTGTTAAGTGTTCTTAAGTTTTCAAAAAAAAAAAAAACAAAAAAAATGAAAAACAAAGAAAAAAAAAGAACAGAAAGAGAGAGAAAAAAAAAACATAATTCGCTTGCTTTAAAGCAAAAAAAAAAAAAAAAAGTTTTATTAAAGAAAACCAAAAAACTTCCCTAATGCCAGGAAATAAAATTTAATGTTTGCATTCCTATTATGCCTCCCCCTTTCAATTCATACCTTTAACTCTCTAACTTTGTTAAACTCTTTAGATTTAATTTCTCAGCGTCAGCTCAACACCATCCTATACTATACACACATTGGGAATTTTAAATTCCTTACCACTACAACAAATAATAATAATAAAATTAACAATAATAATAATAATAATAATAATACCAGCAAAACCAACAGCAGCCAAAACTTGAAAAACTGAACTTTTGAATTGAATTTGGACACAACATTCGCAGTATATCTCCAGCAGAAAAAAAATTTAAAAATAAACAAATAAACTAATAAATAAATAATTAAATAAAAATAGTTTAGGCTTAGAACTATCGACACAATGACACAACATTCTCTCATTGCAAAACTTAACATATATGTACGAAAGAAAAAATCGAAATCTCTAAAATATTAAATAAAATACATAAAATAATAAAAAATTATAAATGTATTTGATTAACTCACTAAAAAAAAAAAAAAAAAACAATACAAAAAAAAAATACAAAAAATACAAAAAAAAAAGAAAGGAAGGAAAGAAAATAATAATAATCAAATAAAAAAATTAAGCATGAAAATTATTCGAATTAAAAATTTTGATGGTAAGCAAAGCATATAATGTGAAGAAGAAAAGCCACACAAACAAAGATCATTAATTATCATCAACTGAGAAGGAAATGAATGATAAGCTTAACCAAAAGCAAGAATAAAAAAGAAACACAACCTACTCTAAAGCGATGTGAAAGTTTGTTTCATTACATATGTACGCTGTAGTTGCCTTGTAGAGTTAAATCATAACTACATCTTTTAAAGGTATTTCCAGGAAAAATATCAAAAACTTTTCGTATCAAGTCCACAAGATTTAAAATTAAAATTTTTTTTTTTGTTCTAATATGATCAATCGTTCAAGGCGTGTTTCGGAGGAAGAGAGAAGGAAAGAGCGAAAAAGATAGAAGCAGTGGCCGCAGCATAATGGAGGTGTGCATAAAAGTATAGCATAGCTCTTAACGTCTAAGAAATCATTATTGCTTTGATCAAGTATGATCAAATCGAACTTGCGAACATCGACTTGATAATCGTGAAATCGCTCGGCGTACGCATTCAAAATTATCAAAGAACTAACTGATCGACCTGCAACATAAGCGTTTGGAGGGAAATGCTTGAAGTAATAAAACAAATAAAAACATTATACTCCGCCACGATTCACACTTAAGTAATCTACCCTAGCATCTCACAGGCATTCATGTAACGACTTTTCAAAATGAGGCGTTATATGGGAAGTAGTCAAGGAAGCTGTCCGATCCGAATAATAAAATAGAAAATGAATATATTTACAAAACGTAATAGTACGCATACTGTCGAAGAAGCATAGGGAGTTACCAGTCGAGAGAGAAGAAAGAAGGTCACAAGATTATTTGCGTAACTAAATATTCACATAGGTCAAACAAATGAATGTGATCAATGGACACCCGATAAAGGTAAATAAAGAGCAACATAGATTACTTGCCTAGCATCTATTTTCATAGAATTCGGACCAGGGCAGAAGACTAGAAACAACATAGCATCATGTTTATGTTCATGTTAAAGTGATAAACGCATACATAGCTTGGACTCTTCGAGCTACGCAATCTCCTCTCGTTCTTCGTCTGCGAGTCAGCAAGACAACGATAAATCATTTACTGACTTGGGTATAAAAGCATAAAAAATTCAATAATAAAAGACAAAATTTGATGAAAATCGCCAAGGACAAAAAACAACGAATCGAAAAATGTCCTCAACACGTACCAATGATGTGCCACAAATTGATGTCAATTTCAGTTATCAGAATTTTTGACTGCTTTACCGTCTACTATGAATGCTTTATAACATCCGTTTGCAATCATTGCCGAAACTCTTTTCAAACGTTATTTTAGGATATTAACTGTTCTAATGATTTTATTTCAAACACACAATTTTTGAGGCTTAGCCAGCGTGACGTTCTTCATTTGCTGAATTCAAGAAGAAGAATGATTGAAGACAGTTTCTTCTCACTAACTAAGGGGAATGGAAAACCGATCTCAAGCAAGTTTATTCTAAAAAGATGTATAGAATATCACAGGATTTTGGCGATATTAGTTCAAGCTCCATAAAGGTCGATTCTTAAATCAACACTTCTCATGGACACAACGTATAAAATCTTTCAACAAGAATTGTCATTGCGCCATTTTTAAATTGTCAGTGTAGAAGTTTTTAATTACTCTGATGTAAACGTAGCAATATTTTCATTTTCCACAATAATGTTAAGTTGTTTACTTACAATGTACAGTAAGACTCAATGAAATTGTCTGAGCAATGAAACGGAGAAAGAAATCAAACTTCTTTCACGTATTGCTATCAGACGATATTCGCTTTGGTTCAGTTTATTTATATTAACACGTAGGACAGTTATATTCGCGCTAGGATGAATCCTTGATTCTTTCTTCTTTTTCTTTGCATTTCTATCATCTTACAAAATGATGTACAAGCGTACATAAAAGCATCTAATAGTAAGTTTAAGCTGATAATTATTACGCAAGTTAATTGCAAGCTTTATTTAAAGAAAAAAAAATCGGGTGGTACCAGTTTACATATTTTATTGATCTTCAAATATATTTTTACAGGATTTTATATAAAACTCATCTTATATATAAGCAGTAAGTTTGAGTGTTAATTTGGCCAAGTTTGTAGACGGTTTTAATTAGACCAACTTTAAGTAAGAATGCTTCCTTTACAATTTTTTCAAAAGTCAAACACTCTTCGTCCTTATATGCTTAAATATATTATCAAGAGTCGTAGCCGTAAAGCAGGGTATGCATTCTGTCAAAAAAATACTAGAAATACTGTTCATTTAACACCTATTACTGCCATCCGGCTGTACACTGCGTTTACTATTCTAAACAGCAGTCATCATCATTTTCAACTTCGGATCGTAGAAAGAAAAAAAAAAAAGAAAATTTTATAGGAGAAAACACTGAAAATATCTGAAAAAGTCTTCGGTGAAAATGTTCTATCAAATCCTTGAACTGGCGTCTTCCCTGCTTCATCCACTACTAAATATATCTAATAAAGAAGGGAATAGTGATTCACGCTTAAGGGAAATAATTCATTCTGTTAATATGTTCGCATGAATGACACTTTGGGGAGAAAAAGCGACTTCCAATCGTATTGGCTTAAAAGGACACAACTTTCGTTTATTGAGCTGTAAGCATATGTAAAAAGTGCTTCCCGATGACCGAATTCGACAATATCATCAAACATATTAACCCAATTAGGCAATAGTGTATGCTCAACGAACTTGCGCGTGCGCGTGCGCCTGCGCTTGTGCCTCTCGCAAATGTCATAACAAAATTAATATATCATCAAATGTTCGCCATCAATTTAAAAATGCAAATCAATGACCGATATTTGTTAACACATTCATCGTTGTTTAAATTTAATAATCAGCTTTATTACGTTTAGGCTTTCGGCTCTTTTTTCCATTTTTTTTTTTTTTATTTTTTTTATAAATTTGTCATATCGTGAATTACGGGATGTTCATTAAACGCTTTGCATTTATGAGTTCAACGAGTTTTTTGTACTTGCTTGGCGTGCGACCACATCAATATAAACGCACCGTAACGAAATTATATTTATCTTAAGGCGAATGTTGAATATTTCTCGCTTAATTTAATGTACAGCGACTGCTTACTTTTTCGCTAACTGCAAGTTTATTACGTAGCCCAGAAGCAATACTACCTGACTAGTAGCAGCAAGAATTTGTTTAACTTCCAAGAAAGACGTACATATGCTGGCGCTATTTTAGGTTAAAATCAGCTCCAAGGGTTTGTAGACTACTTGTAGATATGTACATTTCCAAAAATATTAGACTCTTCCGAGGCAGATTTATGTCATATATTACGTAATGTATGTATGTACATAATTTTGAAAGACGGGAAACGATTCAATATTTTGTTATACCAAAAGATTTAGATTAGTTTTCGGAATCTATGTAAGCATCACTTCCCATCTGTTCATGTACCTGTCTGTCCATGTGTCCATCTTTTCATATATCCCTCCACTCATGCTCCCTGCGTCCATGCGTCATTCCCGTGACCGTTTTCTATCTGATCTGTGCGCCGCTGTTCTAGTGCTCAAACCTCAGCTCAAAATTATCGCTCAGAAATATTTTGGCTTACCTACGAAAGTTCTCGAATATGTTTAGTTAATTTCATGTAAATTATTCGATACATCAAATTTCTATTATGTCTCTTTAGGTCATTAAATTTCTAACATAGAATACTTTTTTGTTTGTTGCTCCAAACGAGAATTGAACTTTTGTTCATACTTCAAGCATTTTGTGTAAAAGAGATAAATCTGCTCTCATTGGTGATCCGTGTTACTTCAAAATCATGTAACCATAGGATTGGTTATATATCTGTTTTTCTGTCTGTTTGTCTGTTTATGTACACATATTTCATATTATATGCATGTGTGTAAAGTTTTTCATTTCGTTGACTTTTATTTAACAGGTTAACACACTAATAACGTCTACAAATGACTACTAACCACACTTGCATGAATTATGATCAAAATACTATCTACAAGTGCCTAGTAACCACACTAAGCAGAATTTGTTGCATACATGATCAAAAGGCATTTGCGGCAAAATTTGCCGAATCATTAGTTAAGATAACCACATGAAAATCACCTCAGAGATATTTCTCTGATCCTTAGTTTTTCCATGGGTTAAGTTGCTCTATTAATACAAAAAATATATTAGTGTTGGTAACCCTTTCCAAACGTCAAATTGAATTTTTGATGTTTGAAAATTTATTTCAAACATTTTTCACATTTTTTAGTTACGGTCGACAACTGAATTCAACTTAGCTGCTGAGCCACTTAAGCTAAAATCTCGGTCTCATACTAATGCCGAGCAGCGAAAAATGCCAGTGAAGGAAAGAATGGTATAGAAAAACAAAGCAGGCGGAAGTAATCCACGAAAAGGAAGGGGGTGTGAAAGAACTACCCAATGAGACGCAGCAGATAGAGCCCAAAAACGAAAGGAGAAAGCAGAACAAATTGGGCGAAGATAAAAAAAATAAAGAAATAATAGCTCCAGGTATTAAAACAATTTTCCTTCTTTTTCTTATCAATATCGCCGCGACTACCGATTGCTTTTGTTCATACTGCTACTCCTTTTTAGGCCATATAGCGCTGTAGGTCTTGCTTCCAGAAAGGCTTTCTTGAATCGATTTAAGCATGTGTACCCGTATAACTGTGTGACAACTTACAGATCGCGGTTTGAAGCAATTTAGTACACTAATGTGTTTTAGCCAACAGAAGTGGCCCACAGGAAAGAAGAAGAGGTAATAGAATAAATTTTAATTCTTTTTCATATCAATTTTCCTAAATTCTGATTTTCTTAGAGCAAATCGGCTGCATTTACAAAAAATATTGTATGCTTTTCCACATTCTTTGAGGACAACAGCCGTAAAGGCGTCACTTTATGAAGCTTACTAACACACGTTTATGTGTCATTAATCTCATTCGTGTTATTTCAAAATCGTGTAACAAAAGAGTTTGTTATGTACCTATTTTTCGGTAAGCTTTTAATCGAAACTTTAGAAAAAACCACTAAAACCTTCTGAAAGCTTTCCTGTTATAGCAAAAAAAAACGTCGATAATATGAAAAAAAAATATCCAAAGCCACAATATTGACGATAACAGACTTACATGAATTACGATCAAAATACCATCTACAAATGACTACTAAACACACTAATACCATCTACAAACCGCTACTAACCATAATAATATTATAAACATAACGTACATTAGAATTCAAAATACGACTAAGCCTAGAGGAAACATAAGCTGTGGCACCAACGACCATGTCCAGTTCATAAAGGATTTTTGACATCAAGAAGGCATTCATCATTCCGCGCAAAAATATAGGAAGTTAATCTACTTTTTTTCGCGTTGTTCATTGTTTCGTACGAAGTCTTACGGACTTTTTTTTTTTCTATAAGTACCACGCAAATATTTTATATAAAATATTTTTATTGTTTATTTTCAGTTATTCGTTTAATCAAGTTTTAAACTCAACAAGTTTTAAATAATACAAATAAAGTAATTAATAAAAATTCTACTAGAGAACTGTAGAAATTTGAGAAAAAATTGTAAAACACATCACCAACAGTTGGCGTTGCCAGTTGTCCAAAATAAGCAAGATCGTATATGATAATAAGAAGCAACAACGGACTATTTATTGTGCGCAATAAATGAATGAAAGAAGAAGAACAAATTGTAAAGAGAAATACATTAGCGGAAAATACATAATTTCATACGCAAGGCCGAAAAGAACGAGAAATTTTTTTTAATAATGGAAGATCTTAGAGCATTCACTGAACTTCTTTTTAAAGCTAACAATATAGAAATTTTACAATAAGCTTGCAGATGAGTGAAGACAAAAACTTCACACAAAGACATTAGCTTATACTAACCATACATGTATACATGATCACCGGATATTTGCGGCGAAATTTGATGAGTGATTAGTTAAGATAAACATGTGGAAATCATCTTAGAGATATTTCTCTAATTCTATCAGAGATCATCTTTTTATATGTTTACGATCACTTAGTTCCTTAGTTTCTCCATTAGCTTAGTTGCAGATGAACTTCTCAGTTTAGTTAAATATTGAAACCAGAAAAACAGAACCAGGCGAACAAACGCAATATTTGAAATTTTATTTAAAACTTTTCAATAAAAAACGATATTCACCCCTACCATCTTTTGTTAATTATTAGTGTTACAACTTAACTTATTACTGCCAGACAATAGGCAGCAACACATGTATGAAAACCAATAAACACATACTCGCTTGATAAATTAACAGATAATTAATGCAATAGTTTAGGCAAAAAGTATTGAGAAAGTTTTCTATTAGTTTCTTACTCTTGCTGGACATGTGACGCCCCATGTAGTGACAAAAGCCTTCTTCTATTCCTTCTCCATTAATCATCGATGCTGGGAGGGAACTTTCTAAATACAGATTGTCGAACATTAGGGGGGAGGGGCAGGCAGGAAATCTAGTTGAGGTGATTTGTGAATACAGATTGAAAATTTTAATTAAAAAAATTTGAGCTTGAAGTGTAACTATCTAAGCAACGTTTGTGGATTCAGACGTATGCATAACCCATAGAATAATTAAGACCTATTAGAAACCGCTAGCTTTTCATACTCTACATCACCTCTTCTAACGACGTATAAGCTTTGTCCAAATATGTGCAAAATCCAGAAGTGCTTGAGTGCAAGTCCGGCACACCAATCAATTCAGTCTGAATCATTTCTTGACACAATTCAATCTTGTCTGTCTCTATACCTCTCCCACGACTGCCCATGTAGTTGCAAATTCCACCTACAGGTCGCGATTTTTAAAAATAATTCGATGAATTTTGTTGCACTAACTTTTTTTGGCCTAAGTTCTAACCCTGTTGAATACGGATTTTATCGGGTCATATTTACATACATATTTGAAACCTCTTCCCCCATGCTAGAAGAAGACATTCATGGGATATTTAACACCCGTGAGCAAAAATCATTGGCAATTATTATTTTGCCATGGTGAAGGAATGTGCAAAATTTTGTATACAATAGGGGCAATTTTGTTAATCATTTCCAACAGAACCATTTTTCAAAAATGAAAACTTAAAATGATTATTTTAAAATATAAAATAAAGGCGTAATAAAGTCAAATTTTCAAAGGTTCATAAAAAATAGTTGATCTGAAACAATAAATCAACATATAAATTTACTCTGATAAGTTTGGACTACTTAGGTTTGTTCAGACTGTTTCTTCCAAAAGAGTTCAAATGAAAAACTAAGTCTTTATATGGCGAGAAGGTATAATTTTTTTCATTTTATAAGAAAAGTTGGTCTAAGGTAATGCTTTAACATATAAACTTACTCTGATAAGTTTGGACTGCATAGGTCCTTTTCTTCAGACTCTTCGCTCTGTAAGGGTTCTCAAGAAACATTAACCTTTATATGGCGACAAAGCAGAATTTGGTCTAAGGTAATGGTTCGTCATATAAATTTTAGATTACGCAGATTTTTTCGGATCTTTCCTTACATAAATATTCCCATCAAGAGTAAGTATTTTAGTGACGCTTAATGTAATTTTTGATCCAAGATAGCAAATTTATACATAATCTCACTGTTTGGATTACATATCTTTTTTCTTCACAGCCCTCACTATATTAGGGTCTAGTTTTGATATGGTGACAAAATACAATTATAATAAAATAATTTTATGACAAAGACAGGAGAAGAATTGCATTAAGCGAAGTGATGTAGGGTATTGAATAGAGGCCCCCTTCCAACGTTTATTCATAAATCTATTGATTTGTGCTTAAATGCCTGTGTATTTAAATAAGCTTCAGTATTCCCTCCAACTTCCATAGGGTTGAAGCTGGAGTTCCAAATCCCGTACCAACAAGGGATCTTCTGCATAATAATCGGCCTCATGGACTTCTGCCATTTCCCTTTCGAAGCAATTATCGAACATAACATTCATAGAAGAATTAGACGCGCCATAATCCTCCGTCTGCTTACTTCCGTTTTGTCTTCGTAGGGCTTCTGCATATCTCCTAACATTGTCCATTTCCTTTTCTAATTCACGGACTTTATTTTTACTTACAGTACACTGCTTGCGCATGTTGACGAACTTGTTTTGACATACTATATACTGCTTTTGCATGTTGACGAACTGATTTTGACAAACTATATACTGCTTTTGCATGTTGAACAATTTTTTTTCACTTTCATGCAGCTTATCCCTAAGTTTTTTTAATTCGCCAACATAGCTTTGAATTTTAGAATCGTCTTCAAAATTTAAAAAGAGTCTTTGTCGAAAATTGAATGGACGTCGATATTCGGGACAGTTTATCGATCGTAACATCCACCTTTCAATACACTGCCCATGGAATACATGGCCACACGCAATGAAGTAAATTAAGTGCGATGCTGTAAAGCTTTCAAAACATATGGAACAGAATGCTCCAGGGGACAACTCCATTTTTCCAACAACTTCTTCAACTTCTTTCCGCAACTTCTTTTCGGCAACGGCACGATATTCTATTTATTGATAAACACAACAGCTGAGATGACTATTTGGCAGTAAAAGCTTTGCACGAAATAAGATCTGTAGAAAAGAAAAGAAAACGTCAATCTGTTAAGATTTTTGCCTTAAAAAAAGATTTTGTACAGTAAAGTTCAAATAAATAGTTTATACGATATAATGGTGGCAGATTCGGACCCCATGTGAAACTCAATGAACCGTTTAGCTAAACTCTCTCTAATCCCTTTGCCATTCAAGAATTCACAAAGACTTTGGGTAAAAGTATTGTAAAAAGCATTGTTGCGGACCTATTAGGACGGTATTCTGCACCGGTTCAATCAAGAACCTTTCATTCGCACCGAATTCATATCCTTTCATACATTCCATGGACGACGCTGTAGTACCTGTACATGGAATGGAAGAATTGACCACTTCTACCCAAGGACACGCCTACAACGGCCACACGTCTACGCGACAAAAACTTCTGTTTCGAAGATAGGAACAAAAGCTGCGCCCACTCCATATTATAGAGAATGAAAATGTTATTCTTTTCCTTTTTTATCTTTTTTAGGATAACGGCGATGGATATAGAATTTTCGGTCTAATTTCAAGAGAATGCTAATTTAATTTACTGTAGCTGCATATTACTCTATGTCGGCAGAATTGCTGTCATTTGGAACTCTCCACGAACGAGGTCTTTCCTTGGATATCGTCACAGCGGCAATGCAGCTTTGAGTTGGCCGTTAATTAAGCCACTGCTAATTAGAAGGACTAGAGTTTGGTGAATAGCCCGAGAAGGGCAACAAATTTTATTGGTATATGTAGGCTGCTAAAGCTTCATTTGCCATATGTGTCTGAACAATATCTTAGTGAAAAATCTTGACTTCGAGCACAATAGTTTCAATAGTTTTCTTCCCTGAGCAAAACAGATCAGTGAAGACATCGTGGGGATCGGTATGCTAAACGGTGGATCTGAAGTCCTTCTGGGTGTTGCGTACATCCGCACAAGCTTAATGGACCCTTATACCACAAACGGTCTAAGTTGTAAAAATTAATGTTACACTTATGAACTTATATTGTTTTGACTTTGTAGGCTAAAGACTTCTTACAATTTCCAGGTCTTTTCATATCCGACAGTACCTGCGGCACAAGGTGTATATTAGGTAGTGTAGTAGTTTGCATTTAAGCTATAGGTTGCAATTTTTGGGATATTTTAATGAAATTTGGTGCAATGACCTAGGGCGAACGCTATTGCAAATGGTTCTGATCGGTTAACTTTTTCAACCACTCCCACCACTCACTTCGGTGTAGCATATTAAATAGGTGCGACTGTAATGTTCTTACTTGTTGCACACAAATAGTACAGCTTTTCGTAAAGTAAATGTTTGTAAAAAAAAAATTTCGGCCTTGTCTTCTTTCTGACAACTAGGAGAGTGTGGACAACAAGCACCACACAATTCAGAATTTCATGCTGATCAAGAATATATATATCTTATGGAATATCTGAAACTTTCTTTTGGGTGTTGCAAACATTATGACAACACGAGTACACCCCGCATCTTCCAATGGCAGATATAAAAATTAAGTTCGACTTATGGCGAATATCTGAAACCCGTATCGTATGATATCAATGAGTTTCAAAGTATATTACAAATTATGGGAGTTTCCATTAGCTATCCATTAATTTTAAACCTTGCCTTCTGAATGATAAAATTACTTACAGGTTCCAGTTAATCTATTGAAAATAATTACACAATCTTTCAGTTTTCTTGAATAATTTTTGCTACCGCAAGCATTTAAACATCAGACGGGACAAATTGACAGACATAAAAATTCTCGGATTCTCAAGTTAATCAAGGATATACATATATATATATATATATATATGTAAGGATAATATATATAATAAGGATAATATATATAATAGGAATAATATATATTATTATTATATATATAAATACGTGTTATATGTGTCTCCTTTAGGATGGTACAATCTAAAGTACTAATCTAAGATATTCCCATCTTTCGATTACAGGTAGAAAAGAAGCACATTGCTTAAAAAAAAACGCGTCCGGTAGATACGGATTTTGGATAAAAAACAATTGAACCAACAATTTGGGAATATATGGGAAATACCATTGAACCTCCTCTCTCCTCTCTCCTCTCTCCTCTCTCCTCTCTCCTCTCCTCCCTTCTCCCTCTATGGAGAATAAATAGTTTTTCCCTTATAAAAATTAATTTTTCATGAAAATTCCTACGTGATATAGAGGACAAAAAATAAACATACCTGGTCCATATTTAGTACCGTTAATTTTTACGCCAAATTATTCTTATGGACCAATTGCCAATTTAATACTAAAACATTAAACCTTTTTGTCGTAGAAAATAAGAAAAATTATGTAGAAAGAAGTTCCAAAAATTGCCGCCACCCGATTAAAATTTGCCGCAACAATTTAATGCACCGCCATACTATCATTCATAGACTTTTCTCGAAAATATATAAATTTGAAAATTTCTTTTTCCAGATGACAAGTTATAAAAGTAAGACTTTATATGCGGAATAATCGTGAAAATTTCCCGATTTGACCTCATTTTCCAAATACCATAAAATGTCAGTAGGAAAGAACGTCCAGAAGAAAGAAAACGAGACTCCGTAATTTATGCTGATAAACAAAAATTGATGAACATTATATATATATTTATGCCAACCCAGCTTCAAACTAACCGGTTTGTGTTTAACTGTACGCTTCTTCAGCATTTTTAATTTCTATACTAAAAGGGACACCGCGCCTTTGTAACCTATAATTTAAATTAAATATTATGCTATCATATATGTTTTTCATACCCTACACCACTTGCGGTGCGTAAGTTTGTGCGAAGGTACGTAACACCCAAAAGGGCTTAAGATAGACACAGCTTTTATTATACCGATCGCTTTCATATCCATCAACCCACAGGTCACAATTTTCGAGATATTTTGACAAAATTTGATAGAATGATGTGCTTCGACCTAAGGACGCACGCTATTAAAAATTACTCAAATCGATCCACTTTTCCAATCACTCTCCACATAACGTGTTACTTTTTATTAAAAAAAATTGCAATTTTGCGAAATTTTTGGACAAAGCTCGCCGAATAATAATACCTCGACGTATGGTTCGGCTTGGGCAATTTTTAAAACCCCATCAATATAACCGTTCCTACCGAAATTGATTCTTTCCGTAGTAAAAGTAGTTTTCAGTATGTCACAGTGTACAGTAAATTGGCAAAAAATTTGGGCCACGTAGGCCAATTTTTTGAATACCAGCACATATAAGGATTCTCAGGATATGTAAATTCTTATATACCAAGAAAACCTAATTGCTAATATTTTATGATGAAAATTTGTAATTTGAATCACATGGGTCCACATCTTGGACCACGCTCCACATTTAATTTCTCATGCGTTTTACGTAATTTAATGCTTTTAACTTGAATTTGCAAAATAAAGTTTTCCTGCCTTCATTCATCCGACAGTTAAACTCTCAAATATTCAAATTTAAATTGAAAGTTTCGATTCTGATGCGCATTCCTTTGATTAGTTTTTTTAGGGTAACATTTTAAAACGGATTAGATCCCTACGGAAATCTGTTTCAAAAGATAAAAAAATTACATTTTTCGAAAAACATATTTTAAATCAATTCGCTGAGCAGCTTATAACGTAAAATAGGCCTCGACCAGAAAGTTGAAATATTTTATATATGAAAGAAGCCTAAGAGATTTAATTTCGGCTTTATGACAACTTTGGTAATATATTAACTCACCCGAAGAACGTCACCCCAAGACGAATAAATTCTTTCTTGCATTTGGTTTCACTTCTAACACAAATTTATATTACTTAATAAAGGGCGCATTAATCTATCTTCCTTACCCAGTTCAATAACTATTCGTTGCGCTTTTAAATTTTTATTATTCACTTGAATTAAAAATTTTTAAAATTGTTCTTCTATATCCTTATGTTTTATCAAAAAAATGCTTATTATTAGTTTGGTGGCTGTAAGTGATCTGGATCTGGATTATGACCAAAAGGAAAATTACTATCCAGCAATCCATGCCCATTAGGTTGCGTAGGGATGCCATTATTGTCAGGAGATCCAGGAAGTTCTGGTTGAGCTGGGAAAGGAAACAAATTTCCACCGGGTTCTAAAGGATTTAAATCGCCGCGTCCAATATCAGCCGGAGCTGGTATCCCTGGGTTCGGCCTCTCCGGTCCATTTTGTCTAAATACAAATTAAATCCATGTTAAAAACAGTTTGTTATGTTGAAAACTGCAACTGTTTTAGATCAAATCATCCTACTCAAAATATTGTATGTATATGTCATATTACACCTATATACGACCTCAATACTTACAAATTATTATTAGAATTTTGCATCTTTGCCCTTGTGGATATTGTTTTTATGCATATAAAATTTTCATCAAATCCTATAGCATTTATTCTTCGGCTGCGTTATTAAAGAAAATTTTATAATCTGCGGAAAAATTTAGCCATGAATTGATTTTTGAAATTACAAAAAAAACAAATTTTCCAATTTCATAATGTAAGAGTTTTCAACAAAGTTTTTATATATTGCTGTATAGAAAACAAGCTTTACATTACTACAGCTTACTGTTTTATAAAAGGCAGTATCTACATAACTAGCATATCTATGCCAACTGATCAGATTGGAACATCTTTCGAAAAGGAAACAACATCTGGCGTTAATCACGTGGCATTTTTTCAAAATTATTTTTTCGATGCTTTATTGTTTGCTATGGTATTTGTTTAAGAAAACGTACATCTGGCAACATTGCCATGAGTCATAAACTAGTGTGAATGACAATAACAAATATGGCTAACATTTGAAAGCAATTAAGAAAAAAAGAACTACAATTAAGCCCATTGCAGACTATTAATCAAACTAAGAAAAAACTCTTCCATTTATCTTAGTGGTGAGTCATATTAATCGTAATTATTGAGCCTTGATGATATTTGGCAACTAAAAAAAAAAGGTACAATGACAGATCCGCGCTTAAGACAGTTGATTATTAAAACGGGTGTTGTTAAACGATTAACAAAGGAAAAGACCGTCTATGAGAGAGAAGTGGTGATTGAAAGGCAAAGACTGGACAAATTTAAAACTGAAGGAGCCGATGAACACGTTCTTAAAAAACAAGAAGAAGTAATAGAAGAGTGTCTTATGATGCTACCGGATGCGGTAAGAAGGTAAGCAAAACGAGCAGATGTTTATCATGGCTTGCTGCTATTTGTGTAATATTTTGTCCATATTAAAGATTGCAAAGAGAATATGCTTTATTACAAAAATTCCTCGAAGATGAGGTTGAATTAAAAGAAACGAAGGAATACGTAGTAGCAGAACAAGTTTTAGCTGCTGCAGAGGAAGTGATACCAAAAAACGTGAAATTCTGAATATACGGAATTAGTTCATTACTAATTCGCCAAAACATAATTCCATATTTCTTTATTAATTTATAATTTGAATTGCATACAAATGTCTTCGAAAATCGTAAACGTTTCTGAAGTGAAAAAAAAGCTTAAGAGTGTAATAGAAAATTTAAAGTATTTGGAAAGTAACAAAGAAGATGCGGAAAATTTTTTACCTATACAGCAAAAAATATTCTGCATGCTTAATGAAGTAGAAGCTCTTCCTTTGAAAGCTATTAAATCGCGAATAGAAAAACGAAAAAAAAGAAGACAGAAGATTAAATTAAAAAAAAAAAAAATTAAACTTATAAACATTGAATTAGCAAGAACTGCAAAACCAATAAGCAGCCATAATCAAGAAGCCACACTTAATAAAATAGAAAAGCATTTAACAACTAAAAGAAGCTATCAGCAATTAAAAACAATATATGAAGGCCAACGTTTCCTTAAAATTTTTAAGTTACTTGAAAATTTACACCTAAGTCGAGGGCAAAGTGCAGATGAAACTAAAAGATTTGCACAAAAATTTCAACGTTTAATAACTGTATGGAAGACTATTATTCTAGAGAAGCAAAATTGTAATGAAACCTTAGAAAATCAATGGAACACAGCACTATTTGGTAGTCCGTCATCTAACCACCACCACCTTGATCTGGAGAATTTCTTGCGCAGAAGGTAAAAGAGTCAGAATATCATTTATTAATTTATTAAAATTTTCTCTAAAAACATTTGTAGGACAATTTGGGATTCTTTTATATCATCTAAAGGTTCTTCCATACCGCCAGGTTGGATATTGCCACCACACCACGCAAATAACGAATGGTCTGCACATCTTTGCTCTTCATATCCTTAATATATTTATTTAGATTGAATATTTAACAAGAATAAATAATTTTAAATTTTTTTTAAAAGTTTTTTGGAGTATTTATTGATATAATGGAATTAACTTTTTGACCTTAGTAACTAAATGAAATGCCGCTATTATCCACTGAATCGACTAATTCATTTTATTCATAAACCCAGTCATTGGTCGCAGGTTTCCAGGCGACAAGCTCTTTTTCATCGAACCATAAAGCAATTTCCTTTTCTGCCGATTCAACGGCATCTGAGCCATGAATAATATTCCGGCCGACTTGAATGCAGAAATCTCCCCGTATTGTTCCAGGTAATGAATCAGCGGGATTAGTTTCACCGAGTATGCGACGACCAGTCTTAACTACATTTAATCCTTCCCATACCATGGGGACAACAGGGCCAGAGTTCATATAGTTCACTAGACCGGGGAAGAATGGACGAGAAGACAAATCGGCATAATGTTTCTCCAGCAAATCTTTGGAGGCCTGCAAATTAAATATATAGACACATGTAAATTCTCATTTTCAACATAACCTCAAATTCTTATAAGTTCATATCACATTTTCTAACACTAAGCACTCGTAACAATTTAATTTAATTATCATAAATCGAAACAAACTGCACATACCCACATAAATTTCATGGCTACCAATTTAAAGCCTTTCTGTTCGAAACGCTCAATAATTTTACCAACAAGCCCACGTTGAACTCCATCGGGCTTAATCATAATAAAAGTACGCTCCTTATTGCTGGCCATCGCGTTTGAAATACAAGAGAACAATGCCAAAATTATTCCGATCATGAGCAAAGTTTTCTTCTGTCGCCGCCGTTCGCTGCTTCTGCCATCAGTTAACGCTGACGTAATTGATGACGTTTCGCAGAAATTTCGCATATTTTTTTTAACTGAGGGTATATTTCTACGGTGACAGTTTGAGTAGGAAACCCTAAACATTTCCTTCTTCTGTAAAGAAGGTTCATAGCGTTAGAATAGAAAAGGCTCAGTGTGACCAGGCTGTCACTTAACAAAGTCAGCGATTCATAACAAATTTTTTGCTATTTGTTTGGGCTATGAGATAGCACTCGATTTTTTCTATTAACTTGTTGACGTTAATTCCTATTGGCTTTTTAGCGTGTCTTAGGCCTACTACGTCTTTGTTTTATGTATTTTGGAAGAAAATTGATCCATAAATCTAGAATTTTTCTCATTGCTTCTTACATATCTTTTCAAAACGAAAGTGATATACGAATTAATACTAACGTCAATTGTCTCTACTCTTGAAAAAAATAAATAAATAAAAGAATTAAATTTTCATGCTCTATAAAATGAAGTGAGGGCGACTGATTTTTTCTATTTTCAAAATAAATGTTTTTGTCACATAGCCGCGTGGGCGTTGTAGGCGTGTCCTTTGAAAAGTATAGGTCACTTCCGAATTTTTTTTCAAAAATTTTGCGAAGGGAAAATATTTCTCATAGATACTACAGAGTTAGACAGACGGACAAACGAACATGCTGGCCTAGAATTTATATACTTTAGGGGGCTTTTGAAACTTGTTTCTGCGCGTTATAAAGATGTTGAAAAAAAAATTAAATTTTTATGCACTATAATATTACGTAGGCAGGGCAATTTTTTTTCATTTTCATACAACTATTACACCATCGCCCATAGAATATGCGTTCAAATTTTTGCACATTTATTTGCTATAGTTTACGAGTAATGAACAGAAAACCAATTTTTCATTCTGTTTGAAAAACAAAGGGGTACTCAGCTTACGTTGTGCTGTGGGCGTGTCCTTCAATTGATTCGGCCAATTTCCAATATCAACCCGCGTACAAAAACTTATAATGTTTCTGTCCAATTCGACGTTGGTAAATCCTTTTTGGCGTCCAGGAGAATGTTTACAACAGATACAGCGCAGACGGACATACATACAAATGGGCATGGTTAAATCGATTTAGAATTTAATCAAGAATATATGTACTTTATGGCGTCTCTGATGCTTAGCTCTGGTCGTTGGGAACGTGTTGACAAAGTGAATGTACCCGTCAGCCTTCGATGACGGAGTACATCAAAGTTGAATGTCGCGTAGAATGAACAGGCTATTATAAAATCAAAAGTTTTCTAAATTTTTGATGCGATATGACATGTGTTTCATTTTGATCATTCTATATCTGCATTAGATAAAAAAATTTCAAAACTTTTTTTATTGTAAGAAAATGCGAGACCAACTCAATGGATAGTAAATACGAGGAAGCAAATATATGCTTATATGTAAAACAATAAAAGCAGTCGGTATAATGAAAGTTTTTAAATTAATTATATCGCACTTTTTAGATCTCATTCAATTGTTATTGCCGATTATAGGTAAGAACATTGAATGTCTGCAAAGAAGAAATTGCAATAATCCCCTTGAGATGCGGCCTTTACCGTAAATTTATATGAACCACTTCTACGAACATATGTAAAAATTAACACCAAATATTCAAATATATGCGAAAATCGAACGGCAGGTCTCTAAAAATGTACTAAAAGTAGTCAGAATGCTTTTAAGGGAAGATTTCTTGCGGGGAGAATTTTTTTGAGCTTTTCTTTATTTTCACCGAAATTCCTCCAGCTTTTGCTTAGAGCAAGTTGCAGCTTTTGTTTAAATACGCATCGTTTCTTGCACATGCAAATCGATGAAAAGAAGTTGAATGATTTTATTGAAGCTTTTTTTTAAGAAATAACTTTCTGTCAAAAAGCTCGAGAAGTGGTGGCGCATATCTTTATTATTAATTTATTAATAAATTTATAGATAATTTTTTTTAGTAATAGTTTAGTAATTTTAACAACTTTCTACTTGTTATATATATATCCACACCTTGTGGTACAAGGTACACTAAGTTAGTGCGGATATATGTGACGTACGGAAGGGTAACTGCATTATTATATTCACGTTGAATTATACATTTTATTTAGAAAACCCGATGGTTTTTGTATATTGATTATCAATATCTGCCGAACGATTCTGCTCTATCCGCTGTGTGAATGCAAAATTTTGAATACTATTTTTGTTCTTTAGCGACAAAAAGCTAATGATTTTTATTTATATTCACTAGGGCATCCGCATATTGAAATTCGGGACTATTCTCATATTCACACATATCTAAAGCGATTTCACAACTTTCCTTAACCACTCGCTTGTCATCGGACGCATAACGGTTTAAAATGTCTATGCATTCTTCAGTAGCGATAGCACCTAAGGCTTCGGCACATTCATGTCTAACCATTTCATTTTCTAAAGGATCTTCCAGATTTGTTTTTAAATACTTTATGCTGCAGGGATCCTGAAGTTGACCCAGAACGAAGGCTACCTCATGCCTGAATAAATAAAATTGAATATTTAATAATATTTAAAATTATATGAATATTATTGATTTACGACCTAAATAAGGCCGAACTATCTTTTAAGCCCTCTGCTAAGGCCAACACTGATTCCTTGGAGCGTTCATTACGTAAACTGAACATGGCACGATAACGATCGAATAAACTTCGCTTCGTATCTAAGTAGACCGATTTTAATTCCTCCAAGGATTTGTAGTTATCTATTGGTGGTGATGGATCTACAGAAGCATAGGGATTTTCATCATTTATTTGATGACCGCTTTGCAGCCATTTAACGCGATCTAAAGCAATTGAACATGTTTCGGCCACTTCCACTACAGGATCGCTTTTGTATTTTTCCAGAATTGGTATTACTTCTGACAAACCAATTGCACCTAACGCTTCAGCAGCTTCATGTCTTACCTTGTGGTACAAGGTAGATTAAGTTAGTGCGGATATATGTGACGTATGGAAGGGTAACTGCATTATTATATCCTCGTTGAATTATACATTTTATTTACCATTTTACTTACCATTGGCTCTTGAGTAACATCTTCTAAGACTTCAGTTAGTATACATAAAGCCCGTTTATCTTGCATTTGTCCCAAGCAATAAGCTAATTCATGTTTTAGGAGAGCTGAATCACCAGAAAACCCACGACTTATTTCGGCAATTGCATCTGCACCACCAATGTTTTTTAATGTAAACAAAGCGCGAAATCGTTCTTTAAGTGGACGACTTTTACTATTAAGCACACAGCCAATTGCTTTGATTTGTTCCTGAGTAACCATGGTGTTTATAAAATATTTAAAAAGAGTATTTATAAATATAACAAATTCGTTCTTTGATTAAAGAAAAATTACAAAAAGTGTTATTTCTAAGAATTGACAGTAATGCCAATGTATTGTAATAAATAAATTAAAACCGTTTATTATTCGTTAATTGCTCGCTTCTTCTGAACAGGCCTATGCGCTGTAAAAATAGCCACATAGAAATTCACACAGTATATTTTACTTGCTTTTCGCAGTATGAAACATATCTTCGGCACTTGACACTTAGTAAAATATTTTCAATTTGTTACATTCAACTGTCGTTTTAGCATCAAGTCCGGCAACATTGTATATTTGCATAAATTTATTTACTTAATTTACTTTATATCCAACAACTACATATTTGATCAGTTTCAGATGTAAAGACAATCCAACATCCGAAAAAAAGCAAGACGAAGACAATTTGTACCGCATTTAGAAAACTCACATTATTTGAAACCTCTCAAAATGAGTGCACCTTTTAACGCGGATGAAATGAGAACCATTGTCAACTCCATAATAACATATGTGTTAAATGGTGCCTCCACCAAGCTACCAATTAAAGAAAAGGATATTATGCAGACCATCGATAAAAAGGGTAAATTATTTAATGCAGCACTTCAGAGAGCCGGAGAGATTTTAAAGGAGGTAAGTTTTTACTTCATTGAGGAACCTTTATAAGATAATGTTACGAATATTTTTCTGTTACAGACTTATGGTATTCTAATGGTTGGTTGGCTATGCAAAAAAAGATTTTTAATATGTTTTAAACGTTTTTAATTTTTGGCTGCGTGTATACATTTTTAAAATATATTTTTATTTGTTTCTAATATAATTTTTCATTCGTTTCTAAAATATTTTTTTATGCAGGTCGCAGTACCGGAGAGCAAAGGTGCCAAGTCATACATATGTTTTAGCGAGGATTCTGGAAAATCGCTGCTAATGCATGACGAAAAACAAAAAAATCAATTAATTTTATTATTTATTATTTTATCATTCATATTTATGCGTACTACAACATCAATTCCAAGCATAAGTGAAGGTAAGCGTTCAGAATAATGTAGGGTATGACATGATTCCTTATAATCTTTACATAACAGCGTATTTGCAGAATTTCTTAAAAACTTTACATATTGATTTTGATGTCCCGCACGAATATTTTGGTAATAATATTCGAAAATTGATAACAGATACATTTGTGAAACAATTATATTTGAAACGTGAAAAAAGTAACTCAGATTTGGAAACGGAAATTAAGTATACAATAGACATTTGCGAAAGCTGATTTTATTTAAAAAGCGCTTGCTATATTTTAGGTATTGCTATTCTTGGGGATTTCGTGCCCATCAGGAATTTGACAAAAAATGTCTGCTGTTCGCTACAGCCCAGGTATAAATAGCCTTTGCACTTTTAATATCAGTTCTATTTTATTGACTTACTGCCTAGATTATGAAGAAGCCGGCAAAGGCTTTTGGTACTAAATACGATGAAGTGTGCAAGGATGAAGAAGACGCCGGCTAAATTTTTATGTTTTATAGTTTTAATTTGAATGAACAAAAGCAACGTACTTTATGTGCGAAAATGTATTAAGTATTTAGATAAGTCTTTGATGTGATGTTCTGCATTTTTCTCAATAAATGTGTATTCTATATAGAAAAATAATGTTGTTTATGTGTGTGCATATTTCGTCTTATGTTGAAGTTAGTAATAACTTTTGGTCTTCTTCTTTGGACGTACATTAATCTTTCCATTCTCTCTTACAGTACTATAGTTTTGCTGGTCATTCGACGGGCATGGTTTGCGATATTGTTTCTTATTAAAAACACTAAGTCTCTCCTAGTCTTAACTCTCTTGCAAAAACGCCATCGAACAGCTTATAATCCAATATATTTTGGTAAGAATTTTTTTATAATTGGGAAGCGCTCTACAAATAATTCTCATTCAAGTGCACATAAAATCAAAATTTTGATACATCCAAAATTCTTTCCGATGCCTCTTTAAATAGCATTATCTTCCAAAAAAAAATTTGTCGATATTTATGAAAGTTGTCAGAAGTTTTTTTAAATCTTTTCAAAAATTTTAAAACGATGTCTCTTGAAGAAGCTGTCTTTTTTGGAAAATCTTATGTCACAGTAATTTCGTTATAAGTTCAAAGCAATTTTTGTAATACTCATAATTGAACCTTTGGTACATATATATATATATATCGATAAAAAATCGGCTTAAAAATTATATGCTAGAAAGTGTGTAAATATTTTCGTTGTTTTTTTTTGGAAAATTGTTTAATAAAGTCCTTTTGAGTAGTTTAAAAGAAAATAAATAAATAAATGAAGTTTCGAAATATATCAATATTCTGCCAAAAATTCCAAAAACAATTTGGATTATGATGAAGTGCAATTTAATTTTATGCATTCTTGCGTAAGAACTTTGATTACCTCACTCATATTTTAATCGCTAAACAGATTTGTATAAATATTTGCATCATTGTTTTTCGCTTTTTCTGAAAGAAATTACATCTCTACTGCTGAACAATTATCACGGCGTTAGGCAACTCTGTTTCGTGTTTGTGTCGAAGTGTGACCAATTCGTGCGTGTACGAGTTGATGTAGTGGAATATTTTTATAAATTACGAATTTTTGATAGCTGAAATTGCTTTAAAAATATCTAAATTGGCGGACAAATTCGTTGCTATTCCAATAAAGTTTTTTGCATAAAATAATGTTTATAATTTGATCGTTAAAGGCGTTTAAAGAGGTTTTGAAATTTGCGCGTTAATAATAATTTCGTAAAAAAAAAAAGTGTTGCTGCGCTTATATTTGTGTATATGCAAGTGTGTAGAAATATAAGCAAAGCAACCTACGTGTGTTTTTATATTAGGCAAAGAGATTGCGGCTAATCACGATTGGAGGGATATAAAAAAAAGTTTTACATATATTTACAGCAATAAAGTTGAAAAAAATAATACGAAAATTGTGCGTTCAAACAGGAAAAAAAATCATTAGAAAATCATGTCGGAAATTAGTGAACAGAAAAATAGCGCGCCATCCAATGAAGCAGAACAGCCAGCAGAGGTAGCAGCAGAGAACATCGAAATGGTGGCCAATAATGTTAAAGCACCCAATGCCAGCAATGAAACATTATCATCTAAAGCGATAGAACAGTCATCGCCGAAAAATGAAAATAAAAAAACTCCCGTAAGTATATGATATTAAGCAAATAAGAGTTTTTTTCAAGTATGTATGTGTAAAAAGTATTCAATCATACATGCACATATATTCGCAAAAGCAAGCAAGTGCTTGTTCAATTAACAAGGCTGCGCGATAAAGCTCATGTACCTAAATCTCTAATAAGTGTTTAACTTTAGTTAATCGTCGATTTAACCGACTGCGATGATAAAAAAAAAGCTGTTGTGCTACTTCTTTTTTCTTTTTATAATTTCCCCTTTTGTAATAATAAAATAAGCTAAAAACAAGAAATACAATCGTATGCAGGTACACACATGACTACATACGCCAACAGCGTTGATATCGCTGCCTTCGATTTTCCCGCGTGTTTTATTGGAACAATCTGGAATGTCTACGCTGCTATGCTGCGATATATAAAGAAGAGTCTCTGCTACCAACATTGACTGATACAAAATATACGACAGAATCAAAGAACTTTTTTGAGCACATGTATATACACATACATGCATACAAGCACACAGTAAAAAAAACGAAACTAGAAAACAATTCATTCTACTCGTAAAAAATATACCCAATTTTTTTTTTTTTTTTGTGACAGCCTTGCCTGCTTTGATGTTTCTTTTAAATATATAGAGAAATTTTTGTACACCCGCGCTACAGTGCTTTTACATTATTACAGTACACTGTTTGTTGTTCACCTTCCTGTTGTTATTTGTGCATGGATGAGAGAGAGAGTGTGTGCGTATACCGAACGATCTAATGTAAGCGCATTGTGAATGCATATAGTTACGTTTGTATACGTTATCACATTTATTTTGTTTTTATTGTTCGCGTTGTTTACCCCCATTTTTGTGTTATTATTGTCGTCATGTTTGGTTTCTGTGTGTGTTTTGTGTATGCTGTACTTTGCGTTTTTCTTCTCCGTTAATTTACCGTTAGAGTTGCCACTGTTCGGTTTTTTGTTCCTTTAAATTAAAACGAGAAAAAATGCTTTAATTTTCCAATTAAATTGCTTTCTAATTCTCTTTAACTGGTCAACGGTTTAAAACATAAATGTTTGGAAAGGAAAATTTGTTGTAATTTATTTAACACATTTTCAAAAATTGTTTGTTCATTTTTTTTTGCCATTTTCTTTATTCGTATTAACATTTAGAGATATTAACTTATTTTATATTAACATATTAAGATAAATTACATACATATATAGATACATGTATTTGTATGTTGAAGTAACTCGTAGAACAACAATTTAATATAAATATTTTAATAAAATTTAAAACATTTATATTTTTCAAACACACGCACTCCACTTAAAGGGATGGAGAGAGACAGAACACACACTTTTAAGTGTTTTTTTTTAACTAAGCTAGTTGATGTTCGCGATAGCGCGCTAAATTATTATCTCATTTTTATTGTTAAGACCGTACATTTGTCTTTTTTGTTTTTGCCTAAATAATACTTTTTGCTTTTTCAACATTCAAAATTTATTTACTTGGAAACAGTGTTTAATCCTCAAGATTTCTGAAACCAGCTTGTAGATCTTCATGTAATTGCTCAAAATCACTTTTGATTTTTGCTTCACCATCTTTAACGGGGTCCTGTAAGCGATAAGATAATGGAATAAATGTACATTTTTTTAAAACTATTAAAGTAATCTCGCGCTGACCTTAAATTTCATTGATGACAATTGATATAAAATGTTGCCCATGGAATCTCGTATGATATTCCAAGTAATCTTATTATCCGATTGTGCAGTCGATTCGACAGCATGTCTGGCCAATTCATAGAAAGATATTATATTTCTTAACATGCCCACTGTTTTGTAAAAGGGACATACGCGATCGTAGGGGGAATACGAGTTTTGCTGTAAGAAATCATCTTTTAACAGCTTGGCCACTTCCAAAGTGATTTTATCAGTTTCTGCAAGTGAAGCTTTACCCACGAGTTGCACAATTTCCGAGAGATCTTCCTCTTCTTGTAGAATTTCCTTTACTTTAGTACGAAGTGGCACAAATTCGGGGAAGTTTTTGTCATAGTACTCATCCAAGGCGCGCATATATTTCGAATACGATATTAGCCAGTTAATGGAGGGAAAATGTTTGCGTTGAGCTAATTTCTTGTCCAAACCCCAAAATACTTGTACAATACCCAGAGTAGCAGAGGTCACGGGATCGGAAAAATCACCACCTGGAGGTGAAACAGCGCCCACAATTGAAACGGAACCCTCGCGTTCGGGATTGCCTAAGCATTTAACGCGTCCCGCGCGTTCATAGAAAGTTGCCAAACGGGCACCTAAGTAAGCTGGATAGCCAGAATCAGCTGGCATTTCAGCTAAACGACCAGATATTTCACGCAAAGCCTCTGCCCAACGTGATG
>NW_023998442.1:1138866-1175765 GCF_014805625.2 Glossina fuscipes
CACGAGCAGCTACTGGCATATTAGAGGTATTAGCTACTAAAGCTGTGCGTTTCATAATCGATTCGACTACTCCCTCAATTTCGCAAGTCAGTTCCGGGAAATCTCTTAATACTTCAGACATTTCGTTACCACGTTCTCCACAGCCCACATATATTATGACATCTGAGTTTGAGTATTTAGATAAGGACTGAAAAGCAATTTGTTCTACACATCTTTCAAACACATTTCAAGACTTATAATGTTTACCTGTGAAATGACGGTTTTACCGCAACCAAAAGCTCCAGGTATAGCTGTTGTTCCACCCTGAACGCAAGGGAATAACGAGTCTAGCACTCTTTGTCCAGTGAATAGTGGATGATTAGCTGGCAATTTTTCAGTTACTGGACGTGGCTGACGTACTGGCCAGACTTGCAACATGGTGTGTTTAGTGATTTCACCGTCAAATTCTGTTTCCAATACCACATCTTCGACGGTGTAATTGCCAGCAGGAGCCACAAAGCGTACCGTACCCTTGGCACGTGGATGCACAATCAAACGATGTTTAAGTAAAGTATTTTCGTAAACCACACCATAGAAATCGCCACCGGTTATATGGGTGCCAGCCTTCACATTCATCGGATTGAATTCCCAGCTCTGCGTGCGCGATAGCGCGGGCACATTCACACCCTTGGGTATGTAAATGGAACTGGTAAGCTCGCCAATATCCTTAAGAGGTCTTTGGATACCATCGAAAATACTGCCCATAATACCCGGTCCCAATTCCACTGATAATGGTTTGCCAGTTCGCAGTACCGGGTCGCCCACTGTAACTCCAGATGTTTCTTCATAAACTTGTATAGTGGCTAAGTCCCCTTCTAAGCGAATAATTTCACCAACCAGTTCGTAATAACCGACACGTACCAATTCGTACATAGCCGAACCGGACATACAGTCGGCCGTAACAACTGAGAAAATACTTTGCATCAGAAATTTTCTAATAAAGGCAAGCTAAGCAGATGAAAATCTGTAAAGTACCTGGACCAGATACAGCGAAAACACGGCCGTACTCTGATTCACGTTCATCATCAAAACACTTCAAAAGTGACATTTCGTGTTTTCTTTTTTAATAAATAGTCCGGACTATATACAGGAACTGAAATGAAAATTAAGAATTTTTGCGGTGTGTGTGCGTATAAGAAAAGGGGGGAGGGGGGGTGGGGGTGGATGGTCGGTTTTTGTTTGTGTGGGTTTATGTATGGGAGTGCGTGTGCGCATGCTATTGCCCGCATACCCTTTAAACTCCAGAGTAATTTCATGTGCGAAGCTTTTAACTGCACTTGAATCGTTGTAATGTGCAAAGAGGCGATGATTTTCAACCTCTCGTAGTCTGCACATATTGTGTATAAAATTTCGGCTTATTTCATGTGCTACACATACAATTCATCTAAAGAACTAAAGAAGAAGAAGAAGTATTTAAATTTGATTTTAGCGCACTTCCTATTTGAAGATGCTTCGTGTTTTGGTCAGAATTTAAAGTGCTTCTGCGAAAGTGAATTAAAATCGTGAAAAACTTGTGTTTGCGATCAGCACGATCGGTCTGGAGGAATTCCTTAAATTAATCAAATTAAGGGATTGGTGGTTAGAAACATGCCGTTGCATCTATTTGCAGCTAAATAACTTATATCGTATTACTTTTTAAAAAATCAGGAAACTAAAGCAAAATTCAAAAATTTGAATTTTTCAAAATACTTTAACTCGAAATATTATTTAGTTACTTACTAAGCGGGCTTTTAAGTGGTTACGGGCTTATTTGCTTAAGTGAAAAAAAAGAGAAATGGATTCATACATATATATATACAAATATATATTTTAAGTGATCGTTCAAGATTTACTCCAAAGTTTTATAGTGAGGTTAAATTTTTTAATGAATTGTAGTTTTCCGGATTTTTTGAGACTTTAGTCCCACCGCTTGCTTTTTCGCTTACATATATTCATACCAAAAGTGTTCGCATACCTCATATGCAAGAAGGATGATGCATATTAAGGCAATAAACTGTAAACCTACATTCTGTTGGTCCACTCAACTATGAAAGTTACTTTTATCTTATGTCTTAGCATAAGCTCTATGTAGAGGAAAAAAAAACTATTTTCGGAATTGACTGAAAAGGAATTTTAATAAATCTTATGAAACATAACATAGGGTGTGCAAATCCAAGCTCAGTGAAGTAAAAGATAGTTTCGCTTGAAACTCTCCTTTCCACTTTCCCTTTCTTTAGCTTGCCCGAGGATAAAAAGTAAATGAATATATACTTTGCTTTTAAAGTAATGAGTGATCGGCCGATTTTGTTCCTGTATACATATTATCAACGCCATTACCCACTTAATATCGCAATGATAAGAAGTAATTGAAAGCAGCTATGGGATTTTGAAAGTTCCGAAACAAAGGCAGAAAAAGTCTTTTGCCAGGGACAGGGGGGCAGCAATGACAATTTAAATTTTATTGATTTTTTTGCCCCTTTTGAATCAATATTACTTTAAGCCTAAATTGATTTACATATTACACACTTTAATAGTTTGGATGCACTCGTGCATATTTTTACGAGTTAATTTTGATTTTTCCACTCACTGCACATTTTTGGCTAAAATTCATTTTACACTTTTTACCTATATATGCGTATGTGTTCTGCTCTTCTTAGTTATCGCGAATCATTTGTTATTAAAATTAAATATTTAATTTTACCTTTAAGCGATTATGATTTTATTTAATTCATTAATCAATTTAATTTTTTTTTAAATAGTTTGTATTTAAAAAAAATTTTTTTTTTTTTTTTTTTTGATGTAATACTTACAATACTTCTTTAGTAAATTCTGTATTTGTTTCTGTGAAAATTCTGCCACGGACTGATATTCTTTGATACCAAAGTGTGGAGGCCACTTGGTTGGCATGTTTTACTGCGCAGTTGAAAATGATGCGCGAAATTTCATTGATTTTTCTTTTATCAAACCTTTCGTTAAGTGTTGCCGGATTTGTTTCTCTTTTATTTATTTATTTATTTTTTTTCATAATAAAAAGTAAAACATTTTAAAAATTAATTTCATTTTAATTATATGCAAAATTTAGTAAGGGTTTACCATGTTTGTGTCTTCTGCTATGAAAAGTATATTGGATTTAAAAATTTTCAATTATCCGTTGAAGTCACTATTAGGACATCAATACTTTATCTAAAACAATAAACTTGAAATATTTTATGTTTGTTCGCTCGACTGCTATTAATCTTCTAAAAAACACTTTTAGATTGAAATCGCGTTTTTAAAAAATGGATGGACGGACAAACAGACTTTATTTTATGTATCAATAGCAACTTACCATCTAAACAAAATTTTGAGATCAAAATCGCGATTTTAAAAAAGAAATGGATGGACAGACTGGCATTATACTATTTATCCTAGTACGTTGTACATGAAGAGCATGGCACGTATTAGGACATCGTTTACATCATGTATTTATCAAAAATCATATCTGTATACAATTTGGCATCCGTTCAACGGTCGATTGCCCGTAATGCAGACACTTCTTTACTTCGTCTTGTAAATACATGTTCTTCTAATAGTTAGGAAGCCTTCTCTCTCTCTCTCCCTTATGATAGTTTTAAGGATCGAATTTATAAACAGTTTTAGAGCAAAAGTTTGTGGATATGATTTCAGGAGCAAATTGGCATGTAGATCATTGCGTAGATTTGTTCTAAGCGATCTTTGAACATAACGTGACGAGAGGGATAAGAAGAAATTTGAAAGCATGCGTGGGTATAAGTCAGTTTAGCTGATGGTTGAGCCTAATGTTAATAATGTAATATAGATAAAATATTAGCTAATAAATGGCCAATGCAGGATAACTTTAACCTAAATACAGTTTAGATTGATTATACTAAGTAGATAAAGATTATGCTTAGAAACAATTCGTTTATAGTACCTACAATACTATTGCATTATTACTTAACCTGAATGTTTAACTTCACGTAGCTCCAGCTATTTAAGTTGATAATTTATTAATGAACTGTCTGTCCGTCTGTATGTCTGTGTGGTGTTCGTTATTGGCACTCTCCTGGCAGCAAAAATGAAAATATCGACTTCAAATTTGGTAAAAACATTGGAAATTTTAATACGCAGGTTAATATTGAAAATGGGTCAAATTGGTCAGAACAGAAGTGCGCAGTGGAGCGCAAACTGAACGCAACTCCGTTTTTCTTTACAAAAAATTGTGCGTTTTTGCTCCTTACTTGGAAGTTATTAAACTTAGAAAGCTGAAATTTTCCACGCTTACTTTACCAACCACTCTACCCCTTAGGTGCAAAAAATAGAAAAACTTGGCCATGCCCACGCGAAGTTACAAGTGATTAAATTTACTTTTAATCACTTTTTTGAGTTTTCATAAGGCAAACATGACAGAATGTTTAATACTATTTTGTATATTCCTTAAATGAAGATATATTATCTGCCTAAGAATGGATTAATTTTGGTAGGTTAATTGTTTCTTAATAATACTAGCGATATGGTTATGAAATCAAAGAAGTTGGAGAGTAGAGAGTAGTAGTTCGGCATCCGCCGAATATAATTTTTTCAATTGCTTAAATTTACCATTAAGACAACAAAATTATGTTTAGAAGAAAGAATAACCTTGGTACTAAACTTTTTCTTATCTCCACATACTACACACGCTATGTGATTATCAAATAAATTCACATGCTATGCAAATAAGACAATTAGGTTCCGCTGCGAGAGAATCTTTTATATCCATCACAGTAAGACATTTACCTGGTCGCATTCTACTCTCCAAGTCCAAGTCCTCTTATTTGACAACCAACCGAATGTTCCGCGCTGTGGATACTTATTCAGAAGTAACATACCTTTAGACCGACATTTTCATGTGAGGAATATGCGGGAATTATTCCCAACATTCTGTCTTCTTCATCTCATAAATAATGAGCGAAAATCATCAAGAAAGTGGAAAAACTAAAACTTTGATCACATTTAACATATTCTATAGGCATATCCAATTTTTTCCATTTTTGTACAGATGCTGCATGGCCACCCAAAAAATGCAAATGCAATTTGTTATCGTTGTATCTGTTGTCATTTATAAGTAAACAGCAAAGGGCCGCCTATTCTTTTTTTGATTTTTGAAAACAGTGGCGCTCTTTGATTATTTTGCACTGTCGCCGTGCACCTTGAATCGTCTGTCCCATTTTTAATACCAATCTGCGTGCAAGAATTTCCAACAGACGTTTTTAAACAGGTTTAGAAATTGATGCTGATCAAGATTATATATGGTTTGTTGGATCTCCGAAGCTTCCTTCTGGTTATTACAAACGCTATGAGAAAGTGAAGGGGACAGGTATAGAAATGAAACGGAAAAGATGAATTTGATTTTTAGCCTAGAAAGCGGTGCCAAATCGTTAAATATACTTAGAGTACACTATACATAATATGTATGACACGATGTACGGTGTCCCGTATAGGTTTATAACATATATTATATGTACGATAGGACGTACGGCCGATATATACTATCTTTCAATCAAACATCGTACATTAATTGCTATTGAAAAATTCGGACCAAAGCGAAGATAATGGCTTTTTTTTTATTTCTCTTTCCAATTTTTGTATTATTTTAGTGACATTTTGCTAACACTTTAATATTTATTGTAATTTCTGCTTTTGTAAAATTTCTATTTTATTATTTTAGGCAAAACGCACGCCCTCAAAACGCTTAACTTTCACAGAACGCGCGCAAAGAGAAAGCGAAGAGCTAGTAAGAAACATGGGGGGCAGCTTAGAATTAGAAGGTGGACGTCGTACACGTTCGAGTACGCGCGGGACGCCGAGTAGAGCTGCGGTTGTTATTACACCACCACCTGCTAAAAAAGCTCGCAATTCACCATCTAGTGGAGCCTCACCACCGCCTCGTTCTCGAGTACGCGGCCGTAAGATAGATACGTCAGTCGAACGAGATTTAGAGGAAACCACGACGGCTACGCCTATTAAAAGAAAAACCCCCGTTAAGCATAATAAGAAAGCTAAAGGTAGCAAAAAATCCGAACGTGAAGAAGAGAAATCTGATTATGAAGACACTAAGCAAATACAAAACGTAAGTTAAATGAAATTATGCGGTGTTTATTTAAAACTTCTTCTTACTTTAATAAATATTAACACTTTCAGCAAACTGAGTTCGAAGCGAAAATTGATGAAAATATAAAAACTAACCAAGTGGTTAATCAAAGGCCAGAACAAAGCGCAATCATATTAAAAGCAGATGAGGAAATAGAAGAAGAATGCGCTAAATCTGAAGGTTGTATCGTAGAGGAAGAAGAAGATAAAGTTGATTCAATCCTCAAAATCGTGCCTGAAGAAGCAGAAAGTACTACAGCAGTTGATTTAACTGACGATCATAAGTCGGCGCAAGTGTCTGTAGAAAAATCACTCTCCTCGCAAGACGAAGAGCAAGCAATAGTACAGCTAGAAGAAGAAACTAAAGGAGAATCGCAATCGATTTGCCCAATGGAAACGGACGAATCAAGAGAAGCTACCAATATTGAGGATGAACAGTCTAAAGATATAACAAAAATAGATCTTACTGAAGAACCTAAACAAGGGAAGGAAGCTGAGCAATCGAGAGAAAATACTCCTGAGCCGATGGAAGTCGATTCAAGCTCGAAAAGCAATGATGTAGTTGAGCTAATAGAAGATGATGACGATAGCTCTGAAGTGCAAGAGATACATGATGTGCAAGAAGTACAAGAAGAACAAGAAGTACCCGAAGAACCAGAAGAAGAACCGGAATTGCAAGAGGTACAAGAAGCACAACACCAACAAAAAGAAGCAATTGAATTAACGAAAGCAATTTCGGGGGTAGCTAATGAAAATCGACGCACCCAACCAGCTGAAAATAAACAAAAGGAAGAATACGAAATAGAAGCTGAAGAAGAGGATGACGAAGTAGAAGAAGTCGAAGAAGTGGAAGATGAATTAACTGAACCCGTAGCGGAACCAACAGTTAATAGTATACCATTGATTAGCGCCATGGCGGAGCCATTGGCTGATGAAAACGAAGCAACCGATAATGAAATTATACATCAAGAAACTGTTAATAATACATCAGATAAAGATACGACAGAACCTGAAGACGACAATGACGAAGAGATATTAAACAATTCAGAAAGCGTTGCAATTAAACCGATTGTCGCTACTACTGCTAATGACATTAATAAGACCAGTAATGACATATGTAAGTAATGATATTTTCACGGTTGTGATATTTTCAAGTTTTTGTTATTTATTTTGTCATTATTTATAGGTGAACCAAAAATTATCACAACCACCACCACAACCACCATATCAACAACGGCTGACGTCAATACTCCAACTTCGCCGCAAATTTATAATTAAAAACTTGCCTTCATTTGCAGCCTACAGCACAGTAGACACTAGGTTTTTAAACGATTTTTCTGGTTCAATTTTAAAATATCGTTCTCCCGCCAATAGCAAGGCATAAAAATTGCCCTTTTTTTTAAACTATTCTGCTCAATATTTCTTTCTGAGCCTAAGCCAATAGTAGGGATGAAAACTTAAGACAATGTACACATACATACAGACAGTTATAGGTGACTCTCCACGTTTCAAAATATGCTTCACTGTATAAAGCTGAAAAAAGCTGTCACAAAGTTTTCGTCTACTTTTTGACTTTTACGACGAAAATATATATAAACAAAATACTTTCGTTATCGAAGTAAAAAGGAATGACTAAACAATATATATATATATATATATATATTTATATATATTGTTGAAAACATCCGAGTTTTCTACTACTATGGCTTTCCATAAATATTTGACCTATTTTTTCAATTTTTTTCATACTTGGTTCTCTCTTAAATAAAAGGATTTTTTTTTTTTTACTTTTTAACAAAAATAGTAAAGCAGTGTATAAAAAAATATATGCATATATATAAATATATAGATGTATATATACATAGTTGTAGAAATAAATGCTAAAGCATATTAGTTTTATATTTACACACATACATACACAAAACTTGTAATAATCTACAAAGTTCACATGAATAAATTAAACATTTTTAAATCAATTAATTCGTTAAACCTTTTATATAAAAAACAATACATATTGTATGTACATGTGTTGTATTAGTTTAGTTAGCCGTAGTACGTAAACGCCATGAAGTGCATAATTTACAGTTTAACTTAGTGTTATACACAACGTTGTAAAAAAGAGAAATGAAAATTTAATTTTGTCATTTTTATATCCATCACCCATGGGAGAAACTGAAAGCATACTTAGCGAGGCCATTCCCCTTGATTTTGTGATCAAAGAGCTTCAGAATTTGAATTATAATCAAAATCGACACATCTGTCCGTTCAAATTTTAAATTCTTTCTAATAACTTGAACTAATGCGGAAATTTCAACAACCATAGCAAATGTTGCTTTATTTTTCTTCTTCATGGAACTCGATTAAAATTAAAAATTGGAATTACAATTTTCTTATATATTCCGATCAATCTGTAGCAGTTGGCAAACTGAAATCAGATCAGTTACGTTAATAGTTTGTGTAAAAGAAAAGATATTTACGCGAATTTTTGAAATTTGAGGTGATGGGTATCCGGAATTCGCCCCTTCTGGCGGATAAAGATTTCTTACTTGTTTAAACAATATTTTGAACCATGTTAAAAAGATTTAAAAAAAAAAAAAAAAAAAAAAAAAACAGAATTTGTCTTAATAAAGTCTCTAAGCAGCAATTTATCTGTAAAAATTTGAATAAGCAATGAGAGAGAAAAAAAAAGGAAAAACTTCATTTTTTTTTTCCGTTCTCATTATATGTTTTAGTTTTTCCATAAATTTATACAAATTTTAATAAAATAAATGAGAACAAATTAATTAATTTATTTAATCATTAGACCATACGTACCACACATTCAGTAGTGTCGACTGGGGAAGCAGTAGGTAACTCTCGCCGAGATGATTTGTTATAACCTATCCCGATATTGAATGGATGCAACATCCATGATTTATTATATCGATCGATTTGGATAGTGATTCTAAGGTCCGTCTTGTTTTTTTTTTTGTGTGGAACCTGCAGGCTGCAATTTTTGAAATTTTTTGTTGAAAGTTGGTAGATCGAAATTATAAACGTAAAGATATTGCTTTGCAGAAAAAACTTCGTCTCAAACATTTTAATGAATTAAAAAAAAGGAAAGACTGCATCGGGTCGCGGCTCTCTATGAATTATTTTACGCGACTGTAACTTTTATTCATATAATTTTTTCAAAATAAACCGTTACAAGGGAAATGATTGAAAAAGTGTAACAAATTTCATTAATCATCATTTCATAAGTTGTGGCCTGTAAGTTATATACAAGAAACAAGATGGACAGACAAGCTTCTATTGATTACGAAAGTGCTCCTGAATTGATCGGTATAATAAAAAGATGTGTAGTGATGTCGGATATAAAAATAAATTGAATAGTTCGCACACCAAGTAAATCTAGCCTAGAACACACAACTTTAAAGCACCAGAAAAGCATAAACGCAGCATATTTGCTAATGTTGCATTGACTTTGTACGAATCCCATTAAAAGTATAAAAATAAGATTTGAATATGGATAATAAACGGTCGACATATCAAGTGATCAAAGTTGGTAACAAACCAGGATGGGTAACAGAAGCTTGAATTTAGATAATGTCGGTTGTCAGAAAACTTCAAGATTTGTATTCAAAATGGAATCATCCATTTCTAGCTACTATTTTCCTTGGTTTTATGGAAGAGTGACAGTTTACTTTTTTAAGCTACCCAAAAAGAGACGTATTTTTTTTTCGGGAAGCAGTGCAAAAAGCTATACTGTTATGCTATTTTGCCGGACAAGTTGATCAGGTCTTATTAGTTTTTGTTAAGTTAAGAGATGATTCGTCCTTGATTAATATAAGTTACAATTAGAAAATAAAACTGAAAATTCAGTTGGCGGATTATATGATGCTTTTGCATGATACTCTTTCCCTTTAGATATGTATTCATATATAGAGTAAAAAAGTTGTCATCAGAGCGCAAAAGAAGATTTTCATTTAGCCAGCGTTGTTGTTGAATTCCACCGCGACAGGTCGATAAATTTCATCCATTGAAGATTCGCAGTAAGCTGTTGAAACGTCCTAAATATAAAATTCGTCGCAGGCTGAATATAATTTCTCTCTTCTGTTTATTTATAGTGGCTCAAGACTATCAGCTATTCATATATTTATTAATCCATTTATATATATACAATTATTTCTTTTTACTGCTTTGCATATATATTAAAAAAAAAAAAATTATTGATTAAAAAAAAACAATTTAAAGTATTATCACGACAAAATTCATTCAATCTTCTTTATTAAGACAGAGTGCCATACGTTGAAATTTCGAACTCAGATATGCTAAAAAGATTTCTTTGAAGCCTGGAACAAATCTGAATTAATATAAAAACGTTTATTGAATATGAAATCAGAAGATGTTCAGAAAGAATATGCTAAGAAATTTTTGTACAAAATTCATATATTACCAGTGGTTGTGGTGTTTTCACTTAACAAAATTCAAAGATGTTTTAACAAATTTTCTAAGCGATAAGAAAGTAGCAAATTAAAGCTTAACAATGTCTTATGCACATTAGCGTGCAATACCAGCGAAAGGTCCTTGCACTTGCCCATACATCCTGTAAATAAGGTGCAAACCATAAAATATTAGGTATTAGAGCAATTTTCGTTCCTACGACGGCCGTTACTACATTTGATCATGTTCCAAATGCGACTACAACAGCGGCTCTGGTTTGTCGCTATGTACACTTCTTATGAGCAATCATACCATGCACCCAAAAGGGCGCCCTCCACCATCAGGTGTTAGTTTATGTCCTACGATGAACACAGTTTTCTGAATCTTGAGATAAATGCTTCATTTTTCCATTCTCGTTTCACATAATGTAAATACAACTTTTTTTTCTTAGAGTAAATCTTAAATTTTATTAAAAATTTTAAAACTATTCATTACTTTAATTTATTATTCTCTTCCGCGTTGAGTGGAACAACTACTGTTGTATTTGTGTTTGGTGTAACGTATTTAGCTGTTTTCAAGGGCATTTCTTCCATTTCTATACTGCGTTGAGTTAAGAATCGTCGCACAAATGGTGTAAATAATTTAGGATTCAATTTTTCTTCACTTGATTTCCAAACATAGCTGAGTGGAATCGCCAACAGCCATACTAAGACAACACCCAATACCTTATACCAATAGAAGGTGATATCATAAATAGAAAAATCTTGATTGCTACCAAAAGCCGTAGTTAGCAAAGGCACTTCTTCGGAGTGGGTGCTTTGTAGAATGGATGATGCTGGCGTAGTAGAGCTTTTATGGAAAAGAAAAAAAATGTTTGTTTCAATTTTTGGGGAAAAGAAATCCCTATCTCTCTCTTTCTCTCACTCTGTCTTACATATTTGTAATGACTGCTCGAAAATCATGGATATGACAGTTATCTAAAGTTGTAGGCAATGGTTCGTATTTAATGTGACCGGCTTTGAAGCGTAATTGAGCATTTACAATAATCCATAACATCGTTAGAATACTAAAAGCGACAGACGTAACGGCCGCCTGAAATTTAGAAAGTGTTTGAATAAACTTTGATGCTTTCGTTTCCTTTTCTAGGTGGCTCAGATAAGCTCAGAGTTGCTTACTTACTTTTCCATTAGCTCGTGGTACAAACATACCCAAAAGGAATACACCGACTACAGCACCGGTGTTTATCCCAGTTATAGTTATGATAGTTTGTAAAATAGAAGTGAATCTTTGCACAATTAAACCGCTGGCAATGCAATAGAAGCCCATAACAACGACGAAAATTTTCATAACAGCATTTGCTCGTGCTTCCGTATGTCTTATCCAAGGCTTAATGTAATCGAAATAAACTACACCGGCCATGGAATTTAATATCGCCGACATGGTGCTAAGAGAAGCACTAAAAACGCAAGAAATGAAAACGCCTGGTACGCCCTTTAAATGTCCAACAACATCTTGTACAAAGAAAGGCATCAATTTATCAGGCTTCTCGACCACCTGAAGTACAAATCAATATAGTTTTATTATCACTCACTTACTTAATATATGAACTAAAAATTTCCGCTTCCTTGAACTAAATTAGATGCTCTTTATATTGTTCTTATCAAAACCCATAATAAATCAACTTCACTATCAACTACGTTGGAGAGGTGTCCTCCAAATGCTAAGACAGTAATTTATTTAAATAAAGTATAACTGGATTTATTATACCTTTCACCCAAGGATATAGGGTATATTCATTTTGTCAAGACGTTTGCAACGCCCGGAAGAAAGCATTAGCGAAGCCACAGACTATATATATTCTTGAAATAGTGGAAGTTCTTGCGCGCATGTTGGTATTGAAGATGGACCAAATCGTTCGATGAACACGGGCTTTTGAAGCTTATTTCTGCGCATTATAAATGTATTAAAAAAAATCAAATAGTTAATAGTTAAATTTTGATACACTATAATATTGAGTAGGCTTGGTAAGTTTTTTCGTTTTTGTGCGAGCACTACAGCATTGACTATAGAATATGCCTTCAAATTTTTGTCTGCTATAGTTTATGAGCAATGAGCAAAAAACCAATTTTTCATTCCCTTTGAAAAATAGAGGTGTTCTCAGTTTACGTTGTGCTGTGGGCGCTTCATTCGATCGCTTTGGTCCATTTTCAATACCAAGCTGCCTGCAAGAATTTCCAATATTTCTGCTAAATTTGAAATCGATTGCTTCATTTTTGCGATCAGGAGAATTTTAACATTACCTATACGGACAGACAGACAGACCATCAGACGGAGATGCTTACATCGATTTCGAATTTGATGCTGATCAAGATGGCATATGCTTTGTAGGATTTACGAAACTTCCTTCTGCTTATGAAAAATTGAATGTATCTCTCATCCTTTGGTGATTTGTATGAAAATGAAACGGAAAAGATGAACTTGACTTTTAGATTGTACAATCACCCAGAAGGTGTTGCCAAATCGTTAAAAATACTTGGTTTATATTACATACGATATGTATGACACGATACACGGTCAATACATTAAATCCGAGGAATCGTTCACCCTTCGGCGATGGGTACAAAAATTGAATGACTCTTATTAGGTTATTTCCTAATTAGCAAAACACTAACACAAAGGAGATAAAGTGCGGATGCGGTTTTTCATTTGTACAATCATGTAGGGCGTGCTGCCAAATTAATACAAAATTTTAAATGCATTCATTATACGATCATCTGATCAAAATATAGCAAAATTGATCATATATAATTAGTGTTGCAAAAGAGTGTGATCAACGAAATTGCGACCATCACCCTAGAGGGAGAACAATAGACATGTTTCCCAGGGTTATTTATAATGGCGCGTACGGAATGCGTCTTTTACAACTCGGTGTTGAGGACGAAGTGCTAGCAAAAGGCACCGGTCTCGTCCTAATTTTATTTTCGATTCTTGCCTACTGTTGTACATTCATTTGACAGTGTCTCTTGTGTGAAGCGGTGAAAACATGTTTATGAAGCAACATAAAGAAATGCAGCTTTATTTCTATTCTTTATATTCGGGGTTGGACATCAAAAATTAGACCTAGGTCTGAATATGTGTATCAAATTACAATTGTGGAACAATTTTTATCATAAAATATTAAATATTAAATTTCTTGCCATACTTTTCGGAAGAAAGAATATTTACGAACAGGCCTAAGATATTGATTCAGCCGATTCACGTTTTTCACATTTATTATCGCCTACCGACTGTTGTAGGGAAATCTAGTAAGTGGTAAATTCTTTTCATATAATCAAATTTTAAAATCAACTTTTTTATGGGAAATGTTTGTGAAAATGCTCCGACCCAATAAATTTTCGAAAAGCTCGAAAAAGGATACGCCAATGTAATAAATTACGTGAAAACATGTTAAAAATTGCAACTTATTGAACAACCGGTTGAGCCTAAAAAGTAGTCAGGGACAAACTTCAGAGTGGCAGACAGATAGGTGAGCATCAATCGATTTAGAGAATGATTCTATCTTAATCTTTTCTGGGCTTCTCTTAAGATCTGCTGCATCTTAAAAATTTGTGACTCATTGAACAACCCGTTGAGCATAAAAGTACTTGGGGACAAACTTTAGAACGGCAGACAGATAAGTAAGCATCAATCGAGTCAAGGAATGATTCTTAAATGTGGCTCTGTCTTAAACCCTTCCGCGCTTACTCTCGATTAGTAGCAGAGTGCCGTCTGCCTCTCGGACGTTCGTTCCGCATTCTCGTCAGCGGTGAACATTCTGCCGTTTGCAAGAGTGAAGGGTAGCGGCTTTAAATTTGGCAAGAAGATTGGAAGTTCTTACGGACAGATTGGTGCTAAAGACTCTTCAAATGGGTCAAAGGACATACCCACAATGCAACATAAGTCAAGAAAACATTGGTCCGCATAAAAATTAACAAAATCGGTCATGACCAGCCAATATAATAAAGAATCGTTTAATTTTTCATTTCTTTTGGTTTTTGTACCTCTTCTAAGAATAAGTTGAACAAAGTAAACGATTCGATCATCGTTGAATATAATTTTCGTTTTTTAAATTTGCCGTGTCTACAGAAATCACATTTACCAAAACACATACAGATTACAATCAGTGCGTTTGTCATAAATATTCATCAGAGCCATGTAAGAATTTGTTATGAAAATAATTTTCTTCGGCTCGCAATTAACGGGAAACTTGCGAGTTTTTTTATATAAAAATAATTTTCTTACTTGTTATACTTACACCTGCCAGAATGGGGTCACATCCAAAGTAACGAGCAAACATCAATAGCCCTGTGAAAGCATTGAAGCTCATAATAATTATAATACCAATGCCAGTTATAGTTAAAGCTCTGAAAATCTAAATTTGAATTATATTTCGTTACATGAAGTTAACAGTGTTTACCTTTTTGCCTGTTGTATAGTGGGTAAAGAAACAATTCTTTGGACACAAATTTGATTTAGACCAATATGACCCGTCCACATAAGATAACCACTTATGAAGAGGCTGAAAAATGACGAACGTATCCGAGGATCTAAGGAATACCTATAAATGAATCATTGTTTGTAGTAGTTTTCATTACTTTCGGCTTGTAAGCTTTTCAATAGGACTCACGAAACATCTAAACGGCCACCAGCCTCAACATTTTCAAAAACTTTATTTAAACCGCCGACTTTCAGAACGCCCAAGTAACTAACTAAAACTACAGAAGATAACATAACCATAGCTTGAACAACGTCTGTCCATACCACCGCTTTAATGCCACCCTTTTAGAAGAAATAGCAAAAGAGGAATAGTAAAATATATAATTGAAAAACTTTCTTTATAAATATAATGTTCAAAAAGTAAGACGAATATTCCAGTTTTCTAAATTGTTAGCACTTGCACACACATCAAGTTTCAGCTGCATTTGGTTTTGTGCGGCAAGGAAAGTATTTTGCATGATCTTGTTGAGCAAAAATGTATTAGTCGGTCGTGAAACGCTTTATTACGGCAGATGAGGCGTGGATTCTGTCAACTGAGCGAATATCGCGCACAAGATCAGCCAAAGTCAAGATGACTTCAACAATTTTCTTCGCTTATCGCGGTGTGGCGCACTATGAATTCTTTTCCGCCGAGGCAAGCAGTTAACAAATGAATATTATTTGAGTGTCGCGCGTCCGGAGACCCGAATAAATTTATAAATCGAAAAAAATTGAAATTGGTCTTTCTTTTTGAGCACAGCGCGTATGTTTAGGAACCTACCAGCATTGTATAAAACACGCAAATGGAGCAGACGATTGTATTAATCAAATGAATATTTATGCCGGTCACTATAAATGAAAATTAGTTTAAATTCACATTTAATTAAACTGATTTTTCTTTTCCATTTTTTTGGAATTGAATATTTATTTCAATTTTACCCTGAGAAAAGGCCAGTGATGGTATAAACATATAGACGGGCAGCATTAAGCATGCATTCAAGACAAACGACAACGTCACAATTCGCCGAGTTGATTTATTGAAACGTATTTGTAAATACTTGAAAATATTTCAAAATGCATTTTAATATTAAACGCTTTATGGGAAAGTTCGTAAATAATATCTACCTCGTAACAGTTTGAAATGTTGTTCTCATAGAATACTGGTACTATTATATAGGTTAAGGTAGGTACCACTAAAATATTCGACAAGACAAGAAAGATGTAAGCCAAACCATAAGAATAAGTTTCAGCTGGTATTGACATAATGGCTATCCCGGATAATTGGCTGAAATGAAATGAATTTTATATTACTAATAAACTTCATTTTATATAATTATTTCCGATAATTAAGACATGAAAGAAACGAAGCAAAAAAGAACTTCTACCGAAGATGACTGCAGTAAACGGATTGATGCAAAATCTTGTGAGGAAGATGCGATTGGCCCTTCGCCAAGTAAAAGTTGCAATCATCGACGGTCAACTCTGAAGACGAATATGAAGAACTGCACCCTCTGCCCCGCAAGCAAATGTCTGTATTACCCGAATTGACGAATTGATTGCTCTAATAACCGAGTAAAACTATATATACCGTATAATGGCTATACCGGATAATTGGCTGAAATGAAATGAATTATTGTGAGAAATAAAAGAAGAAATTTTTAATTTTACAAAAGTAAAAGTTATTTTCGAATCCGCGCTTTTGCTAACGAAGAATAATAGTGGGCGAGGAAGAGAGCTATGTCTTCGTCTTATCCGCGAATCTTTTGTACTTACCATGTTGGGATAGGCGCCCTAAAATCGCCGCAGGGAATGTATTGAATTTGTCAAGTGCTTAGAAAGTGCTTAGATACGCTTCGCAGATGTCATGAAGCATTTATGTTCTTTATCTTAGTGAAGAGTGCGATCGATTTAGTCGCATTCTTTTTCTATTTTCGCCAGGGGGGGGGCCGGCGTATCGAAAATCTATTTTTTAACATCGGCCATGTCGCTTTGTTTGTCTGTTTGCCTGTCGGTATAGAAGAATAAACTTGACTTGCAAGTTTCTCCTCTTTCTTTCACGATTACATTTGAAAATCGTTTGTTTGTTGGCTCATCAACTGATAATTTCTCATTTCTATATCCATTACGGGTATTCAATGGGACGGACAAAACAATTTGTGAAAATTTTCCTAATAAAGGGTTACAGTGTTGCATTCTTTTGAGATGACAGTAGATAGTTGAAAAAGCATTGCGACATTTGCCGCAGCTAATATTATGAAAAAATTCGCTCTCTTTTTGCAATCATTTCGGCCAAAGCGATAAGGCTTCGTAGGGCTGTGAAACACTTCGTACTGTTTATGGTGAACATGTTTTATGATAATCAGTCGGGTAAATGGCAAGTCGTTTTGCATGCCGTGCTCAGAGCCTTTAATCGTCAACAAAATCGATGGAGTTCTTTAAAAAATTGGGGCTGACCAGTGTATTTTTTCGTACAACATCACAGGCGGAATAAACACTGATCAAAAAAGCAGTTTCGAACTATTTGCTTAAGTCTAAAGACAAGAAGGAACTTTATATTTGGATATCCTAACGAACTGAACTTCCGTTCTATGAATCGTTGCTGAAGCGGAACGGAAAGTCAAAGTAATTTTTAAAGAGATTTTGAATCACGTGGGAAAACATGAATGAAATTGCCGGAACGGTGGCAAAACTCCGATTGGCGCCACCTAAGCTAATACTTTGTCTTTAGTTCGTTTGAAAGCTAATCGTTTATTATAAGCTCATTCAACAATTAATTCGTTTATAGCGCGCAATTGAAATGAAATCTTCAGGTAGAAACAGTCAACTTCCATAATGACAATGTCAGACCATATGAATCTTAAGTGAGTTTGCCAAGCACAAGAAGAAACAATTTGGAGGGGAAGTGTTTGTACATTCACCGATTTATCCAAATTTTGGCCTGGTTAGCAACCATTTGTTGCCCTCTCTGTAAAGCCCTCTTAATGATCTAAAGGCGAGTACAAAAAAGACTTTTAAAAATCAGCTACTCCGGGTGACTGCTCGGATATCCCAGAGGTTCGACGGTAATCGGCTAATGGGCCAACCAGAAAAATAGCAAAAGAAAAAAATATCACGAAGTTTTTCCATTTTTGAAACTAGTCTAATCCTTGAAGGGTTTTGAAAACCGCAAGGAAGGCTTTATAAAGTAAACATATTCCTTATTAGCGTAAATTGTCGAATCCCCCAAAACAAGCCTACTTGCCTACTCGTTTGTTCGAATCACGATTGTGGTGTTTCTTGTGCTATAAACGAGTTTTTCTTCTTACCATTCTGCTCATTCTAAATTGGATAATTAGCGAAATCGGTCAGTGAACTGTCCGCAACTGTTAAAAAGTTGATAATTTCTTTCGTTTTATACGAACACTAAGCGTCATAGCGTAGAATAGACTTATCATATATTGTAGATATAGTAACTGATACGGATCAGCGCATTCGGACTAGCGTGAAAAGCGGAATTGACTTCCGTGTAGGTGCTCACTTACCCTTACTCTGCTGAAATCACTTTTGCATCTTCAAAAATCAGTGTGAAATTTTTCCGTATCGTTCCTTTCAGTCTAAGTTCGTAAATCAAATAAATGATTCTATTGACCAACCCCTATCAATACTAATTTACAAAACGCTGCAAAAGTGTGCGAAAACATAATTTGAAATATATAGTTGACGTCATGAAGTATAATTGAAATATATAGGGTTGATCTATACATCGAATGTATGGGTCTTCTTTCTATTTTGCAAAAAAAAAAAGAAGAAAAATATGCTACATATCAGCTGATAATGCGTACTAAAATATTTATTTCAACCGTGAATACTTCTTCCTTACAGTCACCTTGATGGTGCCTTGGTAGATAAGAAGTATGTCTAGGAAGTCGAAATAGCATATATTAATTACAAAGCCGGAATATAGCTCTCAGGGTGCAGCAGCGCTTTCTTATCTCTATTTCCCTACGTTTTTCTCCTTGACCATGTTGTGTTTGTGATTGCCAGCACGAGTAGCCTAATAGATAATAACCGCGACTAACAGGTTAGTATTCGCACAATCAAATCTCAGTCGGATAATGTTTACTATCGTCGGGGCTACAGTGAATGTTCAGTCGGTAAAGGCATAACCTACCGCCAGCTCCCTGTATCATTGCCTTTCTTCACTTCTTCTCTTTCTGGCCGTCAATGGCAATTACACGAATGGGAAACATCCCCTAAGTGATTGGCCAGTAAAAAAAAAAATAAAATGAATATCCCCTTAGTGATTGATTGGAGAAAAAAAAAAGGAGAAGCGTAGACTTGTTAGTAAATCGACTTTAAGAATTGTAAGAAGATGAACAGAACCGCTTAAAACAGTGCTTACACTTTTCGACGCGTGCACCCACAGCATGGACAAATTAATCTTTGTAAAGGGGTTAAAATCAAGTTTGTACGTAGATTTTTGGTACACATTAGCATGCATTTCTCCAGAGTAAGCTTAACTTACAGTACAATCGTGACACGTAAAAAATGTATTCTAAAGTTTTTTTAATATAGATGATAATTAAAATCCTGGATATAAACAAACCTTGCTACTAAGGATATAGCGATGGGTATAGTTTTCATTTTTTTGCCACCCAGTAAATATTCATCGGTTGTGTTTTTGGATTTTGAAAAGAAACCGAAATACGCACCGATACTTGCGGAAACGGTTAACATAATCCCGAATACTATATAGTCGACGACACCAAAACTAAAACTTTTCATAGTGTTCTCCATGGAAGGCATCATTTTTTTTTCCAATTTTTTTATTTTATATCCTTCACTTAAGTACTATTTTTGATATTAAAACACAATTCTTGTCTTAACTACTTATGACAATTAATTAATTAATTAATTAATTAATTCTTTCAATTCACAATTTTTTACATTCTTGTTTTTATTCAAAAAAAAAAAAAAAAAGAGGAAAAGCCAATGATTTGCAGAGACAACGCTGAACAATGAACGTTACGTTTAAATCCAGAAGTGAAACTTTTCTAAAGTGAAAAAAATCTTCTTTTATTAAATTAATCTCATAATCTTGTTGTATTCGTTTCTTTTTACGATAGACATGTCTTTACGCCTTATCATCATCGCTACTATATCAGTTTCTTCTCTTGGATTTGTTTATTTATTATAATTACTTTAATTTAATTGTATTTTAGGCATGATTGCATATAAAAAGTACTGTAAGGCTGTCTGCCTGCCTGTTTATCTACATCTATTTTATCGAGATAATAATAGTAGTTTTTTTATTTTTTTATGTTTATCATATATATTATAAAGTGTATGTTTAGTAAATTTTATATGCACTCTCCTTAACGACTAAAATAATCTTCACTTCACTAAAGACAATAGCGAATAAGTTGCGATTATTGACAAGCAATGCAGTAAAAGAGATTGGGCATCGTTATCTAATTCAATAAATTAATTTAATTAATTTTTCCATTTCGAGAAGATTTCTTTCACGATTTTTCTTGCATTGATTGATAACTTTATTATCGTTCCTCAGATTCATTCATTTCTTGTATAATGAAAAGGAAGAAATATTCATCGTTTGTGTTTATTTATCTATTTTGTTGAATTTAAGTTGATTACAAAGTTTTCTACCAATGACGATATAAGTGTGCATACATATTAATATTACTAAGACGCAAATTATACTTCATAAAATACTTAAGGAATTATGTTAAATAAAAGGTGCTTGTATGTATTCTGATCACTTGAAAAAGGCATTTGTTGAGAAAAATTGGTGCATTATGTGTTGATCAAAATATTTTCCATAATTTCCTACAACTTTTTCCCATCTTTTTGGCAACATGGTGATACCGTGTCGGAAGAATAATAATTGTTTAGAAACGATCCGATCATCGATTCGTTTTTACGCTTCTTCTGCATTGCGAAACTGTCTGCCAGCCAAGCCCGCCTTGGCGATGCAAAAAAGAGGCACCGTTTTTGAACTGATTCGATACTGTCTATCTGACATGAAGAGCTTGGAGACCAGACAAGCACAGATCTTACAAGCGCCACGGGGAGATAAACTATGTTTTGCATAGAATTGCCGAAACTCTCACCTCTAAGTGGTGATCCCCGGAAACGGTTCGACCAGCGAAGAGGAGTTTAAGGCAAAGGACTATTATAACTCGGCGACGAGTTTTCTGATAGATGGTTTTAGCGGTTCACTTTGACATAGTTTTTATATATCTTCTCAGAAGCCATTACTGTAGAGGAAAATCTAACCGCACTCAATGGTGGCTGGTTAGTAAAAGTACTACAATATAGTAATTGGTGAGAGCATGGTAATCTGGTCACGCCAATTGATACGCCCTATAACTATATATCTTGAAGAAAGATAGTCCGGGACTGGCTAACGTTGACGGTATGGTATAGTCTAAAGGCAAGAGTGGCGTATTACATTTTTAGTAGTACAAAGCGCAAAGTAATGCTAAAGGCTTTGTAGACAAATTTTAAGCACCACGAGGGTCAGGAACCCGCTCGCAGGGGTTGTGATGTACCAGGAAAGTTCGTTGGAAGGTACATCATCCTTGCGAGCCCTGGCTGCTGGGTACGGCCCTTCGGAGAGTATCGTGGTGGCTGTGGTTTTCACCATTCCATATCCATTGGAATAAATCTGGAGTGATGATAAGCCTCACTACATACCAGAGTGGCGGTGCATACGGCCATACACGATGAACCATCTGCGCACCTGATCACTCAACTTAATTGAGTGCCAATGGTTGTAGGCAACCCGTCTGATTAAGGCATCAAGCCAGGTGCAGACGTTAAACCCACAGAGCGATCTTACAAGCGCCACATGACCATCCTTTAATAAAGCCCAGTGAACATTTTGCTTTACATACAATTGATCATGTACGGAGGTTAAAGTTCATTTTACGATCAAATAAAATGCCAAAATGCACGATATCACATCCCCAATATTGTTATCATTGATTGCGTAGGTGTAGTTAACAGGGGATGATCTAGAGAAGTACATCTTTTTGCGCTTAGAAAACTTCAGCGGCATCAGGTTAATTATACACCAATATTTTTATACACCAATGAATTTGCTAATCGATTTAGTTTAAATAATCGACATCGACAGATCGTGCGCACTGAGGATCACCAATTTGACATTCTTTAATTTTCAGATCAAATTATAGACTCCAATGGACTCAGAACGAGTTAAGAAGTTCGTAGTTATATCGATATTGGTCAAGCTTGACGTATATGAAATTTCTAGATAGGGGACATTAAAGTTTATCTTTCCTAATAAGGCTGATGAGTCAATATCGCCATTTATTAACAGAACTAGGAAGGAGACACCTAAGATGAGCCTTCGCTTCTCTAGTAAGGAAAAAAAAAACGATAAAGAACTTCTTCGCGGTTCAGAGACAGAATCTTTTATTTGCAATTTAAGAATGTAACGCAGATGGAAGACCAACTGATTTTAAATATCGTCCGCATATCGTAGCTCATGCGCGCTTTAAATTTCAAATAATCTATTTAAACGATTTGGCAGCAATTCGTAAGTAGTTGTATAAACTGTTACCTGCATATACAGACTTCACGGATATTTTTGCAATTTTTGGCAAAGCTTTAAACATATAGATGAATAGATGGTTTTCGAACTTAAAAGGGATTTTATTAAAACAATATCCACAAGCAAAAGTAATGACTTTCCGCTGTCACGTCTCAAATCCGTATATATATTCTACATATTATAGTAAGGTACATTAAGTTTATGGGAATGCCTTTAATGTCCAGAAGGACTAGAGATGGACCCAGAACTTATTATACACGTCGACGAAGAAAGAGATCGATTTGAGCGTGCTCTTCTCTCTGTCACGTAAATGATGTCTGTTTACGTAATTTTCCGTACAAGCTACAAGCCGCTTTATTTGACGAAAGTTCTTTGACAGACGTATTTTAGTAGGAAGATGAACGAAAATGAATTAGATTGAAAATGCATTGGACGAAACGATTTTTACGCCCACTCCCCATACAATGCCGTAATTGAGAAATTACTGTATAAAACCAAGTGAAAAAATTATGGTCTAGCAAGGCCTCTTCACTTAATACAGTTATTCAATCATTTTCTTAATAATACACCAAAAATTATACATTATTTTCATGTAATGGTATACCTTTCTTGGAAGACCTCATGTCAGAGGGTGAGCAAAACGTCGGCTAACGTGATTATAATTTGACTTAACTTAATTTGCTTGTTAAAGATTTTCTTATTTTTCGTCCAATTATAGAAAACTATAGGTTAGACTTTGTCATCAAAAATTCACTTTTCGCGAGCTCTCCTAAATATGGCATAGTAAAAAATGGACTGACATGATTCAAATTTCCTTTGGTTAATTTTCATACCAAACTGCTGCTGTGGACCAATTTTCATTGTAAAACATTAAAAGGTTAACCTTTTTTCCAAATAGCTTAAAGGTAATCATGAGAAACCTCACATAGAAGAGGGTCCAAAAAATAGGCCTATGCGGTTACGATTTGTTCAAGGTAATTTTTATGTCAAAATATTATTAGTTACATATTTTCATCAGAAAAGATTAAAAGTTAGGTGCTTTTGGCTTATAAGGAATTATTTTTTATCTGAACTCTTATATGTGGTGCGGTCCAAAAACTAGACCTGCTTGATCCAAATTTGATATATTTAAATTTCGTATCAAATTAATCTTTTGAACCAAACTTTCATTATGAAATATGGGAAAGAGGACATTTCTTCCATATAAAGGTTTTTTTTCACAAGAACAGGCTATGAGACGGTTATTCAGAAAATTGATAGATAGGTGAATAGGTTACTTTCTATGTCAAATTACTATAGAGTACTATACAATTTTCATAATGAAATATTGATACTTAGATTTTTTTTACCATATAAAGATTTAGTTTTCGTAGATAAGGCTATACGGAAGGGTGTTGAAAAATTTGCCTCATTCGACCCAAAATTTTTACGTCAAAACTTTGAAAAACTTTGAAATTTGCAATTTTTTGTTCATACAACGACATTTCAAAATAAGCCGTTATACGAGGAGTGATCGAAAAAGTGGCTTAATCCAACCCTTTTTTAACAGGGTTGATCCTTGGACGAAAGCACTTTGGTGGCTACTAAGTTCCATCAAAATATCTCAAAAATTGCAACTTGTAAGTTAAACACAAGATAATATGGACAGGCAGCAGACATAGGGATGGACAAACAATGAACGCTTTTAAATCTCTTGGTATAATAAAAAGAGTGAATCAACTTTAAGCCATAAAACTGTCCGGCCCTATACAGTTAGGTATGAAAATGTTGTTAAAACGTTTGCAACACTCAGGAGGAGACTTAGCAAACACTGTAATGTGTATATATTTTTGATTAGTGTCAAACGCTGAGTCGATTTAGGCATCGCCGTCTGTCCGTCTACTAATCTATCCGGGTATTTGTTCGTGGTAAACATAGTTCCGGTTGTAAAAATTAAGATATCAACTTGAAACTTGGCACAACATGGAAGTTCTTGTAGGCAGGTTGGTGTTGAAGTTAATCAAAATCGGTCATAGGATACACATATTGTAACCGAGAACACCTCGGTTTTGAAAAGCACAAAAAATGCGGATTTTTTCTGATTGCGCATTAACTCCAACAGATGTGATAGCGGCAAATGGGTGAACCTATAGTGACTGTAAAAGAATGAAACGAACTGGCTACGCTAATGCAATATCTTTTAGGACAGTTTGAAGCCACTGTAAGGAGCTGATCGTTGAAGCGGTTAAAACTAAAAACAAGTAAAAACGCTATAGTAAAAGTATTATAAAATACCCTATACCATCCTATGGTTACTCACACAACGATTCGAAGCATTTTCAACAGCGTTCACCCTTGGACGGAATTTAACCCAAATATCATCCAAAATTGCAATTTGTAGGTTGAACACCAAAAAACAGGGCAGACAGATGGACGCACAAGTTGAGATTAATTCTGGGACTGATTCTAAATTGTTATAGTAAAATGTGGATCAGTCTCAAGTTTTTCTAGATGTTGAATGCGTTCGCATAGCTCTCATGGCAAGCAAAACCAATCTGAAGTAAACGTCTGCTATTATTTTGCCCATTAATGTACATCGGGAACAAGTTGTAAATAAAAATTTTATTGCTCACAGAAGAGATTGAATGCAAGGGAAACAATGTGGAACAAAATTATTTCGAAGATCGGACAGCAAGATTGTTAAAGTAATTAAAGCGATTTTATCTAACTCTTGCGTAATGCAGTAAATTTTATTAGCAACATTTTTATAGCGCAAATCCTTTCAGTGAATTTTTCAACAAAAAAAATTTTCATAAAAAACACATTCATCTAAAACGTTATATTGAACTGATATATCAAAGGTGAATGGACACCGAATGAATAAAAATTGATTTTTCTAATAACGATGAGCATTGAACTTAAAGTAGTCCAATAACAACGTTATTTGTAAGAAAATGCAAAAAAGTAATTTCAAAAAGGAAAAAAAAAAATAATGAATTTAATCGATGAACACTTGTGAATGGTGGTGACATGGTAAATGAAGCGTCATCATCGTTGGTTTAAAACATTATTGTCTATTCGTTGCACACCATACACTCACCGCACACATATAAAACATTCAAATAGTAAAACTTTTGACATAAAGAAAAAATAATAAAAACAAAAAAAAAAAGAGCAAAAAAAAATAAAACCATTAAATGTTACAATAACGAAACGAGCACTTTATGTGACCGATCATCATCTCACGGCGGTGATGGCGGCGGTAGGTTAGGTTGATTTCTGATGAACTACATTACGACATAATCTACAAAATATAATTGTACATATATATAAACACAAGTTAACAAATTGAATTTTGTTTGTGTAAGTGTGGATGCAATTGCGAGCATGAATATGTATGCATGCCATCAACCCAGTTGGCAATGAATGACATTTAATAACTGGCCAAAGTGTTTCAATGTGCTTTTTATGACTGTAGGCTGTTTTTTTCTTTCATTATTATTTTTTTTTTTTTTTCTTTTTTTAGCACATCTTCAAATCTTGACTTATATTTGCTAACTTTGGCAGAAAGCATATGTGCGTTAATGAGTGCTTGCAAAATCGTTAATACATCTTATTAGTTAGAGGGGTTCAAGTTGTTCAATTTCGAAATTAATAAAATATGTACGATTTTTTTATATATATTTAGATATATATATATGGTTCTGCAACATCTAAAAGGAAGCTTCAGAGATGCCCCAAAGTATATATATTCTTGTTCGCTGTCAAATTCTAAATCGATTCACGCTTGTGTGCCTGTTCGTTTGTCCATCTGTCCAGTTGTCCGTTTGTTGTAAACATTCTCCTCATATTCAGAAAAATGGACATAATCAGTCACGTGCATTCAATATTTTATTTTTACACACAATTCGATACTTCGTTTGGGTGTATAAACGAATCTAAACTATAAATAACTTTCTGTCCAAGATACGGAATTACTTTTTGAGTACGACCTATTGAGGCATGATTCGTCATAAAAACACGTAGCGCGATTGAGGTTAAGATGAGTAGAATTTCCTAATTTGTGTTTTTTTTATATCCATCGCCGAAGGGTGAGAGACATTGCATCGCCCAGAAGGAAAAATAAAAGACCTCACAATGAATATATATTCGTGATCAGCATCAAATTCTGAATTGAGTTAAGCATGTCCGTCTCTTCGTCTATATAATGTCTGTTGTGAACATTTTCCTGGTCGCAAAGATGATGCTATCGACTTCAAACTTGGCTGAAATATTGAATGTTTTGCAAATTGGTATTGAAAATGGACCAAATCGGTTGAAACACCACGTAAGCTGAGAACATCTCAGCAGATAAATGTACAAAATTTGAAAGCACATTCTATAGGCGATGCTGTACTTTCTGTATAAAAATGGGAAAAACTGACCACGTCTACTCAATAATAAGGTGTATCCAAGTTAACACTTTTTTTTAATATCTTCATAAGGTGCAGAAATAAGCTTCAAAAATCTCATAAAGTATATTAATTCTTGGCCAGTTTCAAATTTGGATTGCACCTAAACATGTTCGTCTATCCATCTATCTGTCTGTGCAACTCTAAAGCATTTGCGGTAAACCTTCTCCAGTTGGCGAAAATGAAGAATTTGGAAGTGACGTACAATTTTCAAAGGACATGCCTACAACACCCACGACGAGAAAACTTTTATTTTGAAAATAGAAAAAATCAACTACGCCCTCTCCGTATTATTGAGCATCAGAATTTTGTTCTCTTAGTTCTTTTGTTTCTTTTTTGAGTTAAATCGGTGATGGGTATCAAGGATATACCTACAATGCCCAAACGCCTACGCGATAAAAACTTTTATGTTGAAAATAGGACAAATTAGCAACGCTAGCTCTCTTTTTGTAGAGAATGCCTTTTTTGGGATTACAGTGATGGGCATAAAAGATTCGGTCACAACCAAATACAATTTTCTTAGTTGTTCTGATATAAAACGATTCATCAATTGTTATATACATATATTTAAAGAAACTGAACAATTATTATGTAATAAAAGTTCAACTTGGTACAGATCAATAAATTATAATAAGCTTTGCATTAGCGATTATTTAACGAATTGTACAATTTGCATTTATGACGCTCCACTCTTGCACACCATCATTATAATGATAATATGACCTCCTTATGCTCACTAAATTACAATTCTCTTCTTCATCTATTGGATACTTGCTCATGCTAATTTAGGAAGTCGACATTACCATCATTACAAACCTTTAGAATCCTTTGATTATAAGAAATAGTACCGTATTTCCGATACGATAAACTTTCTGAAACAATTTAAAGCTTGAAAACATTTTCAATTTTCTTTTGCTAATAAGCCCTTTCAAAACCACTTGTGGGATTAAAAGGAGTACTTAATTATAAAAGTCTTGCAGCTGTAGCCTCTTTACCTTTAATTATTAAACTAAAATAAATAAAATAAAATCCCATGTGCTTTACTCGATTTGGAACAATATTTCCAAAATCTCTATAGTTCTTAGATCGTAAGCAAAATGACGATCTTAAAAATGGCGGCAAGGAGGTCTTATAAAAATAAAGTCGATAGCTGATTACTAACACTAGAATTGTAGACGTTTTGCTTACACCTATTTCGACCAAAAGAGATCATTTTGATCTTCTATTGTTAGCGAGATGCCACAGTTGCAAAAGGGAAAGCAGGAAGCTGACATTTGGGACAAATATAACTTAATTGATTAAGAAGGCAATGCAGAAAAGAAGGGTTGTGACCTGTCTACACATGCATCCACCATAAATAAGGAACTAAATATAACTTAAAAAAAAGATTAATTTTCGTTTTTTCATGTACAAGTTTGGCTCCCGTGAACATTTTTACCTGTTTCGTCAAACCCTTTTGCAGGCTTGAAACGGAAATGGTCCCGCTTTACTAATACGACAATAAATAACGGTAAAATTTCAATTCCAATTTTCTTCCAATTTATTTCTAATTTATATGAAGTTGGGGGGAAAAAGTGCTAACGTGTGTTAGACTAAATGGAAAATAAATTCGAAATAAATTGGAATTAAAATTTTATGGTAAATTGTGGCCATTTTCATAAGTCAATTGGAACTATTTTCGAACATAAAGGACATCCCCGCGATCATCTGGTTCACAGATTTTCAGTTTCGTCCATATGACAAATGACACCCAATTTCCAACCTTACCTTCTTAATCGATTAAGGAATGTTTCTGCCAAATTTCAGATTTCTATACTTTTCGTTAAGATTATGGAAAACGATAAAAATAGGATCTCATTATAATTCCTGCACACACCTATAAAATAACTGATTATACGTATTCAAAGGTCTTTTCATATAAACGAATGAACGAAAAGTTTGGAATGTCACATGCATTATGAACATCGAAAATAAAAAGGATGAAAATGACATACTCGATAGTTCTAGCGTTGAAGGATTTTTCCACTGCGTACAGATTTTGTTTTTATAAATTAATTTCGAGTGTTCGTAAATAAATTCAAGAGAATGGACTGTAATTTCGTACGCACTTGATAATGGCTATCGATATTTTTGCTGCTTGTGAATTGATCTTTATACTTAATCTAACAATATTAAAATTCTTGAAATAAAATTTGGGGATTATGATCATCATTTCAGATGTGTAGAGAGGTAGTTAGATGAATATATGAACATGACTTATACGATTTCGCTCAAGAGTATAAGCATTTCTTATAGGACCTCCAATCTAATCTAATATAAAACCATGCTTTGTGAATATCGACTATAGATAAATCTGCTGCTCACAATCTAATGAGCATTAATCTCGTCCGATTTTTAAGAAGTATTTTTCAACTGCGTAAAAATCTTTTAACGATTCGTGTAAAAATCCTCATCATCACAAAAACACAAACAAATGCATAATAAACGCAGATGTGTATGCAGGCAACATATCAAGTCTTTTAAGTTATTTAACTAATAGTACAAAATTTGCGCAGATGCAGCTGGTGCTCAAAAAATCTAACCTGAAGTGTGAGAATATACACGCAAGCAAATCCAAAATGCTTACTTATGTTCAAATTATGTATATTAAACTACCTACCACCAATGACTATAATCACTCCGCAGCTTGCTCATCTCTTATTTTAACGTATTTGTACACACATCGTATGTAATCAAAAATGAAAGATATATTAATATTGTCATACGGTTTGTAGGAATCTCAATGTTGTGACTTAGTTTTATTACCGCCATTTGTTTCTGGGTTTTTCGAAAACTCATAAATCGCAAAATCATATTCTTGGTTCCATTCGATTCATAAAAAGAAGGTAGTAATAGCTTCGTGTCCACTTTACCCGATTAAAGGACTAAGGCGAACCCAACAAAATGCTTAAATATGCTATAATACGAGCTTCGGTGTAAAATATTCATAAAACCTGAAGAGAGTGCATATGCAAACGCAAACCTGAAGCACTAACAAAAAAACTTTTCTTTAGACGATTCATATCTAAAATTGCTTCTACGTTTTCTCTAAGGCACTTCTTACTCGGCACGTTTAAGCCCACCAACGGGAGTATACTGTCGTAAATGCGTTTACATCGTATAGAACTACGTAACGGACACTAAACAAAGTTTACTTACTACATATACTTCTTGATTAATGATACTGACTTAACCATGTCTGTCGTTGGATCCGTTCTCTCTGCTGAAAAGGAAAATTATAAATTAAAAAATGATGAATTAACCCATTTTAATCAATTTGAGATTTTCTTTGCCACGAAGAATTCCTCGCTTATGTTTATGTTATGCTTTTTAAACGTTTTTCAACTAAAATTTTTAACTTTTATCTTATTCAAGGGTTCATAATGGAATTAGAAGAAATTACCCATAAAGACAAGGAATTATTTCTAAATTTTAGCTGCCAAGGGTCATAAGACATGGGTTTGAAGTATATATGTAACACGATGAGCGATATATCGATACGCTGCACGATGGCCACCGTAACGAGTAAATGAATGTTCTTTCCATCTTGAAGTGGTCCCATCATACAAATACTAATGATGAGTATTAAAAAATTCAGTACAAGCTGAATGAATATAACTTCTGTCTTATTGTAAATTATTTTCAGTAGTGATGTGAACGAAGCATACAGAAAAAGTGAAAGGATTTTTGTTTTTAAAAGATTCCATTTACACATACTTATATACATATGTATGTAAGCCATATGTACATTACATACAATCGTATACATATAGTGTGTATATTTGGTAAATAGTTATACATAACTATGGATTTTTATGGGGTCAATATTATTATTTGAAATTGCGTTGCATTTTCGTTGAATGTAGACATTTTTTTTTTGTTATCTGCGTGTTTTTAGCAAGTCATACAGTTTTCTTCATATTTGACAGTTTCGCAGTTTTTTTCAAGGTTACTTGCTATACCTGTCCAAAACTTAACCGTAGTATTTCAGTATTATTTTAAAACGAAATTTCTCCTTAGACCGACAATTTCTCAGCTAATGAGTCGATTGAATCTTCTGACTTGATTAGCATTTATAATTGACGCTTGACTCAATGGGTATAGCAAATCTTATTAGTATTATTTACTGAAAGGTTCTTATGAAGTACTGTGAAAACCGGCACGGAAATGAATACTTTAGGCCTATCTATATTAAAATGTTTCCTGCCAGCCTATATATTAGTAGATGCCATTTCCACGCACCATGTACTGTTTTCAGTACACGCTTCGTAATTTTAATAAATTTGGGTTTGTGAGAGAATATATATATATATTTCTCCATACCATGTCAAGCATCGCATCAAGTATATCGCATAAAGTAGTAGATCGGAACAATTAATTTTTAGTTTATAATATTTTAATTTACGCGACAAAACTTGACGTACAAGCGCATTTCAGCGCGTACTGAAAATGGTACACGTGGCCCAGGGAGTATTAAGAGAAAACTTAGAAGGGAAGAGTGTAAAGTCAAGGGGTTTTAAATAAGAGAGTCAGTTTCGATTTCGTCCTACAAGCACGGCCAGTAAGGATATTTGCTTAATTACTCTTTTTTTATTATTAATTATGTCTACATCTGAAATGGATGGATGATTAGGGGTGGCAGATCTTAAGTGAAACGATTACGCCAAGGGCCTTATAAATTTTCAAGAAGAAACTAGGCTAAAATGCGAAAGCTGCGTGCGAGGAGGCGGTTGCGTACGCGATGCGCTGGTTAAGCAAGACTGATTATCTTTGAACTCTTTAATCACGCTATTCAAAAAATATTCGAAAAGTGGCATTGCGCTCGACTATTTCGCTGAAACGGTGGCGAGGCATAGATTTAGCTCCCTCAACCACCATTATTACTGCAGATGCCTTCAGTTCATTAAATTCTCTCTGTTTGCTAATCCTAAATACCATTTTAAATTTGTTAACTCTAAAAGAAAAATTTCCACCTATCCCTCACATGTTTCTTTTAATGGCTCTGATTCCTCGGATGATTTTGAAATCTCAAATCTGTTTGCTGAGTATTTCCGACGAAACTTTTCGGTTGCTAACTTCGATTTATCAGCAAACTACCCATATCCTATATCTAATTCGTTTTCAATTCCTAACTTGGTTATTTCGGACGATGACGTTTCTAAAGGGTTGAGTTCTCTAAAATACAGTTGTGCGCCTGGACCTGAAGGAATTCCATCATGTGTACTTAAATCTTGCTCTGTCGAGTTATGTGGTGTGAGCTCAAAGATTTTTAACCTTTCCTTGAATTTAGGTGTTTTCCCTTCATGTTGGATGAGTAGTTTCCTTATTCCTATCCACAAAAGTGGAAGTAGACAATTTGTTGAGAACTACAGACGCATAGCCAAGTTGAGTGTCTTGCCCAAGTTATTCGAGCGAATTGTGACTCAGCATTTGGCCTTTGCCATTAATTCGTATATTTCTCCGCACCAGCATGGCTTTCGGAAAGGGCGATCTACAGTTACCAACTTGTTAGAGTTTACTGGTCATATTTTCAAGGCTTTTTCAAGTGGCTCTCGCCCAGATGTTATATACACTGATTTAAGCAAAGCGTGCGATATGGTTAACCATAACTTACTTATCTTCAAACTGCAAGTCTCTGGCTTCCCTTTCTATTTAGTGAAATGGATAAGCTTTTATCTGCACAATAGACCCTTCGGGATTTTGTTTAACTTCATCACCTCGGACGAATTCCCCGTTATGTTTGGCGTACCTCAAGGTAGTCATCAGGTCCCATTTTATTTAGTTTATACTTTAATGATCTCCCATCGGTGGGTAATTCCAGCCAGATCTTAATGTAAGCTGATGATTTGAAACTGTTTTCTTCGTTCTCTGTTGAATCGCAATCACATCAGCTTCAAGGTGACTTGGATAATTTTCTTGCATGGAGCTCTTTGAATTTTCTGAAACTAAATCTGAGTAAATGTAAGAAGCTTTCTTTCTCAAGAAGAAAGGCATTCCTCCAAATTGGAGGACGTCGATTCGATCACAGATTTAGGCGTTCTATTTGACCATAGGTTACGTTTTAACTTGCATATTGAGCTCTCGATAAGCAAGGCTAGAACCGCGCTTGGTTTTATAAAAAGGTGGCTTGATGATCCCTACATTACGAGAAGCCTGTACATGTGTTTGGTTAAATCCATACTCGAGTATGCCTCTGTTGTGTGGTCTCCTTCATATAGGTGCTATGTAGATTCAATTGAATCTGCTCAAAAGCAATTCTTGCTGTTTTCCCTTAGAAATTTGGGTTGGGATCGGATTGCCTCTCTTCCTCCCAGAGACTAAATGCTTTTTGCACACGAAGAAATTTAGCTCAAACGGAAAAGTGGTCGCCGAAACTGAGGTCTGCCCACATCTTTCCACAATAAAGGCTTAAAAAGGTTAGACGAATGTTGGAATTAATAGATAATAGAAAGTTGAGTTGGTATGTTGATGGATAAATTGGAGTTTCTAAAAAATATCTTGTTTTTCTTACTTGGAGCGGAGTGGTCTGAATTGTGTAAGATAATAGGCAACTACTTCAGAAACGAGTAATTCAGTTTATTATTAGATTTTGTAAAATCACCATTTAACTAAGTTCAGGCACCGGGTGACATCTTGACACTTGAATTGATAGAAGAAACAAAGGACACGATGGATTAAGAACAAAAAGAAAAATAAATCAAATTGAGAAAGTTTTCAAGTTTCTCAAAGTGCAAGATTTTCCTACCCTATTATGATTTGTAGCCGGCATAGCCTTTGGAGAAAGAAGAAGTAATGGCTTTTACCTTTGACGGCATTTGGCGGGCAAGTAGGAGATTTTGAGATTATGAACAGAACAGGTAAGGCAGCAAACGTAATGATAAGCTGAATTGTTCCAATGACACAGGATGAGAATTCAAAACGTGACGAGTGCTATGCACGTGGTTTTGTACGACATTGAATGACAACAGTTATCCACGTGTTCGACTCGGACCATTTGTTCAGTTCCTTAAAAATCATGTTAAAGTGATCATTGAATCTTTCGTTTCTTCATTTGGTTATTATCAAATTGCTCAAACAACAATAGGAGAGTATTGTTCGCACATGGTGGGTAGGTGAAGGATATGCTTCAGCTATGAAAATAGCACGAGATGTTTTTTTTTCATCTGGGTAGGTAACGCTTCATATTACAATACTTAACGTTATGGTTTAAGACTTGTCTTTTATACTTTTGAATTGCATAAATTACTTTAACAGAAATGTATGAAATAATTTTTGGCTAAGAGGCAATGCTATCTTATGAGCATGAAATTAGGGATGATTTGTTTGAAATTATTTATGAAAGACCTATCATGTTACTGTTTGTACACATGGTTGTCGACTAATATTACGTTGGCTACAAAAATTTGTAATGCATTTTTAAAACCAAAACTGTGCCACTGTACACTCTCTCGCGCAACTACATTTTTTAAAAGTGTGTTGTTGGTCGTGTTTCTGCCGGTCCCAACCCTGTAAGTGAGAGGGAAATTAGGAAAAGGTTTTTCAAAAATGGTGAAAGGCGTATTATTACTGCAAAATATTTATTAAAAAACAAGTAAGAGCAATATAGTCGGCTAAGGTCGACTATTGAATACTCTCCACCACTTCACAGCAGCTGTTTATTCAATTTCGAGTGATAATAGACCAAAAATAATACCTTCTTTTATTTTCATGAGGATGCTCGAAACATCGACTAACATGATCCAAATATAGGAAACTTAATTTACTTGGCAAAAATTTTATTGTTTTCTATTTGCTTCCGTCATAAAAAAATGTAAATTTGACTCCATCAGCATATAATGACTTAATTTTCATGAGAGACCCTGTATTTGATGGGGTCTAAAAAATAGGTCTACATGATCCAAACTCTTTACGACAAATTTTTATGCTACATTGCTATTACGGACCAATTTTCATCATAGACGTGATTTGCATATAAGGATTTAATATTGCATGGCAATCCTTCTATGCAGTAGTGTCCCCAAAAAGCTGATCTTGGTACCGTTATCAAATTACTATTTTGAGCCAATTTTCGTCGTAAATTATTAAAAATTGGAAATGCGTGCCTTATAAAGACTTATTTTTCGTATATGGGATAAGATCCAATTGCCTTAAAATTAATTTTTATGTTAGATTATTACCGCGAACGGTTTTTGGAAGTGTTTCAATAGCTATCCTCTTTGGTCCAAAACACGTATAAAATTTCATCAGAACATCTCAAAAATTGTGATCTGTAAGTTGAACATACGACTAAAAGACGGACAGACCGACATAAAACTTTAGATAGACTCGGCAACTGATTCTGAGTCGATCGATATAATAAAATCGATCGATAAGAGAAAAGGAAAGGATTTGTACCGATTCTTTCCGATTGTTGCATGCCTTTATATCGAAAATGGTGTAATGCATAATCATTAGCATTATTAAAATATGACTAAAATATAGACTAGAAAGATATGGGGGATTGAAAAACAAAACCACCACCATTGCAATCTTTGGCGTCCCACGCATTTATTTATTGTCATAAATAAAATATTTATGTTTCGCCTTTTACTTGACTAAGAGGTATTGTTAAAAATCTACCACCATCGTGTCATAACTAGTTTAGAATTAATACACTTGGCTTTTCGCCTTCCTGTCTCCAAGGCTTTTTATTTGATAATCATATGGAAGGCATTTATAAGAAATAATTTACCCACCATGTCGTGACGTCCACTACGACTACTTTAGAATTAATGCACTTAGCTTGTCGCCTTTTACTTTCCTAATCGTTTTATCTGATACTGGTATTGTTAAGGAAAAATTAATCCACCAGATCGTGGTGTCCACCATATTTATCTTGGAATTAAAGCATTTTTAGGCAGACAATATGTCTTGATTTGAGGATTATACTAAATAGTTTTAGACTTTCGGTCTTGCTCATCTTATGATTAATAAAAATGAAGCTTTAAGAAAGTGAAAAAACGAATATTTAATTACTTTCAACTTTGTAAGGGCATGGCCGATTTTTGTACATGAGTAGCAGAGTTTTTCATAATATAATTGTGGAAAATGTAATGTGCAAAAAACCATAAATGTCTGTTTACAAGAACTGAGTTGTATTTAGTTCACGCTTCATTGCGGATTTGTGCGCTGACCAATTCAGCCCATTTTCAGCACCAAGCTGTGGGTAAAAACTTGCAATGTTTCTAGCAAATTTGAAGTCGATATCTTCTTTTTTGGGAGCAAGAGAGTATTAACAACGCACACCACACCGACAGACATGGATTTAAAAGTTCATGCTGATTAGGAAAAATATTTTCGTGTATTATGATCGTTCGTAAAAAGGGTAAAAGTTTAGACTTCATCAAGATCGTGGCAGAGAAAATTTGTTATAAAAATTTTTGTTTCAAAAGAGGAATCAATAACCGAGAGATAGAGCTTGGGAAAAAGCCTCGAAAGCCTGCGATATCGGACAAAAGTATATTGACATCCTGGCTATGAAACATATGAAACGAAAAAATTTGCTTCTGGAAAGCTGGTACCTGATCTACCGAATTTGAGTGCCGCAGTCAGAGAGTTTACTCTTTGCAATTTATAATTTTGCGATTTTTACCTACTTGTTTCAGTTGAAGTGTGTTACAAATTCGTTTCAAAGGCAACCGTAATGTTATTATTATTGTTATTTATTATTTTTTTTAAATTTATTAGAAAATTTTAATGTTTCGCCCAACTAAACTGAAGTACAGTAAGAGCTC
>NW_023998442.1:1175775-1182470 GCF_014805625.2 Glossina fuscipes
AAGCATTTCGGCGGCTATTGGTGTCTATTATGGTTTCGTGCAAAAAAGTGAAAATACTACCGCCGAGTATTTACATGGCGGTAAACGTATGCGAACGCTACCTATAGCCATATCTTTGGTCGCCAGTCAATTGTCGGCCGTCGCAATTATGGCCATACCAGCCGAAAGTTACTCCTTTGGAATTAATTGGGCTTTCAATGTAATTGCTATGATCATTATCATACCGATTATAAATTATATAGTGATACCAGTATTCTACAACAATAACATTTCCAATTGTTATGAGGTTTGTTTATATGAAAAATTGGCAACAAACGAATGTAAGAATTTATGCATTACTTTGTATTCTAGTACTTGGAAATGCGTTTTAATAGCAAGACGCGCGATTTGATGACATTTTCTTTTGTGGGTAATCTCTGCTTTATTCTCCCTCTGTACATGTTTATACCGAGTTTGGCCTTTGCTCAGGGTAAGTGATCAGTTCAACCTTTACGATGATTCAACTTTAAATGATTGATTTCGAAAGCTTTTGCATTTTAAGATCAAGAACCTGTTAAACGTTATCAATATTTTTCTTCCTTTTCTTTATGTACCCTCGATAGTTATGAAAGGTTGCTAAAATACAATGACAAATGTGTGGCTCTTCAGAGCGTAGTAGTTTGAAAAACTCAGCTCTTCCTCTTTAAAGAATACCTTACATTATTGTGCTCTGCTTTATCCTTCTTCGTACCACAGTAAGGACGCAAAGACGTCTATAATTCAAAGATAATGTAGTGCGAATTATATAGTCCACGCAGATAAACTACACGCTGTAGTGTGAAAAAATGGCAGCATAATCACAAACATTTTACTATTTCTTGTGTTCACGATCAATAATTATAACACAAATGTAAAAAGAACTTCTTGCAAAGATTATATATATATATACTCTTGATCGATATGATTACCTATATGATCGAAATTTGGACTGTATCGAAGACGTTTTTAGTTTTTTGAATATAGCCAGAGTATGTGGTTGTCATTCTTTATGACGTCTACAAGGAAGTACTGACCATTTTTCCGCTTCTCTTTCTTAAACATAAAAATTTATTTATAAAATTTAATTCTTATAAATGTCGTTCCTTATGAAAACCTTATGAACTATTTTGTCTAATGATTAATTTATTCACTTATTCAGTAAATTTTTTATTGCATTAGACCGCCTAAGAAAATCTCTGCGTAGACTTGTGAAATCCTTTCTTAAACATTAGCCTATGGATCATTTCTCATTGACCGTTAAGATGCCATGTCTGCATAAATGTTTATCGTAAATCCATTGTGACCTAGACCGTCAAGTGAAAGTTCTTTTATAGCTAAAGTACGCTGTCATTATCTCCCACGGCTTTGCTGCAACTCATTAATCTTCTTCTTCTTGATCAAATGCGGATAAACTTTACTTTTTCTTAATCATAGTTCATTTACAAAAATATCTTATAGTTTACATTCCCTAAAAACTCTATAGAAACTATTGAAATCATTTCAGCAGATTATCTCTTGCTGGATTCCTCTAAAAAACCTATACTTTAAGTAGCAAAGTTTTTCTGTAGATACCAGAAACTTAGACTACCTTTTCAAGCGTTTTTGCTTTTCATGCCATCTTCATTGTTCGTGTCTGCGTTACAGCTCATACATTTTTTCTATAAATATCATTCACAAAATAACCTCAGTTCGCAATCCGCATAAGAACTTTTTAGGTTAAACTATTTGTTAATTAATTGATTTCAATATCGTTCTCTTAAAAGAACATTCTGTTGGAATAAAAAAATATCTATGTAGGCATTAGATTTAAAGTCTACCGCATTGATGATTTCTTATCGCAGATAATCCTAGTCGTCGACGTCGTTTGATAGTTGCCGGTCAGGTATGTCTTATCCTTTAGTGGTAGTTAAGGCACTTTCAATTGAAGTGTATACCCCATGCGAAATTGAGAGAAAATCGGCCAGAATCCTGGTGATCTGGAAACCTTAGTGTGGTGAAGAATGATGCAGCCTGTCAAAACATTCAATTTTGATGGCCTTTCCCTCAGACTGCGTTAGAGTTTTTCGGCGATTTGCTAACGAGCGATAGAACACAAACTGAATGGCAACAACACATAACAAAGTGCAATAATTGTTGAACCACGGTCATGAGCGGTATTTTCTGAAACTTTAGGTGTGTTGTTTTGTAGATTTTGCCCATTTTTAATACCAACCTGCGCGGAAGAACTTTCAATGATTTGCGAAATTTGGAGTCGATAGCTTCATGGACAAGAGAATGTTTTTGTGGACAAGAGAATGTTTACAGCAGACAATAATCTCTGAAGCTTCCTTCTGGGCGTTTCAAATGTTTTCACCAAATGAACCCCTCATCCTTCAGTAATGGATATATAAACCAAAAGCCTCTGTACAGTCGAACAAACGTCCTAAACATATCTATATCGCTGATCTTTTGACTTGGAACAATTGTACACAATTATTTCATGTATTTTTTATCTGCTATAAAGAAGAAGAAAAAGATAATAAGAAAAGTAGCTTCGCAGTCCGCGCTTAAATGTACAAAGCTATTATCTGTAGCAATAATAAAGTCTGGTATGTTTATTCATTTCAAGGCCTTCATTCTTTTTTCCATAGTTACCGGTTTCAATATACACTTTATTAATGGCATCGTGTGTTCCATTTGCGTCTTCTACACTATGGTTGTAAGTATTCGAAAAGTCTTAAGTTGCTGGAATTCAGAATTTCTTCTATTATCTCATGCAGGGAGGCATCAAAGCTGTCGTATGGACCGATGTGGTACAAGGTACTGTTATGTTAACATCGGTTATATTAGTATTTGTGTTGGGTATTATAAAAGTAGGTGGCTTCAGCGAAGTTTTCCGATTGGCTACTGATGGCCAACGCTTGGACATAAAGTGAGAATTGATTTTCAAAGAGATGCAGTTCTCAGACTTCATATAATAGTTTTTTTTCAGTTTTACTTTTGATGCTACAACACGTTCCACATTTTGGAATTGCTTCTCTAGTGCTATTGTAGTCTGGACTTCATATGTAGGCATGAATCAAAGTTGTGTGCAGAGAATTGTATCATTACCTTCATTAAAGCACGCTCAAAGGTAAGTAAAAAATATTTCCCATTGCAGGCCAAGCACTGCATTGTATTTTTTACAGATCTTTGTTTCTATTTGGTATCGGCTTTGCGATCATAATGTTCTTGAATTCATTGACTGGTATTGTTATGTATGCACGCTATCATGACTGTGATCCTGTGGCGGCTGGTTTTGTGGAAAAAGCCGACAAGTTAATGCCTTTCTTCGTACAGGATATAGTGGGTTACATGAAAGGCATGCCAGGCGTTTTCATATCCTGTGTGTTTAGTGCTGCTTTAAGCACTTTGTCGGCTAGTTTAAATTCTCTAGCCGGCATTGTTTATTTCGACTATATTAAACCGCGTATCAAGCACACGGAAAGTAGGGCGAATTTCATTATGAAATCCATTGTACTGTTCACTGGTCTATACTGTATAGCAGCTGGTGTAATTGTCGAAAAGTTTTCATCCATTATACAAATGCTTTATTCAATCACCGGTGTAACATTTGGTGCTGTATTTGGTGTTTTTCTACTGGGCATGTTGATACCTCAGTCACACGGCCGGGTAGTACTCTTAATTAAGTTTTCATGTGCGCAAATGCAGTCGATATTATTTCTTCTCTTTTGCATGATCTTATAATAGGCTGCTTTTTGTGCGGTTGCAGCTAGTATGCTAACCATGCTGGTAATTGTCTTGGGGGCTCAGGGCGGGATAAGTTATGAACCTCTACCCACCTCTACAGAATCTTGCGTCAATGGCAGTAATCTAATGCAAAAGTAACTACGCTTATCTCACATTTAATTTGTGAACCATAATGTAACCTCCTCCTTTTTTTTATTTTTTTTTATTTTTAGTTTCGAGAATTTTACTTCACTTCTTTTAACGGATTCGCCTCCAAAAGAGTCATTTAATATTTTAAATGTTTCCTTTAATTGGTATATGGTCTTAGGTGCTTCTGTAGTGTTTATTGTCGGCATACCTTTGAGTTATATATTACCGCCTGGAAAAGATGCTAAATTTGATCCAAAGTTTTTATCACCTGTTATACAACCACTTCTTCGCTACGAACTAACGCGCACGGACGAACTGCCTGAAATTTTGATAAAGGAAATCCCGAAGTCATAAATTAATTCTTATTATTTAGCCAATTAGTCTTATATTATTATATTTCGTATTAATAAAGCAGCAATCTATAAACAAATAAAAAAAACATTAAAAATGTATTTATCGAAGAAATGTTTATACTTGAACTATGCAGATATTGAATAAGAGAAACCTTGTGCCATATCGTAGCAAGAATTTCTTTTTTCAGCAAATCGTTACAATTCAACAACGCTTTCCGTCGAATTAAGTAAGAGAAAACATCTGGTTATTCCATTGGTCTTGTAGATTCAATGTAATGTTTTAGGACAAACCTTGATTGCGAATTCAACGTTAGTTCCCGCATTGACAATGTTTCCGTTAAAGTTTGTCTTACGTTCCGAAAACTGCCCAAGCTAAGTCTGTATTCACGTCTAAAGGTTGAACATGCCATTACGCTTTCCTTTCTCACGGCGAATACTATTCTACCATATTACTATTAACTATTGTAGTCACGTCTTTTCTGGGTGCCCAAGGTGTAATCTAAGTTTCGATAGGCTTCAAAGTGTTGTTAATTGTATAACACGTTTTGTTTATAGCGTCAAACTTAGAGACCACATCTTCTCTTTTGTGCATGCTTTTTTAAAATTCTCTATCCGCCTGAGTAGCCGAAGGCGAGGAATCTCGACTAGCAAAAGTCAATGGCCGTGGGTTCGAATCTCAAGTGCGGTAGAGTTTTTAATAAAAGCCGATAGCCTTTAGATGCTAGTGCTTTTAAGAGTTTAGTCTTAGAATTTCTTTCTCTGGCGAAATTAATAATAATAATAATAAAATTCTCTATTCCCGATTATCTAAAATTCAGCTTGCTTATCTATCTACCTCTTCAAAATCATTTAAACTCGATTTCCACCCTTTTTCATCGAACGACTGCAGTTCTCTAGATCGAATAGAAACCCTTGCAATATTAATACCACGTTTATCTAACTCATCAGCCCAATGATCCTTTACTATTCGAATAGTATAGAAGAATATCTTAGATATTGGCATGCCTTACCACTGAATATGGAATCCTTCGATGATTCTTTGAATTCTTTGAATCCTTTGTTGGTAAGAATTGATGGTTACGAAGTTTGTGAAGCGAGGTGCTCACTTACTTATATTCACTTATATTACAGTTTCTTTTTGCATATGAAATGCAACTCTGTAACTAAATAATAGGCCCATAACTTTATGGTTACTTAATAAATGACTATGAAAGAAAATGAAGTGGAGAGTATCCCTTATCGTGTTTGGAGGGTTTTCTTTGCTTTAATCGGCACTGCCAAATATGGTGTCACTGAGATGGCTTGTATTATTGCATAAAACTTACAGATGGTGTCTGCCTATGAAGAAGTTGTAACTAAACAGCCACAGATACGATAATGTCGTGTCTTAGAAAAAGCGATAAGGAAATTATTTTGCACTTGATAGTTTTTATACCCTACACGGCTCGTGGTTCAAGGTTACTATAAATTGTGCGTTATGCAACCCCCAGAAGGACGTAAGCTAGATCAGCGATCGATTCAATATCATTTTCTAAATTGATCTAATCTTGTCTGTCCATCTTGCTTTCAGGTCGCAACTTTTAAGAAATTCTGATGAAAGTTTTTATACTGACATATTTTGGCTCAAGCACGAAGGCTATTAAAAATTTTCAAATCGAACGACCTTTTCCGCCATTTTCCAAATAACACTTTACTATGAAAAGTCGTTATATAAGTAACTGGAGAGTAGAGTACTTAATGGTGGGCCATGGCTGACTATGGTCTTTTCACTTGTTTTTACTTTTAGCAGGTTGTCGATAGTGTCCCCGTCGCGCATGTTCTATCGAAAAAAAAATCCTTCCTGTACTTTTAAATTTTCAACTGTAGGATCGCTCTCCCTTTTAGGACTATTCTCAATTCAGATCTTATATTAGGATAGGTTTTATTTCTTTCTATAGGAATTCTTCTTCTTTGGGGAATGTCTTGGACGCCTATTGTTGTAATGAAGCACAATGTATGAATGCAAATCGATTAGAAAAAACGAATGCTTCAAAAATTTGCTTATTACGGGTGTTTGAAGTTTCGCTTCAGCTGTTCGCAGCTTTCTAGCCACAATGGGAAAATGAAAGTTTTTTGCTGTAGAAAACTTATTAATGCAAACAACTTTTGTTATTACAACTTCATGGGTTTTTTTTTTCTTTTTTTTTTTTTTTGGCTTGCAGTAAAGAAGAGCGGCGTTCACAAAATTGCATAATCAAGCAAGCAATTTAGGCGACTGAATACATGTTGTAATAATTTTGAAAGGCTTTGCAGCATTGCTTGCACTAATTATTAAAAGACTAACGTCCTCTGCAGTTATTCAACATTTAAGCAGATTTTTACTAAGCAAAATTTGCTGTGATAGGAATAAAAAGTCAAGTTCTTTTTTTTTTTAACGGTGACAAAATTTACAATTTTTTTATTGATTTTTAAAATTTTTTTTTTGTT
>NW_023998442.1:1182570-1274725 GCF_014805625.2 Glossina fuscipes
TTGTTTCATATATAAAATATTTTCTTTTTTTTCTTTTCATTTTTAATAATACAATAATAAAAACAAAAAAAAAAAAAAAATTATCACTTACATGGCTAATTAATGCATTTTTTTTTTTGTTGTTGTTGTTTGTGTTTGTTATAATATATTAATAAACAAGAAAAATAACTATTTACAAAATAATATAACAATGCCCCGGCCCGAAAAGGAAAAGGACAACAGGCCAGGGCGAAAATAGATAGCAGATAGGATAGTAAGATTGGTGGGCGAGGGTAGGAATTTGAAAAATTGAAATATCCAGAGTTGATCGGTTTACGTAACACAACACAATTCTCCTCTTCTCACAGCTGCGGTGTCAAAGTCAAGACGTTTCAAGAAATTGAGGTGAAATTTTAGGACGCTTGATGAGTTGTGTAGGAGAGGGGCTGTGCGATGTGTTGCTTTGCCGTTAAACTCCAGTGAAAAACGGAAACAAGAAATATTCTCGAAAATAATTAAACTGTTATTGTTGTTGGTGTAAAAATGTTGAAAAACAACACAATTCACAAATAATACAAACATCATTATCATCATCGTCTCAACCAGGCAATTACTATTGTTCAGTGGATGGAACATGATGTAAATGAACGATATGATCGTGTTTGTTCTGTTCTTTCGTTTGTTTCTTTTTTTGGTTTGCATTACGAACATCGACTTCACTCTGTGTTGGTTGATTTATTTTCTTAAATTTCCTTGAAAATATGATGTTTGCTCTATATTTTCCGTATATATCTTCTCGACATGGATAATGGCAGTTGGTGTTGTCTTTATTATTCTTTTTATTGTTGTTGTTGTCGTTATGTCAAAATGACCCAAATTGAATCCGTTTTATTATTGGCATGCGCTTTTCATCTTCGCTTCGCGGTTACGTTACGAGAACTTTTTGTTTTTTGGCAGCAAAACTGTCTGTGTGTCATTGTGTCTGTGTGTAAGTCTGTGTGGTCGCGTCCAATTTACATTACGCTAAATGAGCTAGTCTTCTGTGATGTAGTACTTAGTAGGGAGCACCGTAACTACCGCTAGGCTTACCAGGATAGCCACCAGGCTGGGTACTCTGCTGGGCAAACTGAGCCACCTGGATGGCTTGGCGTACACCTTCCAAGTCAATGCCAACTACACGACCACCATTATAGTTGGGAACACCGTATTGCGGTGAAGGTGCCCCATAAGAGCTCGACGGGCTTGGATATCCGCCACCGCCACCGCCTCCGCCGCCGCCGGATTTACTTTCTTCGTTCAATAAGATTTGACGCACTTGCTCCAGCAATTGAGGATCAACATTTAGACCTTCGGAGGTTTGAAAGCCGCCGCTAACTGCCTGATAGCCGCCACCACCACCACCTCCGAATCCGCCACGAAAACCACCTCCGAAACCGCCTCCACCACCGCCGCGCGGATAACTATATCCGGATGGTGGTTCTGCAACAACCATAGCTGCCAAGGCAAACACCAAGAACTACAAAAACACGCACATATACACACACAGAGAAACAAAGAAAAAAAAAAGAAGAAGAATCCACATATTAATTCTGGCAATTAATCCACTTGAGTTAATCCGCTCGTATCGCACATTAGTATCCTTTTGCAAACTTACCACGGAGAAGGAGTTCATAGTTGTGAGTTTTGTGTGTGTATGGGGGGAAAGAAGTAAAAAAACTTAAAATAAAATAAATTTAGTTGTTTTCTAGTAGGTAACTGACGATTGAATGCCTGTAACAAGCCAGTGCGCTCCGCTTTATAGTCGGCAAAGATTTGTTTGAGAGGCAGAAAACACAACTTGGCCACACATAAGATGACAGTAGAAGGCACTCATACATATCCACATATATCCAAACATTAGCACACACGCGCATTCACTCATGCACTAATATGAATGGGAGACTTTTCATAGTGGATTGGAGAGTTTTACTTTGGCTTTTGCTAGCTTTACCAGTTTAATGTTCATTATGGTGTTGGTCTGGCGCGCATGCGTAATGTTCACTAGATGGTTTTTGTTAAATCATACCAGCAGTGCCATCATCACTTTAGTAAACGTGATAATCATGATTAACATATTTATCATTATTATGATGTATTTTATATTTTGTACCCAGTTATCGGCTTTCAGCCCCTTTACTACTATGTCCATTGGCAACAAGTCTCAAAACAAAAAAAAAAAAAAAAGAAACAACCAAAATAAATATAGCAACAATAGTCGCAATTGCAATAATAACAACAATTTTATATACATTTAAGTTCAGTTCATTTCGTGTGCATAATTTTATTTTATGTTTTTGTTTCTTAAGCTATATAAATGCTTGCATACCCTGACTGACTGACTGACTGTCTTTTTTTCTTTTATTAGGTAGGAAGTGATTTTTTGTTATTGTTATCGTTACTATTTTTTTATGTGTGTTGAACAGTTAGTTGATTTTTTGTGAATCTAAAATTTTCTTTACAACCTAATTGCATGGTCTGCGCTTGATGTTACTGCTGATGCTGGTGCTGGTGCTGTTGCTGCTGCTGCTGGTGGGTGCTTATACCTCTGACATATTGATCAGTTAGCACTTCCGTGGTTAACTTTCATTTCAAATATTTATGTATTTTAACACTCATCGTAACCAATACAAGTTAAAAGCAATTAAGAATATTTGCTGGAATTACCATTTTTAGCGGCATTTATTACACAATCATTGTATTGCATAATAAAATACGATTCACGTTTGTCACTTGACTCGACTTGTCTTGCTCTTATATCTTCGACTATGGAACCGGTCATCTTCATCATGTCTTTATTAATACTTCAACTATTCTTTAGAGTTTCTTTAATTTGTTAATTTTATAGTAAAAGTTGTTTTTTAAGCAAAAATTATATTTAATGTTGATATGTTGATATGTTCGCACCCTACATCTGTAAGGATATACATCAATCCCTAAATCATATTAGGACCTAACTTCTGGATTTAATATAAATATTTTTCATGCCGATAATTCAAGTGAGTTGCTTATCTTAGAATAAACGTACATAGCGCTTTTTATCCCTTTGAAGATAATCAATTATCCCAAACGGTTCTAGATGTAAAATTTAATAGTATTATGTTAGAGGAGGTCAAGAAGAAAAAAATGGTTTGGAAAAAAAATTTTCATATACTTGTTTTTCGTTTGGCGAGCCACTCAGGGGATGGCTACTGCACATGCGGGCTATAAATACGAAAGGGAAGAATGGCGTACGTCCGACTTGAGAGTAGTAGTGCCTGGTAAGTTGTTCCAAATATGGGATTGACGAAAGATGAACCGCAGTAGTGTGCTGTTTGATATGTGAGCGCAACAAGAACGGGTGCAGAGGAAGGCTAAGAAAACTCAATTATCCTGTTCAAGGACATCAATGACGCTTGTTTACGCTGTGGGGTTATACGTACTCATACATAAGCATATACGCAACTCATATTTATGTGTGAAAATCCACGTATAGAGTTTCTTAAAATTTCTTGCATAAATTAAGAAAAAAAACTTCAGAAACGATGAGAAAGAATTCTACAGCTAGGTCGCCCCAAAATCGGGCAGCGCAATGCATGGGAATGCTGAGAATGCTTCGTAATAATGTTAAAGATTTTAACCGATTGACGAATTGTTATTGTCTCTGCAGAACGCTTACCCGGAGAATATCTGTTTATAACACCTGCACAGGAGACGTAACAACTACCCGGGGAATGTAGTCCACTCTCTTCAAGGTGATTTCGCTTTATTTGTACGTCCATTTATTGAGGCAGTTTATTGTTTAGGAAACACTGGTCGACTTTGAACGGCTGAACATTGCATGCCTAAAAAAATTGTTCTTTTAATTTCGAGTTTATGTTAAAATTTAAAAAAAAATTGTTATTCTTTGAGCATCGTTTGGGTTTACGGATTAGGAAAGAATTTGTGTGTATGGACTGAAAAGTACTGTGGCAGTGTCTTTCTAACTGTGGAACGTTTCGTTAAGGATATTTTCAGAACAAATTTTACTAGCACTAATCTTATAATCAAGACCTTAATAAAAGTGTATCCTCAGGGTTCATATAATATTCTTATTCCCAAAGGACCGTCCTAATGATCATACGTTTAAGGTATGGTATTTTTTCCAGAAGCTTATTAGCCATGTAGATACCGGTAAGCCTAAGCCTTTTCCTCGACGATATCGCGGCCTTCCCAGAACTTTTTTTACCACCCACTCATGATTTTATTACATAATAGTCATCGGAGGCATATAGTATTTTATAAGCTCGTGATTAAGGTATACTACTATAAACTAATTCAAATAATTGAATTTTCTATTGCAATAACTCATCAATTATATCTCTACACCCTCTACTGGCATCAAAGGAAAAAGTTTCGTATCGCGCTTCGTTGTCTACAATGACAAGCAACTGTTCCAGCGTAAGATAGGCATTCAAGTAAACTCTCTAAACTTTGTAATGAACTGTATAATGCTCCCAAAGTACATAAGGAAATGGTTGGTTATCTTGTATAGTTCATATTTACAATATTTGTTTATCGGAAAAAGCATTCGCCAGACATGTGGTTACGAATATTTGCATATTATGTCTGGTCATGATTTCTCAAATTAAATATTTTTTTCTACTGTACGCATATATATATACATATATATATATATATATAAATGACGAAATTTGAATACAACTGATTAAGCGCACGGATCTGAAATTTAAGATAGATATTTACCGGACTAATATTAACATTTCCCGATTTCCGTACATACGAACCTTCGAGACACAATCAGACCTTCCGTAACGATCATGATGATTTTAAATAACCGATTAACATAACGATTAGCTTCTATTCAATGGTATCACATTTTCTGTAACTCTTCTTTTCCTCTGCGTCACGCAGAAAAGGCTACATATACATACGGCGTAAGTCTTAATAAAGTCAGGTATTACTTTATGTTGTTTGTTATTGTTATTATCAATTTTTTCTTTCCATTTCAGTCGTTTTTTTATTATCTACGTATTATCCTACCAGCAGAGATCTTTTCAATATGATGTGCGGAATTTTTCCTCCGTGGGAAAAATCTACCCTTTAATAAAATAATGCCAAGTTATCCCTCAGTGGTTATTCCAGGCGTCCTTACTTTTGCTATTTATATCTTCACCAGAATTTACTTCGAACTTGTGTGACTAACCAAATTCCACACTTCCAGTAATAAAAAACCGGGTGTAGATGTCTATAAAGAACCTTAACTTAAATGAGCTATCGTCAATGGTCATCGGACGGAACGGACGGTCTTCGTGCTATCCCAGCGGATGATAACGGATTTTATTTCGGACGGTGGTATGTTACCTAGTCGGCAGTCCGACCCAGAAGAGGAAGAGCATATGCAATCTTCTTCTTCATTATACCTCTATTCGAAAGCGACTTGGCGTTGCTAATCGGTTAGTTGGCCACATTTGAAGTGCATGAGCTAAATTCTTTTGAAGGTGATATTCCCATTCCATTGCGTTTTTACTTACACAGTTCTTACTTATTGCACGATCCCTACAATACTCCCAAGAGAATACCAAACTGCAGCCATAGAAGAAAATCAGCGGAAAGTAAAATATGCTTATCCTACTGTAAATATATAGGAACAGCTTATAACTACATGTAAGATCCTTTGGTGCTTACAGCCAGCCGCTATGCCTGATATTTTCACCCGCAAATAGAACACATACGAAGGGTATACCCTCCCCTTTGATCTTTCTCTCGCTCTCTCTCTCTCCCTATAACTCTCTCTGACTGCGATTGTATCTGCATGTATAGAGGACATCCTTTTAGTAGCTGGTCGTATATGCAAAAAAAAACTAGAGTATATTGGTATCAAGTGATCTCAATCATTTGTCTCGTATCAAAAGCAGCAGACAAATCGTACTTAGTTGATTGGCCGTGAACATATTAAGAAAATAGTTATGACAAACATATTTCGGCACTACAGATATTGCTAAAACTATAAAGAGGTATGAGACATTTTCATGCATTTGTACTCACAAAAGTGGTATATAAGGTTTGTCAATTGTTCGTAATGCGCTGAAACACGCATCGTCGTTTCGATCAAGCAACCATAGATCTTTGTGCCAGAATGATAAGCAAAATGAAATCGACGCTGTCCGTCCGTCACAATTACCTATAAAGTATGGCCAAGTTCTTCAATGCTACATATATCTAGCGACTACGTATTTGTTCTATCTAGAAATTAAATACGCTACAGAAGGTAGCAAATGGTATTCCTTACTCCTTACATAAATAAATGGGCGAGGTCATTTGAAAACTTGATTCTTTTCTTTGATCGTCAATACCATCTTGAAGGACGTCTTTATCAGTTTGTTTAGTTTTCCAAATGCCACGACAAGTGAATTGATTTATGGTTGTACCTGCTTTTAAACTCTACGGGAACGTAAGAAGGAATAAGTGACTTAATTTTTTGTTTTGTTACATTTTTTTTTTCATTTTGCAAAGAAAGGAATTTAAAAACCAAAAAAACAAACACCAGGGCAAACGATACATCTGTATGACAAAAAATAGCGTCGACGTTTGTGGTCACTAAGCGGTAATGGTAATCCATAAGCAAATTGGCTCTCGTTATCTTTGAAGAAACGTGTGCTCTATCTCCGTTGACGGTAAAGAATTCGAACACTTTTCTGCGTCTGATAAAATTTTCAAATCTTCAATGCCTTCATTAATTTGACTTTTTGTTACAGTCGGAATCTGTACTTTACCTCGGTTTTCCTTTTTTTAAGCACTAGCCTTTCCCTTTTTTTTAAGCACTAGCATAAGGCACTGCTTCGAAAGAGAAATGTCCGTTCGCATTTCATTTCCAAATTTATGGGAATTATAGGACCATCAACTATTTTTTTTTCTTATATCCACCGTCGAAAGAGGAGGAGTATATGCAACCAAGAAAGTATATATATTCTTAATCTGCACAAAATTCTGAATCAAATTAAGCATGTCCATCTGTCTGTTCGACGGAGTAATGTCTCCTGGCGGTAAAGATTAAACTGTCAACTTCACATTATGCAAAAGCATTGAAAGTTTTTACACGCAGGTTGATATTGAAATTGGGCCGAATCGGTCGAAGGACACGCCTACAGTACTACCTAAAGTAAGAACATTTTGGTCTTTGAAACGGAATAAAAAATTGATTTTTTGCTTATTACCTATAAACTCCAGTAGATGAATCTATAGCAAGTCGAACACACATTCTATGATGTATGCTGTAGTATGTGCAACAAAAATGGAAAATATCGACCACTCCTACTCAATTTAATAGTGTGTCATAATTTAATTTTTTTTCAAAACCTTTATAGCACGCAGAAGCAAACTTCAAAAACCTAATAAAGTACATTAACTGTTTCCAGACTCAAATTCGAAATGCAACTAAGCACGCCCGCCCGTTTATCTATCCATCTGTCTGCCTTCGCAACTGTATAGTATCTGTGGTAAACATTTTCTCGTTCACAATGAATGGAAGCATCGCCTACAAACTTGCGAAGTGATTTGAAAACTTTTCAGCGAAACTGTGAACACTTTTGCTTTCCGTGTTTTTTGCTTCTCACTCATAATGTACAACACATACCCTACATAAAAAAATCCGCCGCTCTCATCCAATGTGATAGAGTATGAAAATATAGCTTTTTTCCTCTTTTTTTAGGATCACGGTGACGCATTTAAAACGTTCGGTACGACCGAATATAATTTTCTTACTGGGTGAAGATTATATGACCTTTACGCCCAATAAATTGATTTTGGCACGGCATGTTGCACAATTTTGTTCAAATCGAAACCATTTAATTTTTCCCATAAAAAGTCAGCTCTCAAGTTTTTATTATCAAGTTCTTCATTAAGGGTAACTGCAATGCCATTTGAATGCCAGCTGAAAAATCACCCCTAAATGTTATTTTTGTACACATAAAAGTCCTTTTAGGAACATTAGATATGCTTTCCTTATACCGAAGGGGCAATAATCCTTATTTACGAAATCATTTAATGAAATATGAGCTTCATCACTATTGTTCACGAAACGCAAACGTGGCTTCATTGTTTTCGTAATCGGTTTGAACAATGATCGTATGCTGTGTAGCCATGTATGTATGGTACTCCGCAAATAATGGCAAGGTTCAAACACTATGTTTAAAGAAAAATTTGATCCAAATCTCAATCAGAATTTTTGTATGTATGTTGTATTTAAATTTACTTTCGGAACCACAAAGCGGGTAACTCTATATTCTGTCAAATATGAACGATTTGTTACAATAATACGGCAGTGCTGACATTCAAGATATTACTTTACGCTATTTTCATATTCGTAACTGTACACCGTAAGTACCATCATGAGTGGAGTCAAACCATTAAACTTGTATATTTCTTGTTGAAAAATTTTGCGGTAAATAATTTATTATCAAATTTTTTAGTTGTCTTAGTAATGATAATAATTATAATTCTTAATAAACAAAACAAAACCACAATAGTAGGCCATGGCCCACAACAGTCTACAGGTGCTCGTATAGCGACATTTCAAAATAAGGGGGAGTTGTTCGATTCCAAGCATTTTGCGGAGCAAAAAATACTTTACTTTACCGATATCCGTGCCACCATCTTTACACCGCCTATAGCCGGCTAAAATTAGAGTGTAACTCACCTGTGTAAATGAAGGTCTCCAAACAAAATTTCAACCGCGTACAGCAAAAAGCTTAGGTGCTATTGAGTGACAAAATTGTGCCTAGAATTTTCGATATCCATGAGCATCAGTGTAACGTGGGCTGCATTGCTCTTATGTACAGCTGCATTCAAAGCAAGTCTTGTTCAGGGCAAGACTTCTATAGAAATAAAAGAGATATGTCCACTAATTGAATATTTCAACAGGGCTACACGTCTTTCTCAGCTTTCTCACCCACTCGTCCTAGAGTTACTTGTCTACCGACAAACACACTACTGCGACTCGTCGTTTTTTAACCATGCTACCCGCGAACACTAGTCCCTTGCTTCACCCCACTCTTCCTTCCTGATCACCATCGCCCTCCTACGTATAGGGGACATCCCCTAAGCGACTGGTCATATAAAAAAACAAAATTCTTTTTCAATAACGTTCGTCTTTGAGCCAAAACCCATTCATTAAAATTTTTCGAAAATTATGGCCTGTAGGTGGAACACAAGAATACAAGACGGACAGACGAGCAAAAAGTGATGATGAACCGATCGGCATAATAAAAGCAGAATCTAACTTAAGTTTTTCCAAGTGTTGCATATATCCTCACAAATATAACATGCCTTTGTACTATAAGTAGCGTAGAAAATAAAAACTCAAAGTTCAAATATGTAGCCAAGGGCGTCGGGAGGTTAATATTTAACACATGACTTGAATCGCATTTAAAAAAAGTTGCCTTGCATTTAAAAAGAAAATAAAGTTAAGTGAACCTTTCCTTTTTCAAAAGATTTCTATGTAAATTGATCAACAATTTAAGCGCATATCAAAGATCATATAATGGCTGTTTTTTCAAACGGAATAACTTTGATGAACACATGTCCACACCATGTATCCTAAATATTCCGCTCTTAGGTTATGTAAATCTTAGTCTTGTGCAATAGCAGATAGAAACGAAAAAAAAAAAAAAAATTACAATAGAAACGAGCAGAGAGGTAACGATATGTTATGTATAAATGTTTAAACATATGTACGATGATAATAATATATCGTAAATTAAAGATTAATGCTTAGATGAATAAAAGTGCAACAATGTTAGCACACATATATATAGAGGCGACAAGCGACAGCGATGACTTTGCATTACTAATAAGTATAGTTTACCTATGCTGCATCCACAAAATAAATTACATAACATACCATTCGTTTGATTACTTTTTGGAAATAAAATTATCATTTTTTCTTTTTCTTCCTCTGTTTCATCTTTGGCTTCAGTATTGAAAGTAAGAAAATTGGGGGAACTTCTATCTACCAAAGTGCATTTAAAAAGAGATTAATGTTATATAAAGAAACATCAGTAATAAACAATCAGTGTTGTTCAGTTGACTAGTTTAGTGCTGCGGTTCATTTTAATTTAATTTTTTTTTTTTTTTTGTTATCGCTATATAGACTTTCTTTTCGAATCTCATCTTTCTTCATTGTAAATAAATCCAAAAAATCCAAAATGCAAAAAAAAAAAAAACAAAAATACATAAATAAATAAATAAAAACAAAAAGACCACAAAAATATTTCGTAATATATTAACAGCACAGACATATAAACATAAATATTTCCTCATTACATGACAGTAAATAAGATTTTCTGCAAAGACAAAAAAATTACCGAAATAAGACAAAACAAGTTTTACTTCTCTCTGCAATGAATGGAATCTTCCCTCTTTTATATAGTTAATGGCAAAAGCACAGAAAAAAAAAAAAGAAGGTCTTAAAACAGGTAGTAACAGTAGTATCGAAGACAGTTTGGTGCGATTTTACATAAGATGCACTTGTATGGCTGTGTACGGCTGCATTAGTTGCGGAAATTTTCTTATGTGTAGACCTTTTACTTTTTTTTTATTTTTTTTTATCAAATTCCATTAGAAAATATGAACATAGCACAGTGTTTACTACTGCTGCTGCTGCTGATGTTGCTTTTGCTGCAGTCTGCGCTGACCAAATTGTTTCGAGACGTTATCATATATTTACATCAAAGAATACTAAATTTATCTTTCGGTTTTTAATATTCAAGAATAATTACGGGTGACCTGTAAGAATCTCAAGAGTTCGCCTACGTTTTGTTTGTTGTTGTCGTCTTCTAAACGTGCAGTAACCCGTTGATGATAACAGAGAAGTGGGGAAGAAGGAAGAGATGGGGAGTGATAATAAGTGTCACGGCTTTAGCAACTGGGCAGCCACTACAGGTACGATCTAGTAGGGTTAACTCTCATTGATATCTGAACCCGCGAACACCGGCTTTTGTGCACCGTTACATAAAGACGTCGAATTACAAGCGCGTATGCAGGAATTCAAGGATTTTCTTTACGTGAATTTTTTTTTTGATGCAAAAACAAGTAAAAACTCTAGACACCTCCCATCATTCTCCTTACATCGCTTCGTCTAATACAGTTATTCATATGACGACTTTTCAAAGTAGGGCTTTATATGAGAATTGATTAAAAAGGTGGCCCGATCTGAACCATTTTCAATAGCGCTCGTTCTTCGTTCAAAACGCGTCCGTATACCAAATTTCATCTAAATGTTGCAAAAAGTGCGACTTATAGGTCGAGTCGGGCAAGTTTAGGTCAAATCAGATTAACTTTCCGAGTCGATCGGTTCAATAACAGATGAGTATATCTTTGGTCTTTCTGGACGTTGCGTACATCCCCACTAACTTAATACATCCTTGCATCATAACTGGTGTGGCGTATAATTAACAACAGCATCTCTTGCTTAATATTGGATTGTTGAGTTGTGCTAACTTGTATTGCCACGTCTTCAGATGACGATTAATCATGAAGCCGAAACTGAATTTTCTATTTCTGTCTATTCGTAGTGGATCCAGTTTGCAAATTATGCAATAAATCATTTCATTCCGAATCATACTCGGCCAAATTTGTTTTAGGCTAAGGCAACGCTGAATATTAACATCAACATTTTTAAATAAATTGCTCACATTGATGCTAACAATCTTTAATTCGAACCTTCCGCTCAAAGGCGCTGCATACGCGGTGATTCCGCACATTCTGATTTATGTACATATAGAATCTCGGTCCACATAAAGTTGCGGTCTCTTAAGCCTTCGCCGTTTAGGTACCTTTCTTGAAGATCCCTTTCTCGAGTTTGCAGCCAGATTGTGGTTTCAGAAGTTAGTCTCAACCTCAATACGGGTCCTACAATTAACTTTGGAGCCTGCGTTATTAGTGGTAAGAATGCGTTAAGTTTATATGTTACGTACGTACTCAAAACATAGGCGTACTGGAGGGATGTATACCTGTCTGGCAAAAATATTTTCTATTTTTGGGTTCAACTAACTGACTGAAACGGACCATTTTTATGCAAATGGTTTTAAACTTCATTGAAAGAAAATAATGAACGCAACTGCTATCTTACCTTATTATATTTGAACTATACAGGTTTATCTTTCGGAAATCCAATCCCTTTACAAGGTTAGTCTTCATATGGCATTTATGAAATCTTATGATTAGGACAAACGAGCATTGTGTTAATCGAAGTCGATCTTACCCGCCCATAATGATTTGATTTAAACTGGTCCCACCTTCATGAGAAATTTCAAATCGTAACTTTTGCTTTTTTACTCAAATAATTAATCGCAAAGCTATTAGTAGTAGTAGTAGTAGTAGTAGTAGTAGTAGTAGATATAAATTTTATGTAAGAAATATTTAAAGTTAAATCAAACAAGTAAAAAAAATTATATTCGGTTGCGATCGACTTTTTTACACCTATCATCTTTATTCTATTTTTGTAGTACGATTTTTTGAAAATTTATAAGGTGTATCTGTTATAGTTTATGAGCAAGAGAGAGGGAAAATAAAAATTTTCACTGTTTTTTCGGATAGGCATGCGGGAGTTGCAGGCGCGTCCTTTAAAGAGTGTAGGTCACCTCCACATTCTTTTGCAAATTTGTAGGCAAGATATTCATTTTCACTAACGGGTTTGTTTGCCACAGATGCTACACAATTACACAAAGCAGTAGATGGACTGACGAACAGATAGACCTCTTTAGGTGAATTGCAAACGTTTTTCTACCCTTTTGAAAGGTATTGGAAAAATGATTATCTTTTGACACACTATAATATTGGGTAGGCGTGGTCGCCCAACAGATGCTACGTCATCGCCTATAGATTATGCGTTCAAATTTTTACGTATTGACCAGCTACAGTTTATAAATAATTACCGATTTTTTTATTTCCTTTGAAAAAGAGAGGTGTGCTCGCATATGAACTTCAAAACTTTTTCCCAAATTTGAAGTCGATAACTTCACTTTTGCGGTCAGGAGAGCGTTTACAACACATAGCACAGACGGACATAATTAAGTTGATTTAGAATTTGATGCTGATCAAAAATATATATACATTGTGGCGTGTCTGAAGTCTCCTTGTGGGCGCTGCAAATTTGGACAAAGTGCCCGCACACTATGCGTAAAATAAAACTCTATAGCAGATATGTGCATCCAGCCTGCGATATCATCGTATCCGGTCCGCTAACTTTAAAATTTTAAATAATTTAATTTGCTCGCAAACAGTAACACAGCAAACGAATTGTATCTGCGTGCACTACCGGCTCAACTGTCTAGCTATCCACCCTTTTCTCATAGACTATTGCTAAGGAGGAAATATTAACCAAACCAGCTGGTAGCTGGTTACGTAAAATACGTTAATGTAGTTATAGTTGATAGCACGGTACCGCCCGCCGTGTAAGTTGAAGCACCAGATGCTAATATATCTTGAAGAAGGATAGTCCGGTGTTGGCTAGCCGGGATTGTATGGTTAATCTGAAGGCAAGAGTGCATATATCGCTAAAGGCTTTATCGTCCAACATTAAGCTGCACAGGGATTAAGAGCCCATCCACTATGTTGGGAGAGGTGACACTATGTTGGGAGAGTGACAGCATTGTTGTTCTACAGATCGGTGCTTGCCAAAATCCTTCGGGTGGCAGCTTGCATATTTACATACATATGGAAACCGCATTGGAAGCTAATACGTTCAGTTTCCACTTTTAACGCAGCAGTTCACTTATATGCGTGTCCTGACTGCTGGGAACGGCCTTTCGGGGGTATCGTGGTGGTCGCGGTTTCTATTATTCCAAAAGCGAATAGTTAAAGATAATGATAGGCCTCAGGACTACCCAAAGTGGGTTTATTGAGCCATAAACATATCTGATTTCTCCAGTGTAGTTCAGGCCCCTAGCTTACAGGCAGTGTTTAACTCTCTGGATAACGCCGGCTACGCAAAATTAATCAGTGTATCATCGGGCACCATGGGATTAAACTAACAAGGTATGCACCCACGTTAAACCAGCAAAGACATCTGTCCAGCTATCGGAGGAGATGAACTATGCTTTGATAAGAAGTATAGATGTGCCGAAACTCTCACCTCCCAGCGGTGATCCCCGGGCAACGGCTTCGGCCGGCTAAGAAGAGTTTAAGGTTTTGGGCTGCTAACTCGGCGACGAGTTTCTGATAGATGGTGGAGGGGTTGGCTGGAAGAAGAGCTCTTACTCTATAGCTAGTTACTACCAAGGAAATACACTGAATGGTTTAAGTACAATGAAGGTAGTAATCTAGCGAGTGCATGGTAGAGTGCATTAGACTAGTCTACCATGTTCAGTGCAATACCCGAGACCTATATATCTTGAAGAAAAGTAGTTCATTGGTGTTAGCTACCAGGAAAGTATGGAGGATCCGAAGCAAGTACGGTTGTTTTTAACAAACGCCCAAAGTATGCCATAAGGCTTTGCAAAATAAACTGGGAGCCACGGGGGTCAGGAAGCTCGCTCACTAAGCCACGTATGCCTGCGGGTATATGATGGACTTGTTCTTAAGTCGTAACAAATAAATAAATTAATTACACTATTTATGCTAAAGGAATTGACGGACGGCTTTCCCTCTGGCCGAATAAAAGAAAATGTCTGGTAAATGAATTAATACATGCAAAAAGGAATTGATGGACGGCTTTCCCTTTGGCCGAATGAAAGAAAATGTCTGGTAAATTAATTAATACATGCAAGAATGGAAAAGGGGTATGACGAATAAGTTCTCCCCTTTTACCTATTTTTACTTTTGAACACATGTCATGAATGCCTGCGGGTAAAGGTGGTAATTGATCAACAAGCACAGTGGAAGCCTTATGGCGGAAGCAGTCAGTTGATCAATTGGTGAGTCCTGACTACTGGGTGCGGCCCTTCGGGGAGTACTCGTGGTGGTTGTGGTTGGCGAGTTCCTAGCTAAAATGGAACAATGAGTGCAGCTAGGCCTCGCCACTCACCGGAGTGGGGTTTATTGTTCCATACACAATAAACTGATCTGGACTCTGGTGCTGTTTAGGCCCCTACTCTGTGGGGATTGTCTAACTCGCCAGGGGGCGTAGTACGCTTAAAAAGTGGTTTGGGCCACCGTGGGGTTAAGCCTTACAGGCAGGAACCCACGTTAAACCCTTGCCACAAATTCTGTCCAGCTATCGAATGTGAAATGTGTTCAAGCATTTTTTTTGTTTATTAAGCGATAAGCGAGTTAAAAAGAAAGAAAGATGATGGAAAATGCCTCATTTTTAATAATAGTTGAATCTTATTGTGATCGCCGCGGTGATATGAAAATTGAAGTAGGCTTATTAACGGGAAAAGTTGTCCATCCATGCTTTATAGCCCACTACAAATCATTTGCACACCAGGAAAGCCAGCTCTTCAACACAACCTTTTTTTATAAACCACAAAAATTATGAGCCTCAACCAATTTTCACTTTGTTCCTGTAACTGCTTTTAATCGTCATAGTGGATTTAGGAAACTTAGAAGCAAACAGGCAAAGCTTTCATAGATGAAATTCTGTTGAAAAGCTCTCACAAAGATATGCCTTTGGATAGATCTCGTGATAATTTGTTTATAGTTTTACATGCAAAACTTGTTAAGAAATAGTTTTATGTATAATTTTCTTACTTTACGTTAGTTTCTATTTTTCTCATTCATGATTTTTCTTTCATCCATGTTATAAAAAAAAAGAAGGAAATTATGGCAGCAATTAATAATTTTGAAGCATAAATTATAATAAATTACATAACTCTTTGAATTATTCTCAATTGTAAACAAATACAGTCCGTGAAAATAGAAAAATTGCTTTCACGCACGAATTGTGTATAAGAGTTAAGCTTGACTTGATCAAAGTTCTTTAGAAGCATAAAGCAATGAATATTTTTCTTATTTGTTTGTTAAATGAAGATAATTAAATTTTAATCCCTTTCGAATTTAAGTCAATCACAAAAAAATTATCTTTAAGAATGAACCTATGACCTATATGATCCTATGGCCGTTTGCGAGCCTTTACGCGATGGTACTCCTTCCTTTATTACAAAATTGTTTACAAGCTATTAAAGGGATTGCTTTAAGCCAACTTGCTTGCTTGCTTGTTTTTTTTTTTTTTTCCTATCAAGTTGTATTTTCTCAAACATCGTAAATTATTCCGCCTTATACGCGCAGATATAGTTTTTCATCACAATTTTTTTTTTATATTATTTTTCGCTGTCTGCACGGTTAATAGATTGTTGTAAAACAGATTCGCCTTATTGTTAAAGATGATGTAGCTACTGACCTACTCTGTGCATTGTTGTTGTTGCCGTCGTCGTTAATTATAATGATTGTGTTGATAACTGTAATAATGATGATGTGCAGTTAGATAGTTAATATATAATGACTATCTAAAATGCACAATACAAATAAAACGTATACGTGTGTTTACATATACATACACGTATAAAAGTTTATATGCACATGTTTTCCCAACTTTATCGTCGTAGACGAAGAAAAAAAATGAGAAGAGCATATTCGCTTTCGTATGTGTATAATAAAACTACACAAACATTTGCATTAAATTCACAAATTCGTTTTGAATCAAATATACACTGACTTCAAAATTTATTCATACATAGTAAATTTTTAATCTTCGTCGTTGATATTAAATGCTCGCATTTTCTTCTTATTTTGATCATTTGTCCACTTAAGAAAAGGGATTTATTTGAGAAAAATTGATACAATATGTATTAATGAAAACATTTTCAATCATTTTCTACAACTTTTCGCCATCTTTCTGGCAACAGGGCGATATTGTGTCAAAAGAACGACACCGGTTTGGCAGCGATCTAATCATCGACACATTTTTGCCCTTCTTCAGCATTTCGGGGCCGCGTGCCAGCCAAGCCACGCCGCAGCGATGTGAACAAGTAGTAATCAGAAGGCGCTATGTCTGCCGAGTATGCTGGATGTGGCAGAACCTCCCATTCGAGCTGCAACAGTGTATCCTGGACAACTCTGCATGCGGCAGATCTTCCAATTTGAACCGTAACAACTCTTACAACGTGTGGCCAAGCGTTGTCATACAAGTGGATGATAACTTTGCGTCTGTTATCCGCTGCCGCTGCCGCTAGTCTTTTCTGCAGCAAAACATCGTTCAATTTGTTCAATTGACGTCGGTAGGCATTTGCAGTCACAGCGTCATTCGGTTTTGCTACCTCGTAATACACTATACCTTCCTGATCTCACCATATGCGAAGCAAAACTTTCTGGCCATGAATATTATGCGTCGGCGTTAAGTCAATTCGTATGATAGTCATTTCCCTCCTTTTGAATCTTTCGCAACGTCTAGAAACGGTCAACTCATCAACCGCTAAGCTGTTCAAATTTGAGTTGGGCTTTCGTCCAGCAAGTCTTGAAACTCATTGTCTTCTAGGAACTTTCTTGGTCCTCAGGCCGTTATTCGTCAGGAACATCAGAATCTCCCCTTTTAACCCGTTAAAACCAAAACAGAGAATTGGAATATGATGTGGCAGCATCTCCTTAAGCTCTTAAAAGTATTTGATGGGGTTGATGGGTAGCAGGTTTCTTCAAATCAAACAACGAAAGTAACGAATGTCTAAAATGCCGTTTTAGGCATTCCATAATTAGCGTCTGTGTACACTGAATAATTCCATAATACTAAAAAGAAAACCGTATTTTATGTGGAGCAAGGTCAAAATTATCGAACTTAATCATTACTTAATCATTACTAATTCCCATTATTTTATCATTTTCATCAATAGGTGTCGCTGATGGCAATACATGGAGGCATATGTTATATTCAACTAATAGTGAATTTACACTGATTTTGATTTCAGTAATTTGGTCAAAAATCAATTCACTTCATTTCATAAATTCATCTAGATCGAATATACACAGACTTCAAAATTTACTCATACATAATAGCTTTTAATCATCGTCGATACATTCACCTAATAATGTGTTTACGTAGAGTGAGATTTCAGTAATTTCGTCAAACCACTTTACTTGAAATTACATTCCACTGAAATTATTAACTGATAATTAAAGTCGACCTACAAATATATATTTTTTGTTTACATATGGACAGAGAGACACAAAAAGTTTAAAAATGAAAAGAAAATTATCATCATTTCGTTACCTTCGCCCTTGTTTGTAAGAAACAACTCACTTTTTGTACCCTACACCACTGGTGGTACAGGGTACATTAAGTCAGTGCGGACGTATGTAACACGCAGAAGGCCTTAGGGCATACACACCTTTTATTATACTGATCGAGTCAGATTTATAATCTGAATTGATCTAAGCCCGTCAGTTTGTCTTTCTATCCATCTGATGTCTGTCCGTATAAACTTGTGTTCGTACAAGTCGCAAGTTTAAAGATATTTTAATAAAATTCAGTACAGTGCCGTGTTTTATCCCAAAGATGAACGCTATTGAATATGGTTCATATCGGTCACCCTTTTCAACCACTCCTCATATAACGCCCTATTCTGAAAAGTCGGTATATGGGAAAACATTGCAATTTTCAAAATTTCGACAAAAAGATATAACTTTCAGTGCTTCATGATGAAAATTGTATTACAACAGTAATTTAACATAAAAAAACTAACTGTACCAAATATGGACCATCTCGGCCTATTTTTTGGATTCTAGCAGAAAAGTCTAAGTTGTAATATACGGTGGTGAAAATCTACCCAAAATTTGAACAGTCTACACCTATTTTTGGATTCTACCCAATGTAATGATTAAACTTGTACAACATTAGGTTGCCTTTTGGGCCCGTCCCTATATAAATAAACAAATGAAAAGCATGCTTTTATGTAGAAAGAAAGTATAATTTTTGCGTTCTATAATGAAAATGAGAATTGTATTAGACTATCCGATGTAGGGTATTTAACGGTCGGTCTTACCCGACTATAATGTTCTTACATGGTATGATTCGGTTTTTTTTCTTTTTTATGAGACAAACTGGAAGCGGTGGAAGAAAGTTCCATTTCATGTAAAATCAAAGAATCAAACTCATGTACTTCAAAATAACTTCAGGGAAAGATTAATGATTTTTTTCAAATCAACAATTTTTTATTTAATTTCAGCTAAAATTTCGAAAACTTGCACAGTAATAAAATTAATACGAATTCATGTTGTTTATACATGATTTATTAAGCTCTCTGGGTCTTTGCTTAGCAACAATCGAACGGTGAACAGTGAATCCCCGTTAAATACGCTACACTATTGTGTTTAACACATTTATTCAAATAACGACTTTTCAAAATAAGGCATTACATGGGCAGTCGCCGAGAAATTATCCCATCCGCACCAATGTCAATAGCGTTCGTCTTTGAGTCAAAGCATGTTGACGCAACAAATTTCATCATAATTTCTTGAAATTTATGACAAGAAATCAAAATGGACAAACGGACAGAACGGCGTATTAAAAAGTGTATATATCATAAATCTTTCTGGATGCCGCGCACATCGGGATGCAGTTAATGCATCGTGATATCATAAGTGATATAAAAATTAAAGATATGATATAAAGAAACATATGTTCGTTGAGGTAAATTTGCGAACAAGTAAGTCACGAAAAACTAACTTAATGTGATATCATGTCCATTTCTTTGTCCATTTTTCGAAATATGCCATCATCAAACAAACATAATCAAAGATAAACGTCCGGGCTTAGTTTCTATTTAAACAGATGATGAATAAGATTAGAAGGAAGAGGAGTATTAAAAGAGTTCGAATAAGATGGCAATACCGTCACGACGAGGTTTCCATTAAGTGAGTAAGAGCCGTATCCTGAGTAACGTCACAGAGACATCATAAATCTCAAGAAATTTTTTCCGTGCGGTTTATGAGAGTTAAGAACTTTATGTTACAATAGGCCTACATTGGACAGTTTTCTCATGACTATTGCTTCGAAATACCAAAACTAATACAAAATCAACGCAACTATAACAAAAATACGCATAGTTTTCTTTTATGACTAATGACCACATCCTCAGGCTACATTTTTTTATGCGGCTTGCGAGGATTAAGAACCTTATTTTACGATAGACCCGATATCAGACAGTTTTCCTCGGAATACCAAAATTAGCTAACGGTTGGTCGTTCAGCTTCAGGCTATTCTCTTAAAGGAACCATAAGTACTGTACGTAGTTTTTTTTTTGCGAAAATCTGATTCTGCAATTTCGAATTCGCCTAAGAGACTAACCAAGAATATTTACTTACTTGAGAATTGCGAAAGTTAATCACGAGGCTTAGCTGTTTAGGTTCAATCTTTCACGCTTCTAGATATAACAATTATAAAGTTTCAAAGAATTCTCTCCCATAAATAAACATTTATAAACTTTTAAGCAAATATATGAAAACTATTATAATACGATTTTATAAATGATACCTTGTAAGTCGATTTTTTGAAACTACTGTATACTGTACTCAGTACACATAAATATAAGAGATGTCTTCACGAGACGTTCAAGTAAACAAATGTCTGCGATTTTATTAAATTGCATTAATCCGCTAACGTTATATACAACAACTGTAATAACAACAACTACGAAACAGACGAAGCGTAATTCACTAAAAACCGATTTTCCGTGAGAAATACGCATACAGTTATAAATATAGATACGATTTGTGTTTGTTTCGGTAGTGTTCCACATTGCATTTAAAACGTGATTCATAAACGCTGATTTTTACCCTCAGGTGTCTGCTGATTTTCGAAAGATATTACATACATGTGTAGGTACGTTTATTTGCATACGTATACGGATGCCTACATTACAGAGGATCCATGCTGTATTTTGATTACACTGGAAGACTTTTTTTTAAGCACTCGCCATCGAAAGATGTATGTATGTTGTACTAGATTCATCCTTGTGTTTGCCTGAATCAAGAATGTATATCAAATACCATTTAAGACGGACATGTTTTTGAGGAGTTTTACATACTGACTCGATTACGCTATGTCTATGGTATATCCATCCGGCTGTTTGTCGGCTGTTCTTTGTTAAAACTTTCATGTTAAGCAGAATTGAAGCACCTGTAATTTTGGTATATACCTGACCGCTTTTTTACTTAATTTTAAAATAGCACGGTTCATCAATGAGAGCAAATACTCCTTTTTTACACGAAATTTTTCTTCTAACGCAAATCCAAAAAAAAAAAATGCGAATAGTGTTTTAATTCTAATTTTGACAGTGTCTCATAGAAGGTTATGCATGCAATAACAAATAATGCAATTGAAGGAATACGGTGATCACACAAGCGTAAGTCAGATTTGGGAAATTGATTTTTAGTCCTAATTTCAATTTTTATATTTTGCACTTATGGACTGCATTTTTACTGTACACTAAATTTTGTTCATTTTTCTTTTATAAAATATAATGTGGATTTCATTATTACTTTCTCTGCGCGGTTTTCTGGGAAAATATTTGGAGTTTTTTATTTTGCAAGACTTCTTAAAGCTATGGAATATACCCTCAAATTTACCACTTGCATATATTTTTTACACGTTTTTTTACACGGATTTCGAAGAAACGCATCTCCCGTGTAAAAAAAGAGTTGGGTTATGTCACGGAAACACATCAAATGTAGAAATTTGATTCACTTATTCATATGTTGCCAAAGAGTAAAATACCTTAAATCGCAAGCATGGCAAACATTAGTCTAAACCTTCAGAAATCTTCTCACAAATATACAGAATGATCATCCAGTGTTAAAATGGGCATGATCTGCTCACAAATAGGCTCACAATGAGAAGAAAGAGTAATGCTGATGTAAAACCTTTTGTAAATATTGAACAGAGTCAATAATGAAGAGAAGATTCTTAGCATTTTGCTTGTACTAATGTAGATTGATAGGTGTAAGAAATTCGGTTTAAGGTGAACATCATTTCTTTATTCTTGATACCCTGTAACTGTAAGCTTACTCGAAAATTATAAAAGTTAGAGTGAACTTTTACACATTTACGTTACGAAGCGGTCTACTCCTTATATGCAAAAATGGAAAGCATCCGCCATGACAACACAAAGTTACAAGTGATCAAATGCTGGTTTTTTCACTTTCTTGAGATTTTATGCTTATTTAACATAAGGCAAACAAGACCGAATGTTTAACACTATTTTGTGCACTCCTTAAATAAAAATATATTATCTGCCTAAAAATGGGTTAATATTAAAATGAATACGATAGACACCGCGACCACTTTTTTCTTAAGAATATCAGCGAAATGGGTATCAAATAAAAGAACTTGGAGAGTAGAATGCGAAAAACATGGTTGTGGGTAAGTGAAATTCGGACTAAAGCTTGGTTTAAAGAAATGCTGACTGAAGTTTTTTCTTATCATTTCTTCTTAGGTTATGCTTGAGAAACAAAACAAACACCTCTATTCGCCTATCCGCCCAGATTTAACAAACTCTTTGTAGTTTACCACTTTTTTCTTGAAAATTGTACAGTCAGTGTTTAGTTTAGGGTTTCATGCTACGCATATTAAACTCTTTTCAATAAAAACAAGAACATTATAGTCGGGCAAGACCGACCTTTAAATACACTACACCAATTCACCTGGCACATTCGTTTTGGTAATAATGCATCAAAAATTACACATTATTCCATGTAAAGGCATACTATTCCTAAAAGCGCGCATATTGGAGGATCGTCAAAACATCTTGCGTGTGTGTATTGCAACCTAAAAACATCCAAATTTCCTACTGCTGAGAAATCTCAAACGGAGTTGGGACCATGTCAGCCTTGGTCCACTTAATTTTGATGTCAAATTCCTACTCTACACAAATATAGAGTCCTCATTTCTTTGCCAATTTACTATTATGAACCAGCTTGCACCATGAAATATTGGAAATTAGACCGTCTTACCATATAAAGATTTCGTTTTCGTAGGAATAGTTATTTGCGAGCAAGTTTAAAAAATTGCCTCAGTCGAACCAAATTTTTTGAAAATGAGACAAATTTTTCAAAAATCAAAATAATGTGTTATATGAGGAGTGGTCTAAGAAGTGGACCGACCTGAATTTTGAATAGCGTTGGTCCTTGGCGCAAAACACGTCAGTATATGAAATTTCATCAAAATATCGACCTGTACGTTGAACACAAATTTACTTGGGCAGACATCAGACGGATGCGCTGACGGGCAGACACGGTGATTGGTATAATAAAAGGTGGATCTATCTTAAACCCTTTTGCGTCTTGCGTACATCCGCACAAACTCAATATATCCCATACCGCAACCGGTATAGGATATAAAATCTCTCTCACCAGCTAACTAACAGGCATTTACTCAAACTCTAAACAAAAAATAAGGTTAACAGGTTGTAAATACATTTGCAAAATGTAGCTTAAAACATAAAAAATGATTAAAGAAATATATATGATACAGGTTAAGTGCGACATATGAATGTAATGTAATCACGCAAAAGCTATTGAATATTTATTAGATTATTCTGACAAGACAAGTAAATGTATTTATTATTTATTAAAGTAAAACTAAATTATTTTATACATTATATCGATCACTTACGCTTATCATCAGCTTAACACTCCTTTTTATCTTTGTATAACATCATTAGTTCCGATATAAGTGTTATATGTTATGTACATGATTTGCGAAGACATTTGAAAGATTTATTTGAAATACCTGAAAAATGTATTTTTAGGTATATATGCATTCAATTTTAATACTTCATTTCAAGTCACGTTGCAAACGTATTTGAATGAAATTCGCACGATAAGCAACTGCATTTTTTTGTTTTTTTCTTTTTCAGTTTATTTTTTCCCCTAAAAACCTAAAAAAAAGAAAAGGAAATTCGAAGAGAAAAAAAAAACAATTCAAAAGATCGTATTGCGAGTTGGAAGCGACTTTTAAATACCCATCGCATAAAAAAAAGCGTATGTAAATCGCATTTTTATCTTTAATCACGCGGCATTTTTATATGATTCTCGTTACTGCTAGATCTACACATTATTTATCGATTAAAAATCGTAATTTATCGAAGAAGAGAGATGTTGCTTTAATTTTTCTTATTTTAATAAATTTTTGTCTTTTTTTTGAATGCACGACTAAAAGAAAGACTTAAAAGATCTATTAAGTAGACCGGAAATCCAATCCGAAAATTAATCAATATTCTCTACTAGGCTTCACAAGAGTTACAAACCGATCAAAGTGTTTAACAAATTGTAAATTTTCATCCTCTGGTGATGGAATTAAAAATATATACACTATTGCCTTATTTGAGGAAGTTTGACCAAAACCAGTTGTGTGTGGGTACGTGGATAATAAAAAAAAAAAAAAAAGGTTTGATTTCTTTTATAACATATTTTTGTAGTGTAAGTAACCCACGAATGTTGCTTTATATGACTGACGTGTGAATGCATGTGCATCTTCTCACAAACTGGTTTTTTCTTTTATGAAATTTCTTCTTTTTCTTACTCTATTTGCTTTATCCAGTTAATGCTGCAAGTGCCGCGCTTTATTTGATTTTGCTAATTTTCTTAAAAGCAAAAACAAGAAAAGAAAGGAATACATCTGTTATAACTATTAGTAATGCATGATGTGATTGCACAAATTCTGATTAAGAGCGCTGAACTATTAAGAAAGCTTTTAATGCGAAAGAAAACCCTTTTAAAGTAACATTTTTTTTTTTAAAGATAGTTGTTAATGCTAGGAAATAAGCGGAAAATATTGTCAATCTTAAAAATTTAAATTTTAAGGAAATTTTTCTACTTTCTAATTTTAGAAAAATTACTTAAGAGAAAAAACCAGTGCTACGCTTATTCTTATTCAAATGTAATATATCATGTCTTGAAGGATTTAAAGAAAGAGAAAAAACAAAAGCAGTTATGTATTTTAAATGTTCTTCTAACGCTATATTCCACTTGAACGGTGTGGTTTTCGCAAATTTCTTCTAATGTTCAGTTTTCAATTCGTACGCTTGATTTTTTAAACTCTAACCGGAAAATTAATCTTAATTAGACTTTAAACAAACGATCTTGGAGAGTTTCTTAAATATTAAAACCTTTTTCTCATGCCTCGACTTCTCTATGTCTTAAAAAGATAATAATAGGCGTTAAAAAAAAGGATTTCTTTAGTGTGCATTTTCATTACATTGCCCACTGTATACGCATTTCATCTTAGCGCTGCACAAAAGGTGAACTTAACTGCAACTCTGTAGTTATTAACATTTAAGCAGGGTTACATTTTATGAAATGAAAATAAAAAAAAGTCCATGAATTTTTCATGTTTGTCAGTGACGGAAAGTACAACTCTGTAATGGCGTGTGTTTGTGTACAAGAATTATCAGAAAGTGGAAAGAAAATTAACAAATTTTCATTATTTTCCTGCAATTAAGCGAAACTATGTTAATAATTGCGTGTTTAACTTTGAATAGAATCGATAATTAAATGAAAAAAATTGAAAGATTACAAAATGTTCGTCTAAAATATGTTAAATTATTGACTGAAAGCCTTCTATGTGCAAAGAGTAGTAAACTTTTTTTTTTTGCAACGAATCTGTCGAAGGTGGAACATTTTATCGAAAAAGAGGAAAAGCAGAGCATCGCAATGTTGCTGTTGGTCGTCAACATCTGTAAATTTTAATATAAATATTAAAGCTTTTTAAAGACACTACTTTTATAGCCATCGTATTGCATAAATTTTTGATAAGACCTTTAAAAAGATGTAAATTTCATATGGAATTTTAAGGAAAGTGAGCGGTGGTGCAAAAAGAACAAAAAAAAAAAGTTCAGAAGAAGCAGCATATAGTAGTGTTGAGAAAAGTAAGAATAAGTCCAAGAGAAAAAATTTACCACTCGTAGTCAATGTGTTGTTGTTATTATTATATTTGCTGTTCTATAAAATTTGTATCGGCATAGTATTTGTAATACTTATTTATTAAATTTGCATAAAATAGAAAAATAATGCACTTTATTTAATCACATTGAATAAAAATCGCGGTGCTAAGCACCATAGCAGCAATTGTGCAGTTTTCTAATTAGCATCAAGCTGTTGCAAACTAAACTCAAACAATTTTGGACATGGTTAGTTGCTAAGATCTTTTTACAATTAAAGTGTTTACAAGCAATAATAAGAGGTAAGAAATTTTTGTGTGTTGCATATTTAACAATCTAAACGTTTTTCTTTTTGCAGAATGGGCTTGAAGTATGGATTTTAATCTTTCTTCATTTAAGTGCCAGGATCAATATTCAATACAAATAACAATTCTACAAGCACTTGCATTACCATCAATTATTAATTGACGGGACAATATCATCGAAATACGATTTCAAATAGTTTTGAATTAATTGGCTTATTTGCTTTCATATCGACAAGAAGCCTGTCGCTTTACAGGCCATTTCCACTTATTTTTTACCTGGTCGCGTTAAACAAAATCTGCCACCATTCGGAAAAAAAATACTTCCAACATGACCCATAATCTCGGTATGGCGCCATATCGTTTGCAGGGTCCAGCGGGAGGATTGTGTCCTCCCGACTTCAAAGCGCCTCCTCCAACTTCGGAAATAATCTCGGCGCCGAGTAATCCGAAAAAACGACGGAAAACATCGAATGCCACGTCTGCTGCAGCGGCAGCCGCAGCAGCGGCGGCTAGTTCGATGCAACAATCGCAAACTCCTCCAACACCACAGGATTTGCTGCCACCACCCCCAATGGGTGGATTTGGTGATACTATTGTGGCAACGAACCCTTTTGACGATACTCCACCTCAAATGTCAAGTTCAATGTCAGCAATGAATCATATGGGCGCTCCACCGGGTCATTTTGGCCCCAGCGCTCATATGGGAATGGGTGGTCCACACGGTCCGCCGCACATGCATCCACATATGCATCCACATCATCCTGGCGGTCCTCCGCATCATCATCCTATGAGTGGATCGCCAATGCGTGGCATGAGCCCAATGGGAATGGGGAGTCCCTTAGGGGGACCAGTCCATGGTCCCATGGGTGCTGGTGTAGGGCTCCCACCACATATGAACCATGGTCGGCCAGGAGGCCCTCCAATGGGTTCTATGGGCGGAATGGTTGGAATGGGTGGCATGAGTCCTATGGGAGGCATGGGTCCTAGTATATCACCACACCATATGGGCATGGGTGGCCTCTCACCGATGGGTGGGCCTGGACCAAATGGTCCCCGTACTATGGGTTCGCCCATGCAAGGTGGTCCTGGTCCTGGACAAGGGTCGCCCATGAACTCACTGCCAATGGGATCACCAATGAGCGCTGCTATGGGTAGCCCAATTGGTCCACCACCGTCTCATCAACAATCAGGACCACAACAGGGGTCCCAGTCTCAAAGTCAAAATCAACCTCCGCCTCACATGAATAATGGACAAATGGGTCCACCAATGCACAGTCCTTTAGGTAATGGCCCCGCGAATCAAATGTCCGGTGGCCCAGGTCCTGGACCTGGACCTGGCGGCCAACTGCAACCTCCCGGTATGCCAAATCATGGTGGTATGTCTCCCGCTCACAGTATGGCCTCGAATCCCAATAATAACAGCAATAACCCTAATAACAACAATAATAATAGCAATAGCAATCAGAATCAGCAGAATCCATTACTTTCGCCTGCAGCGGGACGCTTGGGGATACCACCTTCACCTTCATCTAATATAACATCGAATGGTCCTTTAGCACCTGTGTCATCAAGCTCAACTTCCTCCTGCACGTCTTCAGCCTCGGCAACAACGACGTCTACTGCGCCCACGACAGTGCCTACAACTTCGCCAGCGCCCGGCAACGGTCAAGCTGCCATGTCTCCACATCATTCAATGAGTGGGAGTGCCGGCAGTGGACCAGGTCCAGGGCCTAGCCCAGGTCCGGGTCCAGGCGGCATGAATAACATTGGCGGACATGGGCCAAGTCCGCTAACTTCTCCAGCATTGCCAGGGAATGTAAATAACAACGGCGGCAATGGTCCTCTTAATAACATGGGTGGTGCTAGTCCTGTTAGTGGTTGCGGTCCGATGGGCGGTAATAATAGTGGAGTTCTCATGAATCACATGCATGGTAATAATAATAATAGTAATGGTCCGTCCTGTCCTCCAGGCGGATCGGCAGGTGGTCCACATAGTGGGGGACCAATGCATCAGCAAATGCATCCTAATGTTCCTATGCAACAACCTCAACAATCGCCCCATGGTAATATTCAACCCAACAATGCCGGACCTGGCAATGCCGGTATGCATAACAACAGCATGGCAGGCCCAGGACCCGGATCAAATCAGATGCTACCTCCTCAACAACCGCCGTCCTCCCATTCGCATCTCAGTGGCTTACCACATTCTCAGCTTATGAATCATCATCATCACGGAGGTCCTGGAGGAGGTCATCAGTCACATATGATGCACGGACCAATGGGAGGCATGGGTCCCCATATGGGAGGCCCTTCTAATCATATGAGCGGACCGCATCCGATGATGGGTGGTGGTCCTCACATGGGTCCCGGAGCAGGGGCGGGACTTGGACCTGGCAACATGAATGGGCCTCACCACCATGGTCCCCATCCGCACGGACCGCACCACGGAATGCCACCACATCCCCACCATAATCCAATGAGCGGTCCATCCGCCATGTTTGGCGGCCCTGGTGGAGGTCACATGGGACCAATGGGTCGCCCAATGGGCAACCATCCCATGAATGCAGGAGGTCCACCAAAACCAATGTCTATGGGTGCCGGAAAAATGTATCCACCTGGTCAACCAATGATATTTAATCCGAATAATCCCAATGCACCGCCAATATATCCTTGTGGCATTTGTCACAAGGAAGTCAACGATAACGAGGAAGCGATTTTCTGTGAATCGGGATGTAATTTTTTCTTTCATCGGTATGTTGTTGTTAGTATATTAAATCTAATGAAATTGATTAAAAAGATAATATTTTCAGAACATGTGTTGGTTTGTCGGATGCTGCTTTTAAAATGATAACTAAAGAAGTTTTCGCCGAATGGTGTTGTGACAATTGTCTGTCTTCCAAGCACATACCGATGGTAAAATTTAAATGTTAAATCACTTAGCGTAACAAGTAAAAGTGGAAACGCAGTACATAATGCATGCAACACTAAGGACTGCCTTGTCTGTAAAAAGTTAGAAAAATATTTATATAAAGCTCATGTAAGTGTATTAGAAATCTTTTTTTCAACTACAACGATAAAGATGATTTAGTTAATATGTAATGATCACACTTAACACTTGACGGAACAATCACAAAAACGAGAAGCCCAGAAATTGTTTTGAAAAAATCTATAAAGATAAAAGAATAAATTTGCACTAACGGTGTACAGTAAGCAAATTGGGAAAGAAAAATGTTTAAAACTTTAATAAATTTGATAAGAAAAAAAGCAAATTACAATTGTGTATATTAAATAAATATATATATATGTATATATATATATATGTATATATATACATATACATATATACGTATATATATATATATATATATATGGAATTCTAAAATAAGATTTAAGAAATTATGCAAAGAACAAAAGAAAAAAAACATACACGTTAAAAGGAAAATAATCGTAACAGCAATAAGTACACAAAACAACACCCCATAATAATAATTTCATTTAATTCTTCATATATGCCTGCCCATGTTTCCCCCAGCATGAGGAAATAAAAGAAGCACAGACAAATAATACGTGGCTTTAGGATACCGGTACCGAACAAACAAAACAGAAAAGTTTAAATAAATTTACTGTTTGCTTCTCTATTATTGCCCCATAACATGGAGATATTGAGCACAATTGTTCATTATTCCTCTTCCTATTATGTCACTTTTCATATTTGTCAATGCCGAAGTCAAGTTAATATTTGACAACTATTATTCGACGATCTTTAAAGGATGGCTTTGCTTTCATTTCAAGTAAAACTCTACCTTATGAAAGAACAAAAAGAAAAAATATGTCAATATTAGTGACTTTAAAATATCCTTAGTTCGCTACGGACTAAGCTTTCGATTTCGGTTAAGAGAGAAGACCAATCTCTTTTTTAAAATTTCTTTTCAAGACTAAAAATTCAAAGGTTAAAATGACTCTCAAATCCACCACCATCTCAATTTTCCAGATTATATACACTTTTTTTTTGATTAGATTTAGAGATATCTTCTGTTGATTGGTATTACAATAAATCAAGAGTCAGAATAAAAATTTGTTATGGCTGTAAACTGGACTTACGGCGAGTGCCGAATATGATAATCGCGGAATATGACTCCAGCTGTGAATTTTAAAAAACAGTTTCGATCTCTTTGTTTTGAATTTTTCTTTTATAGATTGTTTGACTTTGTTAAAAATTGTGTTCAATTACATGTTCTTTTTAAGCTTAGTGTTTTCACTGATGACAGCGAATAGAGAGGTAGTGAGGTAGGTGGTGGGTATTGAAAATTCGTTTTAAGACGAATACATTTCCCTTACTTACTTGTTGACCGATGTATTTCATTTTATTACATTATTCAAACACACATACACTCACACATTACTCATGTTGGAATTTAACTAAAAACTAACAAAAAGAAAAGGTTGTTTTAACATCAAGTCTTCTAAGTCTTAAGCATTTTCTTAGCCATATTAGCTACTTAGCCAATCTACTTTTTCCTTTTTCAATCATAAAGCTATGATATTATTATTATTATTTTTTATTTTGTTTACTTAATATGTAAATTGTAAAATTTTTTAATTATTTGTTTTATTGAAAAATTGTAAAAAGAAGGATACAAACGAGTTAAGTGCTATCTCTAACAATTCTCCCAAACTGTCTCAGAAAAACCATGTATCATGTTTAATAGATATAAATATTTAAACCGATCATGAATAATTGACAAAAACAAACAAAATAAAAAAAAATTTTTTTAAAAAAGAAAACCAAGCATTGTATGTATAAACGCCAGTGTGCACCGTTTTATTGTATTTTACTTTTACTTTTAATTTTTTTTTTTGTTTAATTTTTATTTTACAATTAAGTAAATACTTTTAGTCCCCTAACACCAAGTTCTGTTTATGTTAAATAGATAAAATAAATATATTGACAACAAATTTCATAATATTGTTACATAGACTGCATTTTCAGTAAGATCACGAATTTCAACCCTTTTTATCATCTACTTTCTATTTAATTCTCCTCCTCTGCGATTAATTTTCGCAGATTCTCTTTCAAATATTTGTTGCTATTTTAATTGATCATTTTTCAAATTATTTTTATCCCAATCTAAATTTTTTTTTTAAATTTTAACTTATTGTATGCAAGTCTTACGCTTTTCCTTTTTTTTAACATATCCTTTTTGGTGTTAAGTTTATTTTTTATTTCATATTTTATTATTATTTTCAAAATAGAATTTTAAAAATGTTAAATAAAAAACATATATTCAATTATATTGTCGTCAAAAAATGAATATAATTAAATAAAAATTCAAAAAACGAACGTTTACAAAATAAAGTTACAAAAATAAAATAAAAAAAAAAAAATTAAACAAAGTTCTTAATGATTATATAATAATACAATGATTACGATAATAATTATTAAATATTATAAAATTATAAGTTATTTATAATTAATGAAGAAAAAACTAAAATAAAATAAAAATAATAAAATTAAAAAAAAAAAGACAAATTATTCCTCATTTGTCTTTTGCGGAAAGCTTTTTCGCTGACCACCGATGGTTAATTTAATAAAGTCTTAGTTACTTTCTTCTCTCTCTCCTCTCTTTAATTTTGCATTCCAAATAGCTAAAGCGCTATTTTTCCGTTGCAATAAATATCGTTGCTCATTGGTATTTTCTGGCATGAAGGATTCAAATCCTTATTCAATCAGCACTAGTGCCAGATGCATTGCAAATAACTGGTATAGTCTTTGCGTTATTACTAACTTATCTGCTAATTATAAAGAACTTTCTTTTCAATTTTCAAAAAAAAAAAAAAAAAGGGCGGGGCAGTTTTCTACAAGCTCAGGTAGTGCGTGGTAAAAAAGATTTGCGGTCTGAGTTGAATGCCAAGGAAATTTCAGATGGTCTTCCTTTTCTGGAATATGAACTTCATAGAGTTTTGATTAATAAACTAAAAGCTAAGGGAATGAATGCAATTTTCGGTTTAAAAGTTCAAGTTGCCATAGGAGAACGAATGATGGCGCTCGTTGCAACGGGCACAGCATTTTTCTTAAGCGCTTTACTGATTCCTCAAGTACCAAAAATAGTGGCTGGCAACTCGTGGACTGACAAACAAAAACTAAATGAGTTGCAGAAAAAGCTTCAAGACACTTTTGATCGTAATCAAGAGATATATCAATTAAAGCCGACTTATGCGGATGGTAAAGGTGGTCTCTTAGATAAAAATTCCGATACGGATGAGTCGGATGAAGAGGGCGGCGAAGTCGATTTAAATTGTGGTAATAAAGATACTTGCGTGTTGGAAGTGGATGATATTGAAGATTTGGAAATTATATCATTACTAATGGAACCATATCCACCGGAGGGATTTCATATAGTTAACACGGAAAGATTACCCGGCATATTGGATATGGAATTAGTAAAAAATCTGCAAATGTTCACTCAAGTATGGAAGGCAAAATTGGACATTGCTCAAAGTATAAGTAATTTTCAGAAGCATTTTCAAAGGTATTCAATGAAAACAAAATTCTGTTCCGTTGCTCGCATGATTGGGTGTGTTCTTTATTTTGCAGACTATTACAAACTATTTTCTTTAAGTTACGTACGATGATTCCTTGCGCTATTTGCAATTTAAGTTTTAAACTAGATTTTCCAGAATCGGTAGGTAACGCGGCAAGCTATTTACCTAAGGAATTTTTTAACAAATTTTTTCATCAATCAATAAGGATCAAATTCAAATATTGGTCGTGGGTATGGCTCTAAGATTAGAAGATCCCAGTAAACTTAAAAATAAACGTAAATGTGCAACAACAAATGGTCAATCCGAAAGCAACGAAACATCGAATAAACGTTCGCAGCAAGAGGATGATCTTATTTTTCCTTTAGATGAGGACCATGTGATCGAAACCAATACTCCACTAGCATCTTATAGCGCTCATATTCTTAAAAGTCGTAAAGCATCACCAATCCTGTCAGTATCCGCTCTCAACATTCGCCAGTGCTATGTAAGTTATGCGCTTTTAAAGTTACTATGATTACTGTTACCGCTAACGACAAGTAGATGATTTTTGCTTTTCGCATCAAAGATTCCTTTGCAGAATGTGTGAATCTCATGGTTTCATATATTTCTTACTTAGAATTATTGAACATAAATTCCATGAAAACTTCATTAACTCCATGTGATATGGTTTAAGTACTGCAACAATCTGTTAAAGCACGACCTATGTTTTCATACTTTAGTTGGAACCACAAACTGCTTAATATCGACCCGGATGTTTATAAATACATCCAGGATCTCCTAATGAAAACTTTAAATGTATTTAAGATAAATATTTTAGTTGTCTTCCGCATTTTATACCACCTACGCAAGGACGTAATAGCTGCTCGCAAAAATTTTGATCACTTTTTCACTTGAAAAAGGCATTTATTGTGGAAATATAAGTATAATATATATACTAATCAAAATAGTTTCCATCATTTTCTACAACATTTCGCAATACATTTGGCATTACATGTCGAGAAACCTTATATTGATTTGGCACCGATACACCCACCAAACCATTTTCGCACATGTTCAATGATGACCAGGTCACTCCTGTAGCAATACAAGAAGAATACATAAAAGAATAGAAGCTGTCCTTAAATACGGCTCTTGGCTGTCTGAATTTATTTCTATAAGTATGATTACCTTTTAGTACAAAATATTGCGTTATTTTTAAGTTAAGAACTGTCCAGTTGGGAACATGTGATATTTTTGGAACTAAACTCCTTTTAAGTTCTTGTTTATAGTTAATACAACTCAAACAATTTTTAAATACGGAAATTTAGGAACAGCAAATTTACATATGTAACAGGAGCAAAATGGAAAAAAATACCACCCACCAACAAAAACCATATACATCTATTTTTCTGTTCACTTTTGTATGTTATAATACAAATACCCCTTAACGAAATGTTTAATGAATCATGTGCAATACATATATAAATCATATGTAGTAATTTATAGTCACCTCCAACAATTATTTATTACAAAAACACTACAAATTTGAACTTTTTGCCAAATAAGTATGGTAGTTTACATATCATTATTACATATTAGAGTCCTGCACGCCTTGCAAAGAATTGAAAATTGTTTGATGTAAATACTTGAATTCTTATTTTTCGGGCTTTAAGATCATTTAATTAACAAATAATGCCATTGTACGCCAAAAGTTAGCCCCATGGCATGACTTCACCATAAAAATCTTTACTTTTACATTTGAGCCAATAGCCAACACTTTGCTATTATTATTAAAGTCAGATTTCATCTTAACAATACATTTCCAATACATTTAATTGAAATGCAAAATTGATACTTTGACGCGCGTAGCACTGCATACTTTTGAATTTCTACGATTATCGGCGTCGTTTTTGCTTCTATTGCCTCTCCTTCCGCGACGAATGCGTCACATACTATCGCCTCTCCACTCCCGTTTTTTCACTTTTCAGTATGTAATAAAAATTTGGAAATATTTACTAATGGAAGTTATATTAAATTAACATATAAACACTCACCTAAAGACATCTCTGACGCTTGCTTTTTTACCATTAGTCAATGCTGCTGCTTGTGACAACTTCTTTTTGAAAAAGAACTTTCTTGAAAATTTAGCGCCTATGTATGTAACGTCAGTAATAAACGCTCTCCTAGACACAATTTTTTTTTTATAACATTTTTATTTTTAGCTTCAACTTCAACTTCATAATTGACTTGTAAGTGAATTTTATTGAATTGAATATATATAAAAGAAAGACTATACAAAATAACTAGACATATGCATCATGCGTTACGTACACAAAATTTACATTTATAATATATATATAGTTGACGTGCTGGAAGAAGCAAATCAATAAATTTGATATAGGAAAAATTATTTAATAAGAGAAATGATTATAAAGATTAGAAACGCATTCTTTCTGTGTTGTGTTACTTTGTTGTTGTGCCATACCAACTAATTGGGATCAGCATGTTCACAAGAACTAAAGCAGATAATGGAAATTTTGCCAAAACTTTTCTTAATGAATTTGAAATTCGTAGTTAAAAACTGGCAGTGATTTATCTCGCCCACAATAGAGAAATAAATTTTGCACCAGCAAAACGCAATCTCTCAATGATTTTATTTTATTATTGTTGATATAAGAAGAATGTTTTAAAATTGGTGTTTCATAATTCAATTCAATTCAATTGCTGACATTCAAAAGTGGTCATTTACATGAAATCATTTTTAAATTCATTGTAAATTTTGTACATTATCTTGTACACGGATTTAAAGGTTTCCTGCACGTCTTCCTTCGAAAATTCTGCTTTGAGATATTTGTACGATAGTATGTGGCTATCATGTTTATTCTTCGTCACAATTCAGCCGCGTACTTTTTTCCATGCTCTTCTTTTGGTAATCGTCAATTCGTTTATACATGTCTGGAATTTTATTTTATCCCTTATATATTTGCCTACAATATACAACGTCATGAGCTTGAAATATGCTGTGTGCTATGGTGTTCGTCGGCGAGCTCTTATGTTTTCATAAGCTACGCCATCCAGGCCGAATGGACGAAACTCTTCTTTGGCCTGTTTTGGGATTCGGTAGTCTAATGTTTCAATTAGTTGGCAGTCGCCGGTCGTAGATTGTTCTTGGCTCCAGTATTCTATCTGTTTGCTGATCAAGCGCTGTGCCAGATGTACTACGGTCTTGTTCTTTTCCTAAAATGCGGAGCCATATTACAGCCAAATCTTTCAATAATATCTTAGCTCTACGAAATTTGCCCGTTTTTTATTAGATCAGATACCTTAGCTTCGAAAGAAAACCTTTGAAAGTCGTAGAGTTGGGATAAACGAGCAGATTAAATTTGCAAAACTGTATGATCTGAAAAAAAGAAACACACAGCCGCAAAAGCTTAAAATCGGAGATCTAACAAAAGAAACAAAAGAAAATGTCGGAATGCTTGGTTCCCTGTAAGCAATCTGCATCTTATATCCGTACGAAATCCTCGTTTTATGTGTATAATAAAGCTTTTGAAAAATTTTATTTCCTTTCAGTAGGCCTTTAAATCAAATCAATCAAAAATAAAAATAAGTAAAAATGTTATATAAGCCTTTGGCAAAATCTTTGAGTGGCGTATATTCGTTCTCATTTGTTATGCATGTATTGTAGAAATTTATAAAATAAGCGTATATTCGTTCTCATTTGTTATGCATGTATTGTAGAACTATTTCCTATTTTTTCTTTCCATAAATATGAATATTACTTGCTTTGAATTTTTTTCTTTATCCTTTGACGCCGAAAATTAAACTTTTATTTACCAGTTAGACGATTTGAAATCTTCACTATTTGAGCTCATTCATACATTCTAAAATTTATTCTTCTTACTTTGGAGCCGAAGCTAACTATCTTCACCTTGCAAACTGTTGTGAACTTAATCAATAGCCTATATCGTGCAATGGTCTCCCCTTTAAAACGCCGACTCCCAAAGACCGATATAACTCTAAACCATTTCAAGAGATTTTTCTCAGAAAAAAAAAATTATTTTTCACCCATAGAGAGATTGTACTTGGAAAAGATCATTTTTCGTCCACAGAAAGAGACTTTCAGTGTAAAACAAGTAAAAGTAAAATGCCATGGACCACCGTTGAATGTCTCATTTCGCTTGTTATAATTATTCATATAACGACTTTTAAAAAGAAGGCGTTATACAGGGAGTAGTCGAAAAAGTGGTTGGATCCGAACCATTTAATATAGCATTTGTCCTCGGTCTAAAGCACGTCAGTGTACTAAATTTCACGAAAACATCTCAAAAGAAAGGTAGAACACAGGACGTACAGGCGGACAGGCAAGGTTAGATCGATTCAGAAACTGGTTCTGAATCATTTTCTGATTTGAACGGTATAATAAAACATGGGTCTAACTCAAATCCTTCTGGGCGTTGTATGCATCCCCACAAAGTTACTATAGCCTTGAACGCATTTTTCCCAATTGTTTTTAGGCGATTATACGCAACAATTTGATACGAACCGGTTCACAATAGTAATCTCCAATCGCAAAAATCTTTATTTCGGACTACACTATATAAGCGTTCATATAAAGGCAGGGCTTTTCTATGGCAGTAAAATGTCATCCGTAGTATTTTATGGAGAAAATATGTGAAGTACAATAATCTTTAATTAGGTAAATAAATTTGGTAAACTAGGACCACGAAGGCTGTACTAAGTACCTTAAAACAAAGTTCAAAAAAGGAAAAAAAAACCAACAAAAGGCTCAAAACTTAACACTACTCTGCATGCATGTTTGATGCATACACTAACACTACTCTTATGCATGTTTAATATTTAATTAATAGTTAATCTAGCAAGAAAAGAAAAAAAAGGAAAGACAATTTCGATATATGAAAATAAATAAGAGATAGTACAGAACAAATGTTAAGGGCGCAGCAATTTGTTACTAGGAATTCAACGGAACAAATGCTCCAATAGCTATAAATAAAAGTAATGTCCCTCGAAAAGAATCGTTCCTCGAATATGGGTCCGGTAATAGTAATAGTCTCAGTTCAGATTCTACCAGCGAACGTTCCTGCAGGAGAGATTGCAAGCTAACGGCTTTGCAGTATTCATTTTGAATAATACCGGACGACATTGTCATGTTTTCCTAACACAGCGTGGACCCATACTTCATTCAAAGCACGTTTTCTTATGTTTTGGATCCCCTTCAACCAAAGCATTAAACATTTTCTTATTTAGTGAAACGAAACGAGGCCAAGTTCATACTTAATGGTCGACCATGCCCAACTGTAATTATACCGTACACCACTTATGTTTGTCTTATTAAGTTTGTCCGGACGTAACACCCAGAAAGGCTTAAAACCGCAATGTTTCTGAATCGATTTAAGTTTGTCTGCCCGCAAATCAGCCCGATGACTTTCCATGTAGGCTTTTGTCCAACATATAAGTCGCAATTTTTGAGATATTTCGGTGAAACTTAATGCGCTGACCGGTACTGAAGATAGTTCCGATCGGTCCACTTTTTCGACCACCGCCCATAAAAGAAAACTGCAATTTTCAAAATTCTTCCACAAAAGTTGCTAAGGAAAAATATTTCGACATCATAAATCGATATAAAAAATTTGCCTCCGCTGGAGCGATTTTATGAGCCCCCTCTCACGTAGTCGTTCCTATGAAAATTAAATACTTATGCGGTAAAGTGTTATAAATTTCAATATTTCATAGTGAAAGTTGGATCATAATATTAACCTGCAAAGAAATTGAAAAGAATTTGGACCAAGCAAGTCTATTTTTTAGATAGTATCGCATATAACGGTTCTAAGAAAATGTAAAACTTTTAATGCTAAAAAGAACTCTTGAAAAGAACATTGTTAATGTTTTGTGATGAAAATTTGGTCCTAGTAAGAATTTGGAATAAATATATGATGATATAAAAATTAAGGCATCGACATAAAAATTAAGTGAACTAAATTCGGACCACAAGGGTCCATATTTAATTTCTCATGAGTGGTAAGCCCTTCACAAAAATGTATGATGAAAATTGGTCCTTAGTAGCAATTTAGTAAAAACCAAACGGTAAGCAATTTGGAACTCATAGGCCTATTGTTTAGGCTGTGGGAAGACATAGGGGTTATCTTGAAAAAAAAGACTTTATATAAAGAGAAAGAATAAGAAAGAATTTCTTATTTTTTATGACGGAAACTGAAAAATAGAAATTTTTGGGAAGTAAATTCATGTATAAAAAAAAAGTAGACTTTTATTTTGAAACCGCTGCTAAAATTTCAAAAGAAGGCAATCGTTTAAAAATTGAACTAGTAGAGCTAAAGGGCTTTTAAAATTTCAATTTTGAAAACTTTTTTTTTACTTGTAAATAACAGTGTAAATAACGGAAGAGCTTTGGACACTTTTGTGGGCGTGACAATGTCGTATTTAAATTTTATCAGATCCAAATGCTTTTTGTGCGTGCCCAATCATTCAGTGCATTCAAAATACCTGAACTGCAGTTCTATGAAAATATTCGCAAAACGGACTTTCCCTACATAAGTTGTACTACAAACGGGGAGCCCCACAAGGGCTTGAGGTAGACTAACCATTTGTTATAATTAAATCAAACTCAAAATTACTTTTTGATTTGAGTTAAAAATGTCGGCCCGTCTTGTTTTCAACCTAATGACCACAATTTTTGTGTTATTTTGATGAAGTACGCTGACGTAATTGAGCCCAAACACGCTGATGGCATTTTTTCTCATATAAAGTCTAATTTAGAAAATGTGTAGCGTTATGTAAGGAATTTAATGGTGGGCTATGTCGCACCATAGTGGTTTTTTTACCTATCATCAATGGATGTGTACATTTTTTATCAAAACATATGAGATGAGGAAGCTTCGAAGATCCTGTAAACTATATATACTCTCAAGCAATGTCAAACTCTCCAAACGTCTAGTCAAGACCGTCCGCAAACTTTAGCAACCGCCTGTGGTCGACATTGTCCTGGTCGTAAAAATTACGAAATTGGCTTCAAAGCATTGGTAGCTCCTGCCCGCAAAGCTGGAACCTAGAACACGGCTATGGTAAGATCTAAACTGAGAACATCTATTAAGCTACTACTACTCATAAACTACAATAGATAAAATAATAAAGCGTTCATGGATGCTGCGCTTACTGCTCTTTCTGCAATTTTCGCTATAGGAGCTGGTTACACTCATACTGGACTTTTAAAACCCCGTATAATACTTTTAGCCTTTGCTATGGGTTAGCCTAGTGCCTAGTGCTTATACAAAAATGGAAATATCACTCACGTAATGTGTTTATAGCCTACACCACTTGTGGTACAGGGTATATTAAGTTTGTGCGGCCGTATGTAACACCTAGAATGGCTTAAGATAGATCTAGCTTTTATTATACCGATCAATTTGGAATCATTTTCTAAATCATTCTAAGCTTACCTGTCCCTATGTCCGTCTGATATGAGTGTTTCAAACTGCAGGTCGCAGTTTTACTTTAACCAAATTTTGTACACAGACGTACTTTGACCCAAGGACGAAAGCCGTTGAAAATGATTCCGATCGGCTCACCTTTTCGACCACTCCTCATATAAAGCCCTATTGAAAAAGTATGAAAAGTAGTTATATGGAAAAAAATTGCAATTTTCTAAATTTCTCAATAAAAGTGGCTACGTTGTAGTATTTCCAAATTGGTGTGAAAACTTTTAAGTGCAAGGCACAATTTTTTGAACCCCTATTCACAAAACGAGAATTGAAGTTTTTACGACAAAAAGTTCTCATTTTCAATCGCAGGTCTTTTCTGACAATACCTCCCGATATAAGAGTCTTACGAAAAGTAACCCTTTGCGTGGCAACAATGTTTAATTTTATAAATCTGATATCTGAAGAACAAATAAGGATCGTGTACCTCATTTTCTGAAAGTATATTCTTCTTTTTGAAATAAGCAGTTGAGAAGTATAATTCTAAAATTAATAAAATATAATTATTTTCCTTAATTCAAATATGAGCGAAAGAGAAGGACTTATTATTTAAGTTTTCTAATATATTTCATTTTGGGTAGTTCAAGGTATGGTTACAGAAGTGTGGTGAAATAAATCTACGTAATAGCTACCTAAAGCTGTGGAACTAAATTCGACACTAAAATTGAACTTAGTAAATTTGTATTGCCTTAGGTTGCGTTTTGTGAACGTTTCTCGTGAATGTCCACATGAAAAATATGCTTTTGTGTAGAAACAAGGTATAATATTTGTGTTCCATAACAAAAACAAATAAGAAAGTTATAGTCGGCGGGACTTGAATCTCGTAAATCTACCACTATGCTTGTCGTATTCTATTCTCCAAGTTCTTTTATTTGATATCCATATCGCTGGCAATATTAAGAAAAGATTATTCGCGGTGCCTACCATATTCATTTTAGAATTAACCCATTTTTAGCCAAACAATATATCTTCATTTGAGGAATATATAAAATACTTTTAAAGAGTCTGTCCCGCTTGCGCCATGATAAATAAGTGAAAAAGTGAAAAAAAAAATTGTTAATCACTTGCAACTTTTGTTCCCACTTTTGCACGCAAAGAGTAGAGTCTTCCGTAAAGTAAATGTTGACAAGTTCAACCTTTTAACTTTTATGTTTTCTGAAAAAACGCACAAATATTTATTAAGAAAAAAAAAAGTTGCGTTCAGTTTATGCTCTACTGCGGGCTTCCGATCTGACCAAATCGGCCCATTTTCATTACCAACCTGCGTGCAAAAACTTCGAAAGTTTATATCAAATTTGAATTTTTCCGATAAGGAGAGTGGCATCGACAAACACCACACAGACAGACGGACATGGCTAAATCAACTCAGAATTTTGTGCTTATTAAGAATGTATATAGTTTATAGAGTCTCTGAAGCTTCCTTTCGAGTGTTACATGCATTATGAAAAAAAACAAAATGAGCATGCCCTCCTCCTTCAGCGGTGGGTATAATAAAAATTGTTTTAAACAATTTAGTGTAGATTATCTAATGGTCGGCCTTGCACGTTTAAAATGTTCTTACTTGTTTTCTTTAAGATAAAAGATTCGTCTACACCTCGATATAATTCTTTTACTTGTTTTTGGATATCGCTAAAGTGATTAAAACAAAAGAAACTGGAAAAAAAATCTCACAAGTACCTTTGAAGCGAATATAACTTAGTTCAATTAGATGGCTGTTGGTTAACTAGCAATTTTAAGACTAAAACAAAATAAATATCCACAAGGTGCGATTATTAATTAATTTTTTTTTTTTTTTTTTTAAAAATTTATAAAATTCATATAATTTCGTTTACATTTAAATTGATTTTTTAAGCACTATTTTTGTTTTCTAGTATTCAATTTAAAAAATAAATGAACCCATACATATTTACATATATATATATATATATATATACATAATGTCAATATAGATAGAAACAGTGAGAAGAATTCCGAAGATAACTAAATAAATTGAATTGGAATTGTTTAGAAAATATGCAGATATTGTATATATGTATGTGTATGTGAAAACAAATAGCAAAATATGTTGATGCACGCATAAATATAAATATATATATATATGTACGTAAAGCCGCTAAAATATTTTTCCTAATGGCCCAACATATATGTTGTACACACAAATGACGGCAGTGTTTGCTGATGTTAAGAGAACAAAAAGAGATATATGTGTATATATATTTATATACATATCTATATATTTACATATATATACAGACGTATACAGATATATATATATATATGTATAATAGTACGTGGACATGAGACTATGTCGTGCTCGATTCAGCCATAGAGGTTATACTAGTGCCCTCTTCAAGACTACGATATAAATCCGGGAATTTTAAAATATCTGTACTTGTAAGATTACCGGCATTATATAAATTTGTATAGATCTAGAAAAAGGACGTAAATTTATTATTTAAAGAGAATGGAAAATTATTTCAGTCACTTACAGATTCCATAATTTTCATTTCTCTGAGCAGATCGCTTCTCATTTGCATAGTGCTGGCGCGTAGTCGCTCCTCAGCCATAGATATAAATCCAGGCGTCCAATGAGCCTGATTGCGTAATTGGGTTAAACGATTTTTTTCAATAACGTCGCGTGGCACCCGAGCACGTTTACGACTGCGGTCTTCGAATTTTGTCCCCGGACGACTATGCATTTCGTTTTGTTTACGTCGTTTCGCCTCCAATTCCATGCGCATTTTTTTAGCAACCTCTTCACGCTTCTTACTAGCTGCCGTCTCGGCATAAATAGAAGCTTGATTTTGCACTCCATAGAACTGACAATAATAATTCAGTTTATTCGGTTCAGTTGGCGGCATAATCCGTCGAAAGTCGCCCAAGTGACTTTCTTCCCATGCGATTTGCTGAGCCAAAGCACTGAGAGGACAATCACCTGTTGAATTACTGCTTAATGTTTTATTTTTTGGCGAACCGTTCTGATTATTCCCTTCGGTGGTGTTATTAGTTGAATTGCTAAAATTAGATCTCTGTGATCTGCACATTAAAAAACAAAAGCAATTACAACTTTTCCTCCATTAACTATAATGTAAAGTGCACTTAATTCTCTTTTTACACAAATTTTTTTGCACAAATTTTTTTTACACGAAATTTTATTCAACACAAGTTAAAAAGCAAAAATCCTCTTTTTACGCGAATTGTTTTGATTGCGTAAGAATTTCCCTTTCGATGTTTCTATGAATTTTTTCATTCTCCCTCCTCATAAATTTGCATTGTAAGTTCGCGTTATTGTTTTTCGCAATTCAGTTAGATATTGCCGATTATGCGCGTATACAAGTGAGATGCCTCAAATTATGTATAGAATGAAGATGTAATGTATCTTTTAAGCAATTTAGTTTGGTTTTTCCAAGTGTAATATATTTCTTATAATATATTTGATAAATTAAAATGTGTAAGTACGAAATCAATTCTTAAGTGAGCTCTGGTAAGAATTTTTTAATATTGTTTATTGTACTTTCCTGTTCGATTTTTTTTTTTTTTTTGTTTAGAACCAATATAATTCTTTTCCCCTCTAGCCAATATCTTTTTTTACACGGTTTTTTCGGATATGCCGCTATCGCATAAAAAGAGAATTTAACTTACACGTTGCCTTGCTTGACGGATTTAAGCAAACGTTGCTTAACTCGTTTCCTATCTTCACGCAAAATTTGCCTTTTATCAGCGAGAGCCGTGGCTACCAAATTCAAAGTATCTTTTATCAATGGCTTCTTAACTTGTCTATCGACCAATTCGTTGGTGTGAAAGCTAGGTGAATGATTCACCTCCAATATATATGGTCGCAATTTCGAATCGACGAGTATATCAAAACCAAGTATTTCAAAACATGCCTGAATTCGATCATGAGCCGCAAAGCAGGCATGATAATTGTGTTTTAACATTGGCCAAGCGCTTAATATTGTTTTAATAAGAATATCATCGATTTTACTCCAAAATTCATCGACATTATGATTACGACGACGTAGCCAAGTGTTAATAGCACTCAGTTTACGTTTACTGCCACAATCATCATTGTCGCACATCTCATAATGAGAATTGCGTCTATTAACCGAATAATTTGTTAAATGCATGAAGAGATCGCATCGATTGTCTGGTGTCGGTTCTACATATTTACTGGTGGCGAAACGCGCTAAGCCTTCGTTATAGACAAATATGCGTAGCGGGTCAACCGATGTAATTAAAGCATACACACGTAAATCAAATTTGTAACCATCAATTAAAAGGGGCTATATATAAAACAAATGGAACCTAATTTCTATTTTTATAGAACATGGATTAAATTTCATTCCTTGCTTACTTTGCTTATATAGGTTTGACAAATCATACGTTCACTGGGATTAATCGTTTTCAAATCATTTGTAAGCCATATACCTCTGCCCTGAGCTCCAGCATCTGGCTTTATAATGAAAGTGACGGGCTTAGCACGGGATGTGGAATAGTTTAAAGCATCACCATAGCTATTTCAGTTTGAAAAATAGCAAAACATTGATTTATTTTTAGCTGATAAGCGATTAATTAAGAAAATATAGCTTTATTCTTACTCAGCCGGAAAGACCCAAGTTTTTGGAAATATTTTATACTCTTTGGGATATAATTTAAGCATACGATTTAAATTTCTTGAAAGTAAATCTTTCCGACATATTTCCATCATACCGGGAAAATGATTGACTTGCTGAAAACGTTTCATATTCTTGTAAAGCTCTACACCAGCTAATGAATCCGTCCATAATATGTTCCACAATTTATTATCTTTTACCATTCGAAAGCCCAAGGTCTTTGCTACTTTACCGATGATAGTATAACGGGAATGGCAAACGCACATACTGCAACGGGTTGAGCTATTAATTAAAAAAGAGTTTTTACTGCTTTAGCATCGAAAAATACACGTTGTTTTCATGCAAAAGCATGCTTTTCGCGAAAGCCACCATTTTGGAGGATGCCTGAAACGTCACATGATGTCATACAAATTCAGCAAACTTACTTTGCCTCCTAAGAATTTTATTAATTTTCAGTTTCCGTCATAAAAACTAGAAATTAGATTTTCTCTCCGTAAAAGGCCTTTCTTTTCATAATAATCCCTATATATGTTAGGGTGTAAAAAATCCACTTATGTGATCCAAACCCCCTTGCGTTAATTATTTTCCTAAATTAGTACTATTTATCGACATTCGTCATAAAATATTAAAAATTACACCTTTTTTTGAAGGGCTTGCTATTCATGAGAAGTCTTATAGGGAGCGGCATCTAAGAAATTTAGTCAATTTAGTTTAGTTCAAATTTAGTCCACTTAATTTTTATGTCAAATTATTGTTATAAACCAATTTTCATCACAAAACATTGTCAATTAAGCTTTTTTGGCATACAAGGGTTTACATCTCCTGAGAATCCTTACATACGGTGATAACCAAGGAACAGACCTACGTGTTCCAAATCCGTTACGGTTGATTTCTTTGTCAGCTTACTGTTATGAACTATATGATGAACCATATTGATCTATTTTAAATCTTTTCACCCAAACTTGGTATATCCTATAGCACAAATGGCCCAGCGTATAACTACAGCCGGTCAAATTCTATCATAAAGTATTAATTTTGCAAATTTCGCTTTTATACACCAAATAACAAACTGCTCCAGAAGCTCTAACGGTTGGAGGATAACCAAGAAATAAACTGACGTCGTCCTAGTTCAGCAAATTTGTTCATCTAATTAAAAATTTTATTACTTTTCACGTTCCATTCCACTCCAATCGTCGATTAATCGGAAAACAGTTTATGGCAAGGTCAAGTTCTTTCCCAATTTGTTGCTATAAAACAATTTCCACCATGAAATATTGAAAATTGAACCTGTTTACCATGCAAAGATTTAGTTTTCGCGAAAAGGGTTATTGTGAAAAATGGTTCAAAAAATTAACCCGGTCTGGTCAAATTTTTCAAGCTAATTAAAAATGTCGAAATAGGATTTCGCAACAAATTTTGTCGAAAAAGCTTGAAAATTGCAATTTTTTTGCATATAACAATTTTTCAAAATAAGGCGTTATACGGGGAATGATCAAAAAAATGAAGCAATCCAAGCCATTTTCAGCAGAGTTCGACCTTGGGGAAAACACATCGGGCAGACATCAGTCGAAACAGACGGGAATAAACAAGGTTCGCAAAATCATTCTCAATCGATCGGTATAATAAAAGGTGGGTTTATCTTAAGCCCTGCTGTATGTTACGTAGGCCCGCACAAACTCAATATATTCTGTACCACAAGTGCTGTAGAGTATAAGAAAATTCAAAGGAGGAATTTCAGACTTGTTTATTTATTTACTTTGTATATAGATATATTAAACCTTATATGAATTACAACATAGTCTTACGGGGAGTCGCACTTATTTTCAAAAGAGTTCTAAGAGGATTTAAATTTTTGTATTAAAAACGTAATTCATTAAAAGAAAAATTCTCTAGACACGCAAACAAAGGGAAGCGATTTCTATCCATGTACTGAACATGAAACGGCTAGTAGGAAAAGTTAAACTGAAGTTTCGGGTATCTCAAAGCAGTTCTTTATAGAGTACCATGCCGTTGCAATCGTACAAGAATCGTATTCTTATGTTTTCACGATCTGTAATATATTGACTTTTTCCCAAATGCGAAGGGAATTTGATAAGTTGTATTAAAAATTGAGATTTCGGAGAAAAAGGGTTTTCTATCTACGTACTCAAAACATTTCTTTATAGAGTGCCACGGCATTGTAATCGTGCAAGAATCGTTTTTTCAAGATTTCGCGGTTTTCGATATATATACTGTTTCTCATATTTGCAAAGCAGTTAAAAAATACGTTTTTGCTAGCAATAGGGGCGAATACGCAAATCGTTCTGAAGAGAGTGCCAACTGTACTTTTAGTAATGAGGCAGACTACCCTGTATTGCATAATATGAAACTTTGAATTCGCTCCGAGAAAATTCCAAGAAACACAGCTAAATATAGAATGGTTTGTCTCAATAATCTATTCAACTACCATACGACAAAAACATGCCCGCTTGCTAGTTCTATAAGCTGTTGAAATTTTGAATTGACTTCACGAAAGTTCCAAAAAACGTAACTAAATTTCGAATATTTTGTTTCCATAATGTGTTCAACTACAACGCAGTAAGGATATGATCCCTTGTTAGCTCTGTAAGCTTTTGAAGCTATGTATTGACTTCAAGAAAGTTCCAAGAAACACGGCTAAATTTCGAATGGTTTGCTTCAATAATCTATTCTACTACCATACAATAAGAACATGATCCCTTCCTAAATAAAATATCGTCAAAACTAGAGGCTGTTACTATTTCTTTTAGAAGTCCTCCCTCTAAGTCGTCGCGCTATTAAGTATGTCCTTGTGCTTAAGGCAATTCTTGTTGGTCGTCATTTTTATTTTACGCAGAGACTTAGGAACAGTCTTTGAATCGATACTTTCGAAGGCGAGGCAAATCTTACCTTATCGTTGGTAACGATTCGTTGCTGCTTCTCTTCTTGGGTGGTACACCGGTAATACCTTTCACTTGAAAGCAAGTATTGTTGAAATGTATTAAACCGTTTACGGTGGTGTCGTCTTCTCCTTCAACTGGCTGGCATTGTTCGCATTGTTGGACTAGGAATTGTTGTTGACGTAATTTTATTTGCTCGATGGAATTGTCTTCAGATCCAGAACCGCCTATAAGGAACGGTTCTTCCATTTTACTGTCCTCAATGCCATTTCGTTCCTGAAAGCAATTGGCTAAATCAAAATCGAGACGATTGCGTTCTTTCTCTTTGCGTATTTTCTCTTTCGATATCCGACGAAGCGTTTGAATGCGTTTAAAAAATTTCGAATTTTTTAAATTCATCGTTTCTTGACTTTTGTTTTTATCTTTTTATTATTTGATTTGCAACTCGATTCAGTTAGATTCGAAAGATATAGTTTATACAGAATAGTAAGTTTCCGCGCTTATACGTCAAGGGAACGAAGTTTACGATATATTCCTTTTATATTATTTTTTAAGTTCTATGTCAAACACTTTTATTTTGCAGCTTGTTCTTAAAATTTTTTATTGATTTTTTTATGCAAATTTTGCTATTTTTGCATTTATCGCATTTAATAAAAAATCAAAACATTTCTTGATTTTACGGATAAATTCTTATGGAATTTTTAAAATTTGAGTTCCCGAGAAAATATTGACGCAAAATAGAAACAAAAGAATTTGAAAACTTGATCGTCTGTCTCGATTCTAAGACTAGTCACAATTAATGTGCCCCTCCAAAGAAAGTTCAATTCAGTATTGAAAGATATATATGAGAAAAAATAAATTAAAGAAGAAGAAAATACAAAAATCATTTAACTTATCGTAACAAAGTTGTAGGCTTTGATAAATATTTTTATATATATCTTAGCTTGGGCCCAATATGGAATCGTCTTGTGCCTTAGAATGAATATATCTTGCTTGTCAACCTCAATCAAATTCGCTTTTTGCACGAATTCGTTTTACACGATTTAAAAAAAAAATTCTCTTTTTACACGAATTACTCTGTTTTAACACGATTTTCAATATTCTATCAATATTTTTTATGAATTTTTTGAATGGATTTTACTGATGAACTTTTATACACTACACCACTTGCAATATAAGGTATATTAAGTTAGTGCGGATTTATGTAACACCCAGAAGGGTTTAAATGGATCCACCTACGCCATCTGAATCGAATCTAGCTTTGGATGGGCTAGAGTAATTTAAGAAACCCCTCTCATATAACGAAAACTGAAGTTCATATAACAAGAAGGTCTAAATTTCAATGCTTCATGACGGAAATCAGATCATAATAGTAATTTAAGATAAAAAACTCAATGTACCGAATTTGGACTACCCACCCTATATACGGATTTTTACGAAAACTTTTATTTCTTAGGGAGAGAAGTCGAAGTTTTAATTTTTATGATGAAAATTGATCCATAACAGCAGTTTGATATAAAAATTTTCTGTGCTGAATTTTGAAACCTTACCACAATTTTTGAACCTCTTGGACACAAATAAGAAATTCCTTGGATAATGTGGTTTAGGCTAATAAATACCTTAACGGCCTAGCTCGACTGTTTTGATCTTTCTACGAATTTTTTCAGGCTCACTGCCCACAAATACGCTTTGTAAATTCGCGGTATAATTTCGTTAGATTTTGGCGATTATATGCTTATATCAGAGGGATTACCCATATAGAGAAAAGATGTGTAGAACTTATTGCAATTTTAGCAATTTAGTTCGGTTTTTAAAAGTGTAATTATACCCTACGTCCTTTATGGTACAGCGTATATTAAGTTAGTGCGGACATGTATATTGTAGTGTGATCGCACACTATCGTATGCATCCACTTGAAGTGTGACAAAATAATGCCACTTCAGCATAACCCTTTTGATAAAATAAAATGTCACACTTCACTTCGCATCTCTTTACATTGTGATAGTGATAATTCTGTTTATATAAGAATAATCTAGTGTGTGATAAGGATAATTTAGTACAATTACAATCCTGTTTAGAATAAGATAAGAATAGTTTAGTGTAAAAATTTAGTATAAATAGTGCCTAAGAAAATAAAGAAAATCAGTTCTCATAAAGCAACTCAACCAAGCGTTTTACTCGCTAAGAACACAAGGCGTTCAATCCGCCTGAACCATTAAGATTAGTGACCGTCTTATGCCGAGATGCTTTGGCATTATAAAAGACGGATAGACTTGGCGTACTGCAGCCGAGCTTAAACAGATAATCAATAAACACTTCATCAAACTTTATTACAATATAATATTCAGAAGGGTTTAAAATAGGTCCACGTTTTATTATACCGTTCGATTGAGAATCATTTTCCAAGTCGATCTAAGTCTGTCTGTCCGTCTGACGCATTTCCATCTATTTTTGCGTGTAAGTAGCAATTTTTGAGATATTTTGGTGAAATTTGGTAAACAGAGGTACTTTGGCGCAAGGGCAAACGTCATTGAAAACGATCTCCATATAACGGTTTATTTTGAAAAGTTGCTATATGTGGGAAAATTGCAATAATCGCAATATTTTTGCAAAAGTGGCTAAGTGGTAGTATTTTCAAAATCCAAATTGGTAGGAAAATTTCGGAGTGGGTGGAGAAATTTTTTTGAACCTTTTCTCATTTAATCGTTTTTATGGAAATGGACGATTTATACGGGAAAAAGGTCGAATTTCCAATATTTTATAGTGAAAATTAGAACGTAATCATAAATTGATAAAGAAATCTACTTTACCTAATTTGGACCACGCAAAAAAACCTAATTGAAACCGCATGGGTTTACTTTTTGGACCCACTTCTTATAAGATGTTCCATGAATTTTAGGTCCTTGGGAAAAATGGTTAATTTTTAAGAGTTTATGGTGAAAACTATTTCATAGAAGCATTTCAGCAAAAAACTTAACGGTAGTGAATTTGGATCACATAGGGCTATGTTTTTTAAGACCCCTACATATATAGGTGCTATCACGAAATGAAAATTCTTATACGAGGAGAAAATCTAACCTCCCAACATGCGAGCTTATAAGACAATTAAAATAATGTGTTCTTTTTGGAGTATTATTACCAAAACAAGCGAATACCTTTGTAAGTAGTAGTCGGCATGGCCCGACTATAACGTTCTTACTTGTTTAGTTATTAAAATATATTTAGTGAATTGAAATGTGGGAACACGAAATAAATCCTTAAGCGGACTCTAAAAGGAAATTTTTTAATATAGTTTATTGTACTTTTTAGTTGTTTTTTTATGTGTGGAACCAATCGGCTATTTTTCTATTAAATGAATATCTTTTTTACACGAATTTTTTGGAAACGCACTTATCGCGTAAGAAAATAATTAGCTGTATGCTAAAAGCAGAGGCATGCTTTGCAAACAATTCTGAAATCATTTATAATCACCACAAAGATGAGGTTTAACCCATTTGGTCATAATGTTTGTAGCACGCAGTCCGCCGTGCTGTAAAAATTCTTCCCTTGACTGAGAACAAAAATATCGCCTTTATATATGCAAAAGCTCGATCACAGGGAATTTGATGGCCCACACTTGACCAGAACACTATGTCAGTACATTAGTATGACCTGTATTAGAATATGTCTCGTTCATATAGTCGCCCACGTCTCGTTGCCGTGGGAATACCTTACAATCTTTGCAGAAACAACTTCTGCTTTATGCTCTAAGGACTACTTGATTTACGAGTTGATTTACGGCGCCTTCAACTCGCCGGTTTTGTTAAGTGCGATCAATTTTAATGTTCCTATTCGTCCGACGGGAGATGTTCTTTTTATACAGCTGAGCTAATGCATCTTAAATTATGAACTTTTTAAACCACTAAAGGTGGTCTGTTTGTAATAATTTAAACAAGGTTTATAACATAATTTCCGTCTCGGATCCGATTGCTTCCATTAACACATTTTTTCTTAATATCCTGTACTGCCAATGTTGTACTTAAACTAAATAAAAAAAATTCTATTAATAAGCTGCTTACACGATCAGATAAATTGTTTTCCGTTAATTCATGTGGAACCCAAACACTTCGCTTTAGCACAAACTCAAGAGATTTAATGTGATCTCCAACAGTTGTATGATGAATGCCTATCTCTTCTGCAATTTCTCGACATTTTGAATGTGGATTGTTTTCCAACATGGATCGCAAAACATAATTATCGATCTTAGATGATCGTCCAGATCGATCACTTCCTTGGAGGCTCAGATCCCCGGAACGAAATTTGCTAATCCATCTTTGACAAGTGCGAACATTTACAATATCTTTTCCAAATACCGTACATCAATTTTTACATGCAAACGATGCGTTGTTATTTTTTTGGAATTCATACAAAATGCAATGTCGTAAATGCACTTTATCTACTCTATCGCAAGTAAATGATGAACTGTAAAAAAAGACTCCTTTTTTTTTACAACAGGTAAAAAAAAAACAAAAAACCGAATGACTCGATAGCCACATGTTTTTTTTATTTACAAGAAGACTTACCTGCCTATTTAAAATACGACAGTACGTTCCCTCCAACCTAATAGAATTCGTAGATAGACTTATGACTTAGCTGAACTTGACGAATAATGATGTTCACGTTGTCTATCTCTTATGTGAATTGTCGTAGTTTTAAGATTTTTTCTTATTTGTTTCTAGAGATAATAAAACAGTTTTTCTCTAATCTTGTGATAGCAGGAAGGGCCCATTAATACTTTTACAATATTTTATCTAGTCATACTGCATTTCCTGCAACTCCTAACCAAACTCTCGGAACTGCTGACAAGTCAATGTTGACGTATCTGCCTAGCGTTGTCCAGATGGAACATAACGCCTCTCCTGTTGGCCAATTCCATGCGTTTATGGTTAATCACTGGGTTCAAACGGTTCAGTTGTTAACAGTAGGGATTTGAATTTAGTGTTTGATCATATGATTTCAAAAAATTTCTTTTGAGTTCCACCAAGTACACATCAGAACCTTTCTGGCAGTTAGTCGTCGTTTGACCAACGTTTGAGCTACCTCACCACGCTTTCACTACCAACGTTTTCGCATAATGTTGTCGTATATGACCCATTTGCCATCCCCAGCCACCATCCGTTAAAGAAGTGGGTCGATTTCATTCCGTTTAATCAAGGCTTTTCAGATGAAAATTGGGTCTATCATGTTTTTTTTTTTGTTAATTGGCCAAAATTGAATGTAATGAGCTTTCTGACGAGCATAAATCTGCAATTGTTTAAACAATACTTTTCGGGATATAGATTCCAATAGCCACTTAAAGAAAAACTAATAGATTTATTTTTCGCCAACCTAATATATAGCTACAAACGTAAAAACCGAAAGTATTATTTTTGTTCCTGCCGACGATATCTAAAGACCCCAGTCTCCTTAAAATAAATAAATACTTAAAAGTATAAAGCTTTGAAACTCGCTGCGATGGCAATCATAACCGAGCATAACCGGTGCGCATAGTGGAAATTAGCTATTACAGCTTTTCCTCGAAACTTCCTTAGCGACCCTTTGTTAAAGACGTTATTATAAGGCAAGCCTACTATTAGACGATCGACGGGCTTAAATACAGACAACAGAAGCCAAAATATATTGTCGGAAAATTACTTTATATTCACGAAAATATTCGCTAAATCTTTTGTCTCTGTCTCTCTTTTTCTAATATAGAATCGTTTCTAGGTTAACGCCGAAGAACGCTTCTTGGGTTTATTGGTTTGAGCCCATTTTTCCAAGTTACGTGTGCGTAGCTTTTCAAAACCAGCAAAGCCAGGTTTACATCATTGCATTGTTGTATTTGCCGGATCATTCACTTGCTTCTTCCTCGGCGAGTGTTAACTTGAGTTCGTTCTTCCCGGCTCAAAACTATTTCGGTTTCTGAGTTCGTCTGCCATGAAAGCTAAAAAGTGGTTTATAAAATATCGTCAGACCGTTTTTCCCATCGCCTGCATTTGGCTTTCGCGCCTTTCCGCTCGGCCTTGGTGGTTTGGATGCATTTTTTTTGATTAATCAAAGAGTAGCTTCATCGCGGTTATATTCGAATTTCTTTTTCTTCTTAAATGAATTCAAGTGCTGCCAAATTCATTTACTAAAGTGGGAAGTGCTTTCATTTACGCTGCGAATATTTTTTCATTTTCTGAACATTTCCTAAACATCTGATGTTTGTAAACAATAAGAAGTGGATAATGTTGAATTTTCAATAAATATATTTATTATATTTAAATTAAGGGATTTACATATTTAAATATTAAAACAATGAAGTATTCAGTCATTCAATCTTCAGCTGAGGGATGCCGAAATCAAACTCATATCCCACCACCTGTAAGTTATTCGAAATCGTGCCTTTCGGCCACAACAAAAACTTATAAATACTTAAGGCGCTTATTATTGTTTAATCAAATGGATTTTGAGTTTGCCTTGTGGCAAATGGTTTACCTTTTCATTGCGCCGCAAAAGCTTTACAGAAATTTTAATTATAGAAAACGTGAGTTTTTGAAGATTTATTTGTAAAATTTTGCTATACAATTAAGCAACTATTTCTTATTGTAGAAACGAAATCACAATTTGCTCGGGATGACCCCGCATTTCTTGTGTTACTAATTGTATGTCTTTGCGGTATGTATACAAACAATTCGTCGTCGATTAGTTGGCTGAATTTAATAAATGCAATTTTTGATTTTTAATTGTAGTAACTTCTCTGGGCTTTGGCTGGGTTTTGGGATTAAACTTATGGCAGAGTATTTCATTTGTATTCTACGTTGTATTTGTTGATTGCATATTTGCCGGATTAGTTGTGGCCACATTCCTGTGGTTAGTGACAAATCGATACCTACGCAGTAGTAACTTGGAACCGGATATTGAATGGGCGTATGCATTTGATGTGCATCTCAATGCGTTTTTCCCGCCTTTAATATTATTACATTTTATACAATTATTCTTTTATAATTGGCTAATAAGTCAGACTTGGTTAATATCACGCTTTTTGGGCAATACTTTTTGGTTACTTGCGTTAGGTTATTATGTTTACATTACTTTTCTGGGCTATAACTGCATTCCACATTTAAGGAACACCCGCCTTCTTTTAATGCCTTTGCCTATCATATTTTTGTTATATTTGCTTACTTTAATTATTGGCTGGAATGTGACGGTTTCATTTATGGATTTTTATAAATATCGTGTTTATTAAAGATTCAGATAAGATTTTCAAATTGCTTTTTAACAGAATTTGTGTTAACTTAAAAATTTTTTGCAATACATAAAAAAAAAAACTTAAGACGAAATAAAATTTTTAAGCCAATTTAGTTGGATTAACAAATGATCTTTTGCGCTTATTCTTTTGACGTTCCAAATCCGTTTGATGTATGTGAGAGTAGACTTCTGAATAGATCTCCTTTTGATGCTCTTCTGGTATAGTTGAGCGATATTGCTTCATTAAATCATATTTCTCCCATGGCTTCTCATGGTCTTTGGCGGTACGTCTACGTTTATCCGTTAGATATTCATCAATATTTGAGATGCCACGCAAATTTTGTCTTTCCCATTTTTCCAACCAAGGTCGCGGACGCAAACGAACTTTTATATCGTTTACGGGAACTGCGGCACCTTCGTCTCTAATTTCTGGTTCCATATTAGTATCGAAAGTGCTATACTCCGGTAACGCATCACGTAAATAGAATAAACGATCGTCAAGACGTTTTTCAAGCCGCAAAACTTCAATTTTTTGTATGGTGGGATCATACATATCGTATGAAATTTCAAGCCCTTGCTTATCAATCACATTACGCAAAATGAAACGGGCTCTTAAGCCGCATTTTTCACGCAAAATACAAATTCCTTTAATGGTTATATTATGAAAGTTCTGCTATCTTAATTACTGGATAAAGCTTACCTAAAAATCGACTAACTTTGCCCGCTGAATGAGGATCGGAACTTGTAACTGCTACTACTGACCCGACATAGAATTCCGGTATTTCGATTTGCGTCCGTCGATCGAGCATATCGAGCCGCTCCAACTTTTCACGTATCGGATTACGCCATTCAATTTTGGGATCCGGTAAAAATTCTGGATAAATAAAACGGCAATTAGCAGGTATAACAGGCTTGCGTGTTTCGGTTTGCGACGATGAAGGCGCTTTTGGAGCACTTAATGAACCGGTTTTCTTTGTTTGTGGCAAAACTTTCGTTGAAAAGAAAGCTATAAAGAAATTACATAAATACGTTGCACCTAGTAATCGGCACATGTATACTACCAACTGGTTGGAAAAGTTTATTGTGCTTAAAACACAAAGAACTCATTACTTTTCTTTGATTCAGCATTGCCTTAACAATTTTATGTCACTTCTTTATTAGTAAATCAAATTTTTTTGGTTATAAGTCAGCTGAGTTGATGCAGCAGATGATTGAACGATTGTCAAGACTTATTTTCTACAATACAGAGATGTAACATTTCGTATGTTAGGGGATGTTAGTAAATACATCGTTTCGTAACATTGACAAAAATACGTTAAAAAGATTCTCTTTAGTATAATAGGTTACTCCTGTAAATATTATTTGTTGTCAATAAATGAAAAAGATTTGTATTGGGATGTATAAGGTGCTTGCATATATATTTGGGCCATTTTTTCGCTTGAAAAAGGCATTTATTCAGAAAACTTGGCACAACATAATCAAAATGTTTTCAATGCGGAAAGAACAATAATAGTTTGGCAACGACTCAATCACCGGTCCATTTTTACGCCTACTCAGCATTTCGAAACCACGTGCCAGTCAAGCCACGTTGCATCGACCACGTTGTTTCGTCTGATCGATCTAATCGATTCCAATTGACACATGGATAATCCTTTCATTTTTGTTTATTATTATATTTAGGTATATAAACTTTTCTTATCGATATTGAAATGCTTATAAACAAGCAGGTATATCAGATAGTTTTGGTAAAAGAGAGTTGCTTTTCAATAAACATGCCTCGATTACATTACACGCTAAGGAAAAGATTTGCAAGCAATTGCCTTAATTTGTTATATATTGCGTAGGCGGCATTTATTTTATTTTCCTAAAAATATTGTTTCGCTTAATCGATCTGCTCATTATACGGCATATGCATTCTATTTTATATGTTTTGATGTATGTATGAGTATGTATGGGTATGTAAACTTTCTTAATCGATTTTGAAATTCTCGCAAATAAATAAATATGCTAATCGAATGTGCCTAACGCCTGCATAAAAAGATTGATTGACTTGACCGAAAATTGTAATATATAGACGCCACATAATCAACATAGACTTTGTAATACGCACATATGTTACAGAAAGTGGAAAGCAATTTATTTATTCAAATTTCATGCAAAAAAAAAAGGAATTAGAAATATGAAATATTACGTAACTCATAAAGAGAGGAACACTAAGTCTTTATTACATTTTTCATAGGCCAATCTCTACTAAGTGATATAACCACGCTTAAGATACCTTATAAGTCCTTAGTAATGTAATGTAATTTATGAGGAAAGATAGTCTTCATATTCGTATGCATATAATTGATAATGCAAACAATAAAGAATAATCTGTAAAAATGTTATCTGATAACAATTTGATAGGTGATAATTACTACTATTAATAGAGTGAACGATTCCCAATCCACACTTAAAAGATTTATTGTACTCAATGATTACTCTTGTATAATTGTATCATTGTTAATTAATAAATCAAGCTAAGCTTAACTTAATTAAAAAAAACCATGAACCAATTGAAAGCAAAGTTCATCTATATAGTTTTTCAAATTTCGTTATAAATAACGATCAGGTCACACCTTCTTAAAGTTAACAATAAGAAATATGAGCTTAGATTTGTTTAGGAAAGAAATACGATCTTTGAGACTGCCAGCTGCTATTTAATACGATTCGAAGAACTTGGGGCCTTGTGTTTGGAATTACATATACCTCTTGATTTACGCGAATGTGTTCCTCGAGAAATCGTGTAAATGACAGCCCCAAGAAGTTCCGCAGAAGCCCCAAAAAGTAGCAAGACATGCTCATGCTTAAATTGTGATTAATTCGAGAATATCTATAATAAGAAAAAAAAAATCATAATGCATTTAAGAAATTTTGAACGCCACAAAGTGAGAAAAACCACAATTCTTCTGCTAATTGTAGAAAATTTTTGATGAATTTCCATCCTTTCATAAAGAAACTACAAAGAAAAAATGTCGATTAAGTTCTAAACAATAGAAGGACGAGTAAGCGGAGATAACTAATTACTTTGTTCACATTTGATGATTAAAATGAATAATCGCTATATTCCAAAGGTAAGTTTGCATTTATCTTTCCTCATTGTCATTTACATTAATTATTGTTATGATTATAAATTTAACGAGAGAATAAATTATAAGACTAGAGTCTTAAAGCATTAGCATTTAAGGCTTTCGGCTTTATTAAAAACTCTACCGCACTTGAGATTTGAACCCCACGACCATTGAGTTGCTAATTGAGACTATTGCCTATTCTCACCACTGCCACTCGGGCCGATAAGTCATTGATAAGATATTTAATTGTTTCTATATTTCAAAGTCGTATTCAAAATCAAACACAAATTTCTATTTTAGATTGGAATAAAAAATCGATTGTACTAGAGTTCTTTTTGAACGGAAAATTGCCGAATGTAAAGTTATGTCATGCTGTACCCATATTGGCAGTTTACTTGAACCCACGGCTTACGTGCAATTTGTTCCTGTGGACAATATAGAACTCCTAAGCAATGAGCAGCCTGGAATCTTTTCGATTCCGTAGCTCAAGCTTGGGGAACAAAACTAAAGCAGAAGCAACAATTGCAGCCGGTTATAAAATTTATATGATGTGGAAAGTTTCGAGCGTGGCATGACTTTTGTCATGAACTCTACAAATGTCCTCATGCCAGGCGGTTATTTGGTACGTTCAGTGTTGGCTCTCAAACTAATTGATACTGTTTACGTTTTATGTATACGCATAGCTCCGTTATGACGCGCGAGCACGTGTTTCAGCGTGCTGCAGCCGTTTTTTCAAATTTGCGATAAAGCAGACGGACGAGATGGCTCGCCTGAAGAACTGCATCATCATAGACGCAAAACAGAAGAGTTACGAGATGTCTTTTGCACTGCATTGCGCGAAACTTATTAAATTTTGAATTTATTATAACCTTGCACCATGAGTTTGAACAACCACATTACATATCTTGCGATACAAACTTTTCAGTGACTGGTGATGCGGTTGACTCGCCAATCGACAGAAGGGCCAAGTTAGGACAGTAGATGTCACTTGCTAATAGTTTTGGCACTTAAATAATTGGCAATCATTTAGAGGCAGCTAATGCGAAGTTCAAAGAGACACTCCAACATGTAGACTCATTGGAAGCATTGGACATAGTTACTTATAAGTTAGAATTACAGGGTCCGTCAGCAAGGGATAATTTAGTAAGAGTAAAGTAAGATCCGGGCATTCAAGACGACGACAGTTCATCTGTTTTGGCTAAAGTTCATCTGTTTTGGTTAACTATATAGATCCTAATATATGCTGGGATATTAGTGACGACGAAGAAAGTAACAATGAAAATTGCGAATATGGTTGAAACGTCTTTTTTCACAAAGTTTCTCTCAAGTACTTGAATTAAGTGAACGAATATTAGACGGACAAGTAGATACAGATCAAGAAGAACACCAATTCAGAATAAATATCGGGCATGACTATGATGAAAATGCAGAAGGAAACATTTGCTTATGTTTGAAGAAACCGTAAAAGAGGCGGTAAGTATTAAGAATGGTTTAGTAATTAGGATCAATATTGTGAAATAACTTCTAATTATCTTCACAGCTAATGTTAGTACAATAAATCGAGAATATACCTGTAAAAGTGATTGCATGGAAATTGTTAGAGGTAGATGTGATTACCGGTAGATTGTACGAAATTAGCTCAATGATGCGTGTAGAAACTCGTTTTCGTCCGATATGTTTTCGTCTAATACGTTTCGGCAATTCCATATGTCCTGCATTTTTGAAACACGTGGTATTACGCGATCAGATGAAAATGTTATTGAAATGGAAATGCAATGGAGAAGATTTGTATAAACAAGTATTACAACTTGAAGCGGAAATTGGCAATTGAAGAGGATAGATTAAAAGAAAAAATACGCCAACTCGAGTAGACGTCGATCCATGCATTATAAGTTTTTATAAAAATTCAATGCAAAGCCCTACGATGTTTACTCAAAATTCTAGTCTTGTAGTTAGTCAAAAGAACCGTCATCCTTCTATGATCCTTTTGTTAGCACTACCGATAACGAATGACTTGGTAACCATAAATCCATGGCCTCGCCGCCTATTAGAGAAATGTTTTTAGCAGGCTGTGAACATGAGTTTCAGCAACCGTTCTATGGTAATCCCGATGATATAACAAAACATAAAGACGACAGCGGTCGGGTTATACTGTTTTACATATTCCCGGCGATAAATGATCTTAAAGAATTTCAAAGTGTTTTGGAAACTGATATCATGGGTATAACAGCGTGAAGACGTAATAAATTGTATGAAATCGGAGGTTTGGAAATGTTGAATAAATATCGTACTTCACTTCACATCCGAGAGTATTACGCGCACCTCAACTGAAAGCACCTACTAAACATGAAGAGAAGTTATGACTGAAGGCGAGAGAGTTGTTGAAAGGCAAAGAAGATATCGCGAGCGTTAAAGTGGCTGACATAGACAGTCCAATTAACATACGACGTCAAAAAATTACAATAATGTTTAAAGCTGATTAAGGAAATGAGGTAGACAGCGATAAGTGAAATCAACCACCGTCCTGTCGAGCATTTAACCAGTGGAATATGGTTGATAATACGTTGGGAGCAGCTCCAAGTGGATCCATTGTTAAGATACCTAATATGCTAAAGGCATTGTGGACGAAAATATATACCCAGTGGAGTATGCAGTAGACTCGAGTATTAAAATATTCCGATCACTGGCCAGATATTGGTTCAGAATTTTGCACAATAGTAATTGAAGTCTTCGAGGAAATAGAGTTTATGCATTCGTAATTAATTAAAATGGTCACAGAATATTATCCCGTATGGTTTCCAAACCTATTTTAGGGATGGAAGGCGTCAACATCAAAAAAATATTAACAAACTAAGAGAATTGGTTAATGCTTCGCAGGACTTATTTGTGTAAAAGGAAGTGTACAATTTGGATTTCACTTTGCTCAAATATTTGCAAGTAAGTCTCGTGGTTTGTTAAATTAAATAGAATAATTAATTTTTCATTTACCCTAAACGAAGTGTGGCGGGCACTGATTCTGACATGGCGCCTGCGGCATCTACAAGGGATAATATTTTCTGTGCCAAGAATTTTTTACTTTTTGTTTATGCGTAAAAATTTGAATGAAGAGTTGGAACTTGATACTAACTTTCTGTGCTTAATGCCGAAATTTTGGAAATCAGTCACAAGGAATCTATACCCTTTTATATTTGCTGTATATTAACTCGATTGTCAACCGAAACTGCACTTTTTTCATTACATCATTTCATTACATGCGAAACTGTGAGCTTTCATTTACATATACCTTTGACAAACTCAATTAAAATGAATTAAAACAATTAAAATATTTTTAGGATTTTTTAGACGAAATTGGTAAATGTATTCTCCGAAGGGTCAACCTACACAATTTAAAAAGTTTAATCAATGATTTCCTTTATCCTATGTATCAAGAGAAAAGCCAGTCGCCAGTTGCAGCCATTAAGTGATACATCTCTTTACTCGTAGCTAGTCGGAATTTTTTTAGCTGTTGGTTAGAAAGATCTATAGCTCGCATAGAACTTTTGCACAATGAAGATGAGCGGTTAGTGTTGGCTTTATTAGTACTGCAGGTAATATTTTTCTTAAGGTTTTCTGCTTTTAATATTACTTGAAAGTTTGTTTAAGAACTCTCCCGTCCCTTGGCCCGATGTTGTAGCGCCGCTCCTTAATTTCGATATTCTAGCCATCCGTTGACTTCGAAGATCAACACTGAATATGAATTACAAGTTATTAAGTTCATGAAAGCCAAGTATGGTTGGCCTACTGATAGCGCAGCAGATGTTAATTTCAATTTATTTGTGTTTCGAAACGTGAAAATGAATTCACCCGATATGTTGAATGATATATTTATTCTAACTAGAGTTGCTCCTGAGATTGCTGTTAGCGCAAATTTTAATTGCTGTGATCAATTAGTTAAAAGCGGTAAATTAGATGTGGCATATGAATTTTGCAAAAGCTTGAAGTTTAATAAAGAGTCTAAGTGTAATTGGTGGAGTTGTTTGCGGCAAGTAGAGTACTATATAGTGGGACACGGCCTACCACTTTTCAAACTAAGTATGAGAAGTTGTCCGATTCGAACAATGTCAGGCTCGAGCCAAAACATGTCGGCATAACAAACTTCATCAAAATATCTCGAACGGTCAGTAGATTGAACACAAGAAAAGAAAATGGACAGACAAGCTTAGAATTGCTTTCTGAATCGATCAGTACAATAATAGGCGAATCTTTGTCAAGTCCTCAAGTCAAGGTTGTTCCACACATCCTGATAAACTTAACATATCCTTTTGTCGTAAGTGATGTGCGGTATAAATGTATAATTCAGCTGAGCTAATAGAGGGAGTTATAGATGTATTGATATGTTGGGATATATTGGTTTAAGTGATATCCAATCTTCTTCTTATGTAAATAAGTGAAAAGACTGTAGTGGGGCACGGCCCACCGCCACTTCACTTAATACTTAATTATTCATTTTATGGCTTCTAAAACCAAGTAGAAAAGTAGTTTGATCCGAACCATGTCAGCCTTAGGCCAAAACATGAAAAAAACGAGGAAGAGGTGAAGGGCATGGCTAAACACAAAGAAATAGCCAATAAGGCAAATTTGGGAAATTTAAGAGATGGAAAAAAAAGGAGATTTCTGACTCGGAGACGTAAGAACTTGAACAGTTTCTTCTTTTGCAGGAGATCCTTTTTCATGTTAAAAACAAGTACGACTCTTATAGTCGGCCAAGGTCGATCATTAGGTGTCCTATACCACCTTGCCTGGTACAGTTATTCACCGTAATAACACATTTTTTTCATGGAAAGGCATACTTTTCATGAGGGCCCACATTTTGAACAATACCCAAAACATTATATTGCTTGACCCAAATTTAGCAACCTTAATTTACCTCCCAAAAATTCTATTATTTTTCAGTTTCCATTATGAAGAACTAGATATCAAACTTTCTCTCCATAATAACCTTTACACACGGTGCGGTCTAGGCATATGTAATCCAAACCCCCTAGCGTTAATTTTTTTGCTAAATTATTCAAAATTAAACCTTTCTCTGAAAAACTTTCAATTCATGAGAAATCTATATACGGAGTAGATTCCAAGAAATAGATCTACGTGGTTCAGACTTGGTTTACTTAGTTCTTATATCAATAATAATTAAATTAATAAAATAAATTGTAATCGCAACATATTAAATATAAGGCTTTTTTCGCATATAAGGATTTACATATCTTGAGAATTCTGACATATATTCGTATCCAAAAAATAGGCCTACATGGTTCAAATACGGTTAGGTTTCTTTTTCAATGAATTACTATTACAAACGATAAAATATTGAAAATTAAACATTTTCACTATATAAAAATTCCGTCTTTGAAGGAACTATTATTTAACAGGGGGTTCAAAAGACTCCATAGATCCAATACAAAGTTTTATTATCTGTTCAGGATACCGAAATACTATTACCAAGAGATTTTTCTACGAAATTCTGAAAATAACACTATTTTTTCAAATATCAAAATAAGGCGTTACCGGGGGAGTGGTCGAAAGACCGCACCGATCCAAACAATTTTCAATAGAATTCGTCTTCAGGTCAAAACACGAGGCAATACCAAATGTCAATCCAATATCTCAAAATTCGCGGCCAGTAGGTTGGTCAAAGAATACATGGCCAGACGTCTGACGGACAGACAAGCAAAAAATTCGGAAAGTCTCTCTGAATCGATTGATATAATAAAAAGTAAATCTATCTTAAGCGTTCCCGGGTGTCACGAATGTTCGTACAAATATAATACACCTTGTACCACAAACGTTGTAAGGCGTAACAATAGTTGTTAAGGCTGAGTTCGAAAATGAATGCCATCAGTCTACAAGTTTTCGCAAAGTAAACAAAAATTTGTTACACAAAGGTCTTATAAAAGATATTTTGTAAATAAGGTTACAAAAAGTACTCGCAACCAGCAGAAAGCTCAGTACAAATGTAGATCCTTTGACTTGCTGTACGCCCCAATCCTATTCGAAATAGGATACACAGCAGCGAAGTCCTCCTTTTCTGCGAGTCAGCAAATGGACAACAGACGATTTACTGGTTTGAGTAAGAAAGGTTCAGCTCGAACACGAAAGGAGCACCGTGTGACCCATTTGACAATTTCAGTTGACATACTTTAGTTCCGAAAATGAAGTACCCGTGAAACAAACAGTTTCGGAATACAAAAAATTGGAAATAGATACTAAGAGCAATATTTTTGTTTGATTACCGTGAATCTTATACGCTTAAGCATTTAATGGAAAGGGTTGTTAAGATCGTAAAAATGGTAATAACGCGATAAGCAGGCGCTTTGAAGCTTTTTTGGTGGAAATTTTTTTATTTATTAAGGTTAATCATTGTAAATACAATTACGCTCAGAGTTGCTTGTAGTAATTTAAATGAAGTCCATAATTTCTAATTGATGAACGACTATCAAAACAGTATTACTTAATACGATGGATTTTCCCATGTCCCATTTAAAATAACTTGGAATCGAAATAAGTTATGAATTTGACAGTAAATTTGGCTCTGCCATTGTCAGTTGCTATGATTAACAACAAATATGAGGGTTGCACCGTTGCAAGCTGCTTGCATGCTTATGTATGTACATATGTATCTTGTAATTTGTAGTAATTATATCTAGTATCTAGTATAGTACTCTATTATTAACCTATTCTTAAATCTTAACAAGTATATATATGCTTAAGAGTATTGCAATTCCTAATAACTATAAGATAATCTCTCCTAGTTAATGAACTCGACAGTCGACATGTGTTAGTTGAATTTTTTCCCCTAGTTAAAGAAATAAATAAATTGAATCGATATATATATATATAGGTTTCTTGTTACATTCTGAAATACGATGGTTGAGTGTAGCCAAAGTTCCTAATAGATTTGTAGAGTGATCGATGATGATCTACAAATATTTCTTCACGAAATCGAACTCAATGATAAACAATGGTTTTTAAGACTTTTGTTCCACTCTTAACAAACTTAATGAATGACTCGATGGTAATAAATAATTTTGAAATGTATGAGGAATTGATATTATTTGAAACTGACATAAAATCTAGAAAATTTCATTTCTTTTCCTTGTTAAAAAAGGGAACATGGAAAAGAAAATGTCATTGAGCGCAATCCAAATATGTTCGAAAATTAGGTTGACGTCGATAAAATTGAATATGAAAGTCAGTTTCAAAGTTTTAAGAAGCATGGACAAACGTTTAGATTTATAATAAAAGCCGAGGAAATGGAAGAGAATGTTTTACATTTACGGTATTTAATATGAAAAATTGTGGAAAGATTTGCAAAAAAAACAGAAAATAATCAACAAGTTGAACGGCACTTCCTACGAGATTTTCGCTTTGCAAATTTTTCCCCATGCGACTGAACGTATAATCGTCAAACATCAAATATTTTCGCAAATGAAATTTATACCAAGCAAGAATAGAAACAGATAAACTAAAGAAAATTCAAATGCTTGTATTCGTCTTAAAATGATTAACTATAAACCAGATTTAACTAAACTGACGTCACAAGTTCAACATCAGGAGAGCAATTGATATCAAAGAGAACGTTTATTAATAAAGTTCATTCCAGTTTTAATACGAAAACTATCTCTGAGCTAAACGTCTCCTTAATATTCACATTTTGATTGATTGTGACCCGCGGCCGAAAAAAAGTTTACCTACCTATACATATAGAGTTTTCTTCAGATAATCAATCAAACATGATTTTTTTTTTTTGTTTTTCTTATATAAATTTATTGACAAATATTTGTAAAAAAATTTGTACAAGTTATTGCATTTTGGAATACTGCGGTAATAAGACTCTCGACTTCAATTTGGCAAAATCATGGAAACTCCTTGCATACAGGTTGGTATTAAAAATGAGCCACTTAAAGCGCTATATAAACTGATAATATCTCTTTTCCAAAAGGAAGAAAAAGTAAATTTTTTGCTCATTAGCCAAAAACTGCAATAGATACTTTTGTACGTGTAATGTAAGTAGGCGGCCATGCCCAGTTAACCTTAAAGACTAACGAAATTTTATTTTTTTATCTTTTTTCTTTTAAATTAACGTGAATGGAATGGAAGCTTTGCCCATAGCTGAATGTAGTTTTCTTCCTTGTTCAAGAAACCTTTAGATATCGATCTTACAATGCCTACTATTACGTCCCGCTTATACCTTGTTAAAATTCTGCAAGATCTATGTCTAGGTCGTTTTCTTTTTTTTGATTCTTGTTTAATTCATTATATTATGTAATTACACCCAACTCCTTTTTTGCACGGTTGCACCACATGTGCATAGAAATCTGCGCAAAAAAAAAAAAATCGTGCAAAATATATATGCAACTTATCACAAATTTGGGAATATGTTTCGCAACCTTAAAAAATCGTGTAAGATGAAAAAATGTCAAAAATTTTCTCAGAACATCGTGCAAAAAAAGTAATAATGAAATTCATATTATTTGCTTATTTAATGAAAGATACAATATACAAGCTTTCAAGGGCCAATTTAAGTGTATTGTAGTAAATGATAAAGTACACAATTAGGAAGTATAAGTAACAGGTGACGTCCAAGATTGACAGCAAGTAAGCTATAATAAATAGTAGATACAGGAGGCCTAAATATTCCACAACTTCGGTTCGAGGTAAGTAAATTACAAATTTACAAATTGGCTCCTCAGCCATAAATTACGAGTTTAAATGCATCCAAGACAGCAATACCTTAGAACGTATGTCAAGCTAACAGCAATTATGGCATAATAAACGCAGCAGTACAGATCGACATTAATGTAATGCTAACACCAAGTCATAGCTGGTTCAAGATCAATCATGCAAATGGTTAGTGATCTCTTTGATATTTGATGGTGATATTACATTTTATAAAACAACAAAAATTCATTTTTTTTACAAAAACTAATTAAAATTAATGTACAGTGAAAATTCAGTCTGTAAGTGCAACAATGTAAAATTTTAATTGAAATTAGTAATAAAAATCAATTTCTCAACTCTAGCCAGCGCAGGCCTCGAACACATTTATAGGCATAAACTTCAGATTACTGTATTCTCTCAACTGTATTTTGCTGCTGCATACATAACCTTCTGTGAGCCATTGTCAAAAATAGAGTTTAAAAAAAATGTATATTTTTTTTTTGGATTCGTGTTAGAAAAAAAATTCGTGCAAAAAAAGTGTATTTGCTTTCATTGGGGAACCGCGTTATTTCAAAATTTTCTGAAAAAACAGTTAGATGTATAAGGTTATGTGGCGTTTTAAAAAAGGTATTTCACAATAAACAAAGCGGTTTTCCCCTATTTAGTCTTTGAGAAGTATAAGAGATATTTAAGACTGCTTCTATATCTTGGCACTATTGCACACATAAATAAAACTAATTCAGGATCAGAATCAGCCGCCAAAGTCGAATGCTCAAATTTCTATTAAGTAAGCGTGAGGTTATGTTAGCTTTTGTTAGGTTAGGTTATTATATACATAATATGTGTCCGGAGAATGATTACCACAAAAATCATTGTGTAGTTATTATTTGATTTAAGAATATTTTTATTTCATTTGAAAAGCATTTTCTATATAAACATTACTTTCTCAAGTTATTGTCGTCGCGTCTGCTTTGGTTGGAATTGTAAAATTTGATTAACTAGAGATCAAAGAAGCCTGAGAAAATTGTATAATGCAATTATGCTTGGGTACATCAAGGGACGCGGAAATTTATACTTGGAAGAAGATATTAACAGTGTGTGCATGGAAAGCGATAGAGAAGTAAGCGAACGTGTGCAATCATATCAGTGCACTGAATATGGATGACTTGCGTAGTTTCTACTAACACGTAACACGCACATAATTGTATGCTATTCAGGCTGTTTAATTCGCATCTTCTTAAATTTATTGTCCATGATCCATAAAGCTTTTGCTTTCTGTTTTAGTTTATATATATATATATATATATATGACAATTAGCTAAACTTTAAGAGGATAAAACAGTTTGTTTACATAGCTTAATTTAAGTAAGTAAGTAAGTAAGTAAGTAGGCATTGTTCCATTGCTCTATTATTCATAATATTAAAAGCAAATTTATTCTTATGACTTATTATTCATTTTCATAATTAATTAATTGTTTTATCTACGCTATATGGTTGCTTATAAAAGTTAGATGATGTGAATGTAGAACGACCAGTTTTATGTTATAAAATTTTTAATGCCTTTTAATCAATAAAAGTCAATAAATTAATCGGATTTTAAAGCTTTGTTACGAAAAATTAGATCATATACATAAATGTAGGTTTATTTTCCATAAATTAATCTATCTCGTTTAAATATTATTATCATCATTTTATTGCTAAAGCTTCTAGTTTTCCATTGTTTTACTACCTAAGGATAACGAAAGCAAAACGGAAATTTTATTCCGGTTGGAGCGAATCTTGAAATACCTATCAGCATCTTGCGTGTGATTGGAAGATAGAGTGTATATACATTTACCCGATAGAATATGGATCGTATATCGTACCATTATATTCTTATAAGATTTGGCAGCATCTTATTTGTCTCTAGAATGTAAACACATTTACCCGATAGAATACGGATCGTATATTGATCCATATTGTTCTTATAAGATTTGGCAGCACCTTACTTTCCGTTAGAAAGCGGAATGTAAATACATTTACCCGATAGAATATGGATCGTATATCGCGCCATGTCTATCTTTTATTGTTTGCCTTTAGAAGGCGGAGTGTTAACACATTAACCCGATAGAATGCGGATCGTAAACTGCTCCATATTGTTCTTATAAGATTTGGCAGCACCATGTTTGCCTTTAGAAGGCGGAATTTTAACACCATTGACCCGATAGAATGCGGATCGTATACTGCTCCATATTGTTCTTATAAGATTTGGCAGCACCATGTGTGCCTTTAGAAGGCGGAATGTGAATACATTTACCCGAAAGAATATGGATTGTGTGCCGCACCATATCTCTCTCTGTTATTGTTTGTTTCAAAGTATATTTTTGTTAAATTTGGTAGCATCTTGCTTACTAGAATAGAATATAAAACATATATCATGTGTTACCTATCTTATATTCTATTCTTAAGACATATTTGGCAACACCTTGTAAATAGTTAGATAAACTAAAGGGATAGAAGCACAGGGGCCTCGCTTATATATTTGTAATGCACACAGTCGTGGTACTAGTAGCTAAATCTTCGAATCCATCTACTTGAGTTTGAACTTGACATTCAGATTTTATTAAGGCAATTTCTGCTTTCCAACTTTTAAAGCCAAGCTAGACAGAAAGACATAATTGCGAAAAAGAAGAAAAATAATCAAATATTCCTTAAAGGGATAGACTGCCGTAACAGCATTAAAAAGGGCTCGAACGACGGATATGCCTAAATGGATTGCTTAATTCGCTTTAGTTAAATATATATGCACATGTATATAGTCTACGGTGTTCCCGATGCATATCTCTCTATACGTTGCAAACATTTGCCAAATTTAATACATGCCATGTAATGCGTAGATAATGAAATGATTTCCTACTTATTGCAGTACTAGTATACTAGTTTGTTAGCAAAATACATGTACATATATCTGTGTATGCGTATGCATGATTAACGGACACACAATGTCATGCACACGCGACGATGTAATTTTTCCGAATACTGTGACGTATTAACCAATAAAAATTGTTGTAGTTAGCTTTAAGGATACTCTGTTGACTCTTGAGAGATAAATAAAAGCGACCGTCCTTTGGTTGAAAGCATCATTACAGTTTAACACTTCGATCAGCGTACAAAGTGTTTTATTATTTTCATATAAAAATATACAATAAAATAATAAATTCTTGCAAATTACATATTTAAAACAATTAATTTGTGAAAAAAAAATAAACCCGAAATCCTTACGTCAAATTAAGGTTAGATAGTTCTATGTGATATATTATTACGTGATTACAGTATTTTATTCAATAGTTACAGTACAGTATAGTATAGTAAAAAATTTATTTTAAGATAATTTTTTCATTTATTGTTCATAATAACTGAGCAACTAAGCAATGGAATGGCGTTCAAAAAAAAAAAAAAAGAAAAGAAAAAAAAAATTACAATAATGTGTTTATTTGACGTGTAAGGTTATTTGCGTGTGAGAAAATCATGAATTAGTTACCGGCACATTTTGGCAGCCTTTCTATATGAAAAACGGTGATGGGCAATGTTTTTTTGTTTTAAGCTTATTTTTAATGACCGCAACACGTATCGTTACACTTATCAGTTTCCTTTTTTGAAAGAAATTAATAACTTATGTCCTAGTGAACATTAGTTATTCAAATAGTTTGATATATTAGAACAAATACTGGTGAATTTTTAATTGATGATTTCGAAATATAAGAAAAGGTATAGAAATTTACTCGATACGAATATTAAAGCGCTATTGTTTAAAGTAATCTAAGATCTGTTAAGGGATAATGGTATTTTGTTTATTTAGTTGTAAGCTACAGCACAGAGCCAATTACGTTTATACCGATGTGTGTGACATCTGGAAGGACTTTAAAGTGACATATCTTTTATCACACCTAACCGTTCAGAATCACTTTCTGACTCACTTTCTAAAACTATCGAAGCTTGTCTGTCCGTCTTGCTCTTTTATGTTCGCAATATCTGACATTTTGATGAAATTTGATACATCGATAATAAAAAAAAGGATGAAAAAGACTGTATCTATACAAGTTTGTCTGTCCATCTGCCTGCCCACAATTTTCAAGATATTTTTTTAAAGTGCGAAAATTGTCTAAATCGGACCATTTTCTTGGCCAATCTCCACGTAAAGCCGTTTTTTTGATAAGTCGTTAAAAACAACAAGACAAAAATCGCTTAGTAATAATGTTTCGACATTTTAAATTGATCTGAGAACATTGGATCCAAGGGAGAAATTTTTTTCAACCCCTTGACATGTAACCGTTCCCACGAAAAACTGAACATTTATGTGGTAACAAAGCCTAATTTTCAATATTTGTTGGTGAAAATTCATTCGAGAGACTACATTGGTCCAATTTTTGCATCACAATTCCTAAAATGATTCTAACAAAAAATAAAGCTTTATATGCCAAAAAGACCCAATTTTTTTATATTTCATAATGGAAACAACTGCAAATTGCTCTTTGATACGTAAATTAAGCTTGCAAAATATGAACCAGATTTACGTTTGAGTGTTCTTCAATCAAATGTTTTCATCAAAGTGACGCATTTACCTAAAAAAATTTTTTGCGTATTGTTAAGTAATAGAGGGACTGCATTAGGCCAAGCCGTATAGGGTATCTAACAGTTGATCTTGCCTGACTATAGCATTCATTTTCTTTTCCTTGGATCATCGACTATAAACTACTCCTCAAGTGTTTGAAGTAGATATTCACACAACATACCATTAAATACCTTAAGCCACTTTCTTTAATGCAGTTATTTATACAATGACTTTTGAAAATAATGTATTATAGCAAAAGTGATAAAAAGTACCAAACTTTATCACAATATCTCAATAATTGCGATCTGTAAGCTAAAGACAACACGGCTGGGCAGATGTGCTTAAATCAATTTGCCAAATGATTTTAAATCGATGGCTATAATTAAAAGCATGGACCTACCTTAAATCCTTCTGGTACAGTTTAACTAATCATTTTCCACTTTTTTCGACGTTTTCTTAATTAGTGACTTTAAAATTTATAGCCTTATGTCCTCAACAGTTCCTTAAAACACTTGTAATGCGGTGACATTCCTACAAAAATGTAGAGCATGCTTTATACGATCCATACATAGCGAATCTTTTTATCTTTAAAATATGGTGCAAAAATTATTGGTGAAGCTCAAGGCGAACATTTTACGAGATTAAGGTAATTATAGGAGGTTTTTAAGAGAGAGCTCACCTAGCATCAGTCACTTGTCGTATTTGATAATACTACGACTTTCGTTGTTAAATGTTCTAACTAACTTTAAGTTTTACTCTACCATATAATTTGTCTAGCGGAAGCATGTAGAATATAGTTACAGTTATAGGAAGAATTCATTAACTTCCAAGCCAAGGTTGCCTATTTACGTTGTTTTCAGTTCTTACACAAGTTGTGGTCAGTGTATTGCAAACTACACGATTCTAACAAAAACATTATCGAAAAACTGAAGCAATATACGCAACTGGGCCGAAAATTTAAAGAAAAGCGATCGCAGTGTGAAAAAAAAGTTATAGGATGGTTTGTCAATTGGAAGACCTCCAGTTCACTACTGTAAAGCTCCACTAAGTAAGTCTAATGGCAACTGAGATATGCTCCTTCGACTCCTTCCGTTGCTGTTTTCGCCGGTATTTGATTTGAATGGAATAATTTCACTTCACTTAATAATTTTTCCACAGAGTTCAGTGAAACCTATTATTTTAGCATAAATCGTGCAAACGTGTAAAATGTTGAAGAGATGGGATCATTTTTTTTAAACCTTTCGGTAATAGATAGTCTTACAATAAATTAACTTTTATATAACATTAAAGTTTAATTTTTAGTATGTATTTTAATATTTTGTAATAAAAGTCGCTGCAAAATAGTGAGCTAATACATAAATATACTAAATTATGTTTAGACTTTTTCATATCAGGTTTATAATAACAAGTAAGCCCTTATACGGCAGCATTCTCTAAGATTTCGTATACTATAAAGGAAATTGACGAATAAATATATTAAGCGAATGGTTTGGGGTATTTGATAGGTGTTTCTGCTAATAAATTTATATAATTGATTATTCAAAATTTTATAATCCCAAAGAAATAAATTCTTGTACTAAGCAGTTGGTCTTTTTTAATTTTCCTAAAAAAATCTCTTGGTTGGTCTTTTTTAATTTTCCTAAAAAAATCTCTCAACAGTTTTTGATGTTAGAATTTATTATTATTATAAATTTAGCCAGAGAATCAATTCTAAGACTAAAGTCTTAAAGCCCTAGCATCTAAAGATTTCGGCTTTATTAAAAAGTCTACCGCACTTAAGATTTTTAGAATTTAATATACCTAATAGCTTGTTTTTGGGTTTTTTTTTCTTTTGAAGTTCTCGGCAATAAAACAATAATCAATAGGAAATATATATAAAAAGTACTTATGTGGTTCGTGGGTTAGTGTAGGGGTAGAGTTCAACCAAGTACCTCATAATTATATTGACTTTTAACGCATATTCTCTTTATCAACTTAAATTACGTATTAAATAAATTAAAGGCATAACAAATAAGAAAATTATATTCGGTCATGACTGAATCTTTTATACCCGTCATCATTTTCTCAAATACATAAAAATAGTGAAAAAATTAAGTTTTCATGCTCTTTAGTATGGTGTGGACGCAGCTGATTTTTTCTATCTTCAAAATAAACGTTCTTCCTGAACAGGCGTATGGTCGTTGTAGACGTGTACTGGGACAAGTTTAGGTCTCTTCCAAACTCTTTTGCAAATTTGTAAGCGATATCTTCATTTACGCTAACGGGAGAATGTTTACCGCAAATACTATCAGAATTGCGCAGACAGACAGATGGACAAACGAACAGACGGACATGTTTGGCTACCATTCCAGATTTCAAACTGGCCAAAAATTTATGTACTTAATGGGGTGTGGGAAGACGTGGTCAATTTTTTCCATTTTTACGCAGGTGCTACAGCATAACCCATAGAAAATGCGTTACAATTTTTGTACATTTATGTGTTATAGTTTTCGAGTAATAGCCAAAAAGGCGGATTTTTATTCCTCTTGGAAAACAGAGGTATGCTCAATTTACGCGATGCTGTGGGCGTTTTTTGTTCTTTGGCTCGTTTTCAACGCCAACCTGCGTGTAAAATCGACGTTTCAGTCAAATTTGAAAATGGTAACTCCATTTTTGCGATCAAGAGAATACTTAGAACAGACATTATACAGACGGAGAGACACACAGACGGACATTCTTAACTCGATTTGGAATTTGATGCTGATCAAGAATACATATACTTTGTGACGTCTCTGATGCTTCCTTCTGGACGTTGCAAACGTTTTGACAAAATGCATATACCACTGATCCTTGTGGAGGCTGGGTATAAAAATATCTAAACGAAAACAAGTGAAAACATAATAGCCGGTCAAGACCCCCATTAATTACACTACATCTTTATTTATTTATTAATTTCAATGATAACACATCAAAAATCCACTAGATATGGGCGGTTGGAACAAATGGACTTATTTTATAGAAATGTCCTACTACGAATTTTTATGCCAAATAGAAGCAATTAAGAAATTAAATGTTTTTGCTAAAGCACTTACTACTCATGAGTGAAGTGAAAAAATAGACCTACGTGGTCCAAATTTGGTTCAATTAATTTTTTTTCTCATATTAGTATTATGGGCATAAACTATTCATTACTTTTAAATCTCTTTGGCATAAAAGATTTTAATTTTCATCCTATACGCGATTGTGTCCGAAAAGTAGATCTATTTCATTCAAACTTGATACAATTAAGTGCCACAACAAATTCCTCTTATGAGCCAATTTTCATCGTAAAATATCACAAATTGGGCATATTTGATAGATAAAAACCTATTGTTGATGAGAGCCTTTATATGGAGTGGAATTAAAAAAAATAGATCTATAAGGTCCAAGTTTGGTGAAGTTAATTTTAACGTCAACTTTTATAAAGAGGCACTCAAAAATAGATCTATCCTTTGGCTAGTTTCCGTGGAAACGATTGTACTGGAAGAATATCAAGAAATTATCCCATCCGATCCAAATTTTCACATCAGTTTTGAATGCCGAAAGAGGTGTTAGGTGAGCAGTTATGAAAATTACGACACCTTCTAAGAAATGACTTTTTAAAATAAAGTGTAAGAAGAGAAGCAATCGAAAAGCCAGTCCGATTTAAAACGTTTTCAATACCGGTTTGCTTTTAAGTCAAAACAAGTCAATGTTTACCCAATTTCAACTTGTACATTGAAAACAAGAAAACATAGGCAGACGGACAGACAAGAGATACTAAATTGATCGGTATAATAATAGGTGGGTTTACCTTAAATCCTTCTGGGTGTTACATACGTGGGTAAGTGATATAGTGTACAGATTTTCATGGGTATGTAATTTAATCAAATTTGCCTTGAGGGCGACGCTCAAAATTCGAAGAAAAGTATTTAGAAGATATAAAAAATTGTATCGCATAGAAAAAGAACGGCTGTAGCTACATTTTGACATTCGATATATATAGTTAAGAATTAATATAAATTCTAGGCAATTGCTGCATATTACGACAACAAAACCCACGATGATCCTGCAATGTTTACCTATCTAGTTTGTCCTATATTTTATACTATCCTTAGAAACGTAATGGATAAAAATTACTTTTTTGCGTTCTATGACAACAAAGTGCATTTGTTATCCCTTCTTGATGCCGTTACCAGCTTTAATACTTTCGCAAAACATCTTAAAGATATGCGAACATATGTCACAAAGCATATTGTATATAAAGCTGTAGTACCGTTAATTTACCTAAGGTGCGATTTAGATGATTTGATTTTGTAGAAAAGCGAAAAGAAAAAAAAACAAAAACAAGAACAAGAAATCGACAATGACTTTTACAGAATGGCAATCAATTATGCCGCACGCACAAACAAAGATACCATGTGCGACGAGGTGAACGTTAAGCATAAGTTTTCATTATTAATAAAAAATTATTAATAAAAATAAGTTAAACATGCTGCTTAAGGAGATGAAGGAAAACGCAAGGCATAAGATAATTTTACATTTACGTAACATGAATTTATTGCTATGTATGTAACGCTTTGGGCAAAGTGGAATACTTTGTTAGATTTATTAGATAATGGCAAATAAGTGACAATAACAAATGATTGCTTAATAAAGTTTAACAAAAGAAAATTTCAATATGAATTTTATTAACTTTGCATGTTTTTTTTTTTTCAATATTTATTTTCAGTTACTTTACTATGTCGAATCAAATTGTTGCGTTTATTACTTTCGGTATTATTTTGTTTCATGGATGCGAGATGATTTACGGGACTTTTGTAGTGCCACCTCTTTGCAAGCCTGGTGTTATTGAAGACATGCCGCATCATATTAAAAAAGTTTGCCTAGCCTTGGAAAATTCTGATCAATTAACGTCAGCCCTCGAATCATTTATCAATAGAGAAGCATCGTGTAAGTTAAGCAATAATATAAAACAATTCAAAATATAACAGTTGGGCAAGGCCGACTATTATACGCCCCACACCAGTTAACCTCATAAAAAAGTTACACACTATTTTCATGCATAGGCATACTTTTCATGAAGGCCCGTACATTGAAAGGATCCTTATGTGCGATGATATCAAAAGTAGACTTACGGGGCCCAAATTCCGTAAGGTTGCTTTCTATATCAAATTACTGTTATGAAATAATTTTCATCATGAAACATTAAAAATTATGCCTTATTAATGCATAAAGATTTACTTTCCGTACGAGCGGTTATATAAGAGAGATATTTCAACAATTGCCCCAGTCTGACCAAATTTTCCAAATCGATTTAGAATATTTAAATATTATTACAGAGCAAGTCTTATCGAGAAATTTTGAAAATTGCAATTTTCTTCCATATAACACCTTTCCAAAACAAAAACTGGTCGAGAAGATAGGTCGATGAAAACCATTTTCAATAGCGTTCGTCCTTGGGTCAAACCAGGTGGGTGTAACAAATTTAAAAATATCGCAAAATGGCCACCATTCTAGCTTGACCACAAATTTACATGGACAAACGGACACACGGATAGACGGGCAGACCTTTTTGCGTATTACGTACGTCCACACATACTTTATATACCCTGCACCGCGTGATGTGAGATACGAACATTATACAAGGGCAGTGGCGACTTTTATATTCCCTTCTTCACATTGCCTAAAATAATTTTTTTATTTATTTTCGTGCCGAAAATTATACCTCGTTTCCAAATTATGTCATTCAATCGATGGAATCCTTTATACAACGGCAGGCTCTGAGGTGGGTCAAGTTGAACATATTTAACTTTTCTCTTAACGATGCTATTATTATTCACCCATTTTCGTCATATGCCATTAAAAGTTAGACTTGGTTGCCATGTGAAGGCTTACGTTCTATGGGAAGCGCTGTATGCTGCATTGTCAAAAAAATCAATCTAGATGGTTCGATTCGTTGCTACAATTAATTTCTATGTCATGTTACGACGATGAACCAATTTTTATTATGAAATTATACCTTTTTTCCATGCGAAGTCTCCCTTGCCGAATAGGCATCGCGACTAACAATTTACTTGTAGGTATAGCGAAAGCGCAGTTGATCAAGATATTGCACTTACCAATTCGGCACATACACCCCCTAGGCTACGGCTAGCTCCTTCTTCTCTTTCTTCTTTCTTCTTTGAAAAGCAAGAAAACAGACTTGCCATGAAAAGTTGTGTGTCAGGAGGACTCAAACAAATTGACTTACGTAGCTCGAATTTGAAGCAATCAATTTTTGTAGTATATTGTCGCCAGCATCCAATTTACGCTAAAACGACATTGTTGTCAGATAAGAGCTTAGCTTGAAACACATGCACAGGAACCAGTATACAGGCTAAGTCTCTGATTTCGTATACATAACAGCTTTTTATATCCCAGCAACTTTCATCGCAGAGTTTTAGAAACCAGGATCCCTTTGTGACATAAAAGCTTAATTTCCATGGCAATACTTATACGAGAGAGGATTCGAAAAACAGAACCATCCGCCCCAAATTTATGACATCAATCCAGTATGTCGGAACATCAACGCTGTGCAGTCTTTGTAGCGGAATTTGCATCTATTTTCATGTAACTGTTTTTTTAAAAGAAGGCGGGATATGGGGAGTAGTTACAGGCATCATCCGATCCAATTCATTTTCTATATGACTGGTTCTAGCGCCAAACTGCATCAGTATACTAGCTTTCGGCAGAATATCTGAAAAATGCCGACCTGTTAGCTGAAAAGAAAATACGAAAACAGACATCTGCTCTGACGTATGGACATACATGCTTAAATCGATTTCGAAAAAGAGTCTTAATCGATCGCTATATGTCATAAGTTAAGCATTTCCGGGTCTTACATATATCCGCGCAATATTAATATACCCTGCACCGTAAATGGCACAAGGTTTAAGCCAAATTTTTTGTTATCTACAGTGTGCTTGGTAAAGACATCTAGTTACAAGGTAGTGAAAAAATTCATACACTCCATATGTATCCTATGTTATCATAGATATCATTTATGGCAATTTTTTACATTTTGCTAATACCTTATTAGCAAATGTGAGGACAAAAGTCATAATTGCATCGTCCGTTTGTTTTCAGCAATTATAAGCAAACTCCATTTGATATAGCTGGTCTTCGAACCTTAAACAGAAACATTACTAAAGGAAAAAATTAAGAGCCCCGTCATAAAATTGTCACTTTTTTACCGATTGTAGGCGGAGCAAAATCTAATAGACGGGGTTTCAACAACTCATTTTCGCACTTCTCCAACTTTGGGGAGCCGCGTGCCTGCCAAACCATGCTGCATCGAAATGAACAATTGGCAATAACGCAGTACGCGGCGTGTGGCAGGACTTCCTATTCGACCTGCAACAGTGTATCCGTGACGATTCTTGCAATCTTTGGCCGGCCGTTGTCTTGCAAGTGGATGACTTTGCGTCTTTTCGCCGCTATTACTATTGCTGGTCTTTTTTGCAACAATACATTGTTCAACTTGTTCAATTGACGCCGGTAGACATCTGCAGTCGCAGTTTCATTCGGTTTTTAGCAGCTCGTAATACACTACACCTTACTGGTCGTCCCATTTGCACAGAAAAACTTTGTGGCCATGCATATGCTTCTATGTCGATTTGAATGCCTCTCCTGGGCTTACCCATGACTTTTTCTGCTTGGAATTGTAGTAATAGATCCAGTTTCCATCGCCCGCCACAACACGTCAAAGAAAACTCTCCTTTTTTTACCTGGCAAGCAATCAAAACCGCGATGTGAAAAGGGTTTGGAAAGGAATTTTCAGCCAATTCGTATGGGACCCATTTTCTCTCTTTTTGGATTTTTCCCATCGCACGTAAACAATCAGTTTATTTATCAACTAAGCAATTCGAAAGTCCTTTGACAGTTTGAGCTGGGTTTCCGCCCATAAATCTTGCAGTGTTTTTGTTCTTTCGTGCCGTTCTTTGTCATTGACATTAAAATCTTTACTTTTAAACGGAGCCATAAGTTTTTGGGATTGTGCGACTTCGACAAGAGATTTCTTCAAATCAAACAACAAAAGTAATGAAGGACGAAAATGCAATTTTGAGCGTTCCATGATTAGCCTCTGCATGCACTGCATATGTCAATAATACTAAATTGAAAACTGTTGTTTTTGAGTAGAAAAAGGTCAAAATCATTGAATTTAATCGATACGTACACTGGTATTCCACATTCCATCCATCATCTTTACCTGGAGAAGTCGCTGGCCAAAATTTTTGCTAAACATGTGATACATTTGTACGCAACTTTAGTAATGGAAAGAGCGATCATTCTTACGGAACTTTTAAGTTTTGTCTTTCTCGAACCTGGTGTAACTTGAAAGTGAAAAAAATTTGTGAGAAAACTTTGAAATCGTAAAGAAAAATTAAGATGGACAAACGAACAGACCTGCTAGTTCCAACTCTTCTACTCGAGTTAAAGTAATCTTTAATATTTACTTATTATTTTATTTCGGACGGACGGACAGGCAGGTAGATATCGTAAAACTGATTTTATTACTCACCAATCCAGTCAAGCATTATTTGAATCATTTAATAAATCATCAAAATTAATTTTTATTGATAGGTCAAAAAAAAAAAAATAATAATAATTGCTTAAGGATATTAACTGTTTTCTCAAATTTTTATACTTGTATACGTATAGCTTTCGTGTCAGCAGATTTACTTAACAAACTGGATAAGCGCTCAGATGTAGATCATGTTTTTCTACGCTTCGGAAAAAGACGTTAAATTGCACGGAATTCTATTCTTACAAAATGATGACCAAATATGATAAAAAAAAAAACGTGTTTTTTAAATTATTTATTTATTAATTTTTTTGTACATAAATATACGTGTAGGTATGTATTTATCTATTAATTGATCTCTTTGTAATACATTAATGCATTACAATACAATTATAAACGACAGAGCAGCTGTACTTTTATTTGTTGTCCTCATCAATTCTTTGTAACACTTCTAGTCACGACATGAATCTAAAAAAAATCTATGATGAATATGTGAATTCAATTATAAAAAAAAGAAACCACTAAAAAAAAAAAAAAATTCCTCTTATGAAAAACAAAAAGAAATTTTTATTTATTGGTTTAATGCATATGATTCTGCTAATAAAGGGTAATTAAAACAAATTAAACAAACAGGAGCTTATATTAACCAGATTAAAATAATTTATAAGCACAATAAAATATATTGAGCCCAATATATTAAGTAAGTGTTAGCTATCCGCAAGTGTCAATGTCTTTAAATAAATATACGATGAATTCTTAAGGATTTAATACATTTTTTCGACTGCTTAACGTTTAATTTATTTCAGGGATTTCCAATCTTCTTTTCAGGATGGAGTGCGTTATTATATAGACAATTAAACGTCAAGATATTTCAACATACTGTTCAATATTCTAACTATTGCGGTAAAATTTTAGGCACATTTTGTGTTTCTTTTATTAATAATAGTAGTAACGCTGTTAATTAGCAGCCATTTACCTGCTTGCTCTTTCATTCTCATTATTTGTGTAGGCAAAAATTCCGTTCAGCTGTCACAATTGTTACAAACGTATACAAAGCAAAATGTATATATATATATATATATTATATATTTTTAAGTGAATATGCGCTATGGTATATAGGAGAAAAAAGAAACAATAGATAGATAACAAATATGATTTATTGTTTTTTCATTGTTTATTCGGCATTGAAGAATTCTATTTTTGACGTGGGTGGGCGTGTATGTAGAGAATAGTAGAATTCACCTTAAAATAAATATAGAAAATTTCAGCTTTCCATCCTTGATAATTTATGACAAACTTAAGTGCTTTAATGTGGACGTACGCTTTGACCAATATGTCCAAACTTTTTATTCCTTTCAAAGAACAGAGGCGTTCTCAGTTTACGTAATGCTGTGGACGTGTCCTTCGATCGATTTGGCCCATTTTCAACAGCAAACCGTGCGCAAAAACTTCCAATGTTTCTGTCAAACTTGAAGTCGCAAGTTTTATTTTCCGGCTAGGAGAATGTTCAGAACAGGCATTATATAAACGAACAGACGGACATGCTTAAATCGGTTTAGAATTTGCTATTGATCAAGAATATATACAGTTTATAGGGACTGTGAAGTTTCCTTGTAGGTATATTCAAATTTCTCAAATGACAGAATGAGCGTACTCCTAATCCTTCGGTGACGCATATAGTGAAGATAAATTATTCCTGAAATATATAAATATTTTTAATAATAAAAAATTTTGCTTGACATGAAAATTTTCGAACATAAAATTGCAAATTTTCCAATGTAAAATAAACGATGAAAAGTGATATTTGTTATCCACCCACACTTTCGGCTTGTCTGTACATATACGCTTATTTGTATGTCATAGCGCGCATTCACTTAGAAATCCATTTGATTTTGATTTGTAAACATTTAATATACTATGACGTCATATCAACAAATCTTTAACAGTGAGCAGTCAAGTGACTGCTAATTAACAACGTCACTGCTGTTATTGATACAAGAAGCACACGCAAGATTCGTGCGATTTTAGTGCAATAGTTTGAATTTTGAACAAAATGTTGGGACATCTTGTCATTTAGTTGTCTCCGATTATTATGTAAAAAAGTGCTGACAATTTTTTGTTATCTGACACGTGAAGCTTGCTTATTACTAATGTGTGATGCGTACTCCTTTCCCGGCGAAAAGATTCTCTATATAACTCTTGATTTATCGGGTAAAAAATGTAATATCAAGATATGGAAAAAGAATTATTTCTTATCGAATACGATACCTCTACACCTCTAAAAATTAGGAATCCCTAATTTACACTGGAACTTTCAATATTTTTTTGTTTTGATTTATTTTAGGATTTTTTTTTACATTAAGTGTGTAAGATAACTAATGAATACATATTTCTATTAGTTTTATGTGACAGCATTACAAGGAAATTGTACGAGTTAATTAATCTTTAAACTTCTTTTGACGGGTGCAAAGTAGTGAGAAAACACAAACTTCGTGTTCCAAGACATAAACTAAATTGAACCAAATTTTTTGGGATACGCACGCAAATGTTTTTTTACGCGGTAGATATGTGCCTTAGAAAATCGTGTAGAAAAATACATACAATGTATGGGAAATTTGGGGATATGTTCCACAGTTCTAAAAAATCATGTAAGGTGAAAAACTCTAAATATTTTTCCAAAACACCATCTAAAAAAGTATTAAAATCAATGCACGTTAGAAATTTAGTTCATAAGTTGAACATATCAAAAAATTCAAATTGAGATTACGAATAAAAATCAATTTCGCAACCATTCCTTGCTGTTCCATAACAAGCCTGCACGTTTATTACGAGGTGGATCAGAAATGCTATCATCAATAGATGTGCCAGATATGGCTAGGCCAACTGTCGAGTTTGATTTAAATGAAGAATTTCTTTCGCTAATAACGGCCAAGTAGTCACTAACATATGGGTGGATCTCCGATCAATTGTACTTTATTGTCGTATACATAGATTTCTGTAAGATGCTGTCAAAAGTAGAATAAATAAAAAAATGTCTTGTAAAATTTGTTTTTCTTATGTCTATTGGTGAATCGAGTTTTTTCAAAATCGTGTAAAGAAGACCGTGTAAAAAAGAGTTCACAACATTCCGTCTTATTTGCTTAGAAAATATTCTGCATTAAATACGAAAAACTCTTTCAAAATGGGACTTTTTTCCCATCATACACAACCACAAAGCTCATTCTGACGCTGCAATTATTCCATTCTTCAAATATAACTCACTTTAATATTTTCTTATTTCTAACCTAAAAGGCCATCTAACTGACAATGTTTTTATGCACGAAGTCATTGGCAAAACTCAAGGTGATATCTAAAGAAACACTTCGTCAATGTTTCTCAAACCGCACTATGCGTAATACGGTTACGAATATCGCACATCCGATAAGTTAAGTTCCGTAGGAAGGCCACCTATCATTGAAAGAAAACAAAATTTTCAAAAAATGTAGGGAAAGTGATAAAACGAATTAAAGTTTGCAATACTTTATTTGCCATCGTCTTAAAATAATGCTTCAGCGTTTGAATAGATTCCCTGTGAACACAGTCTACGCTACTGTAAATTGTCCACACAAAAGATCAAAAGGTACTTGATAAAACAAAATGGGACTTTCGTAAGAACATCAAAAGAATGTAAAGAGTGGAATAAAAAGTGAAAATTAAGGAAATATTTTTCATTTGAACATTCTGTTTATATATTTAGATCGAGTCAGGACTATATGCAATCATAAGATATATGCTTCATAGCCAGAAAATTTTGAAACATTTTTGTTTATCAAAACACACGTTCGAAAGAACACAATCTTCAAATCTTCAAATGGAAATCATCTTCGGCGAAGAGTCCTTCTTTTCCCTGAATATGTTTGTTAATAAAACCAATTACTGTATTCGATCATGTTATCAAAATGAGAAGCTTTACCAGAGGTAACTCAAATTTTTTTGTAATTGAATAGAAAATGTTCACTTCTCAGACTGTATATCGCTTGTGGTGCAGGAACACATTAAGATGTAAGGACTTGAAAGAAACTCAACTTTCACTGTACCGATCTGTCCGTGTTGCTTTTTTCCCCAACCGACAGGCGGTAATTTTTGAGATATTTTGATAAAACTATACGCGCTGACATACTTTGGTCCAACGATTAGAGCTATTAAAAACGGTTCGAATCGGAAGACTTTTTCGCCCATGTCCCATATGATTCTCTACTTTGAAAAGTCGTGGTAGGAATACCTGTACGGCGATGTAGGGTATTCCAGCTCTCTTCCGACCGTAAAAAATGAACATAGACATTAGAGGTCTCAAAAATAAATACTGCTGTCCCTAAAAGGAGGCGTATGATTCCAAACAAGGCACTACAAAATTGTATCTCTAAAACTCAATCGTAGCGCGGGCGGTTAACAACAATGGCATATTGTTTTTCAGCGAGTAATTGTTATACGATTAAACATTACTAGGTCAGGATTTAACAGTTAACTCCTTGAGACGTTAGGACATAGTAGTTACTCATGCCGCTTTTATGGCTTTATAATGGTCGCTTGTTTTCGTAAAAAGCTAAAAAAATTGAATGTTCCCGACATGAAATCTCATTAAGATGGTCAAAGCGCCTATAGCCGCGCAGGACTGATGTAACGGTATGGAATGCAAAAGATCAAAGTCTCTCTGTTAAAAATAAGTCCAAAATAAAGACACATAGTATCCTTTGCAACCAAATTGTTAAGGCGCGAATATGAAGAGACAGCATAAGTGAATCAATTTAATAAAAGAATGAATTTAATATAAGTCCAACGCAAATGAAAAAAATTTGTAAGCAATTATTAGCTCACCTTTGCAAAGTATTAAGAAAAATGATATTACGTTTTTGATATACACGCATTACGTACTTTTCTTCGATAGATTTGTATTTTTGCATTTATTACACATACAAAATCAATTTGTTCTAATTGTTTACGTTAAGCATTTACAACCACATGGTAATGCATTTGCATTGTTTGCTTGCCTTTAACTTATTTCAAAGTTTCGTTATACATGGACACATAATGGATAAAAATGGTCTTTTATTTTGTATGATAATCGAAGAGAATTTTGTTTTTTTTTTATTGTTGTATCTTTGCAATACAGTATACAGTATATGGTACATAAACGACATAAAGAGAATATGTGTTTATATCCATTACTGAAGGATGACTTTTGTGGAAAACGTTCGTAACGCCCAGAAGTAAGCTTTAGAGACCCATATATAGTATATATATATTCCCGGTCAGCATTCTGAACTCTGAATCGATTTAAGCCTGCCCGTCTGTCAGTTTGCCCGTCTGCTTTCAGCATTCTTCTGGCCGCAAAAATGTGACTAACGGCTTCAAATTTGGCAGAAACGTTGAAAGTTCTTATACGCAAGTTGGTATTAAAAATGATCTAAGCCGGTCAAAGGACACGCCCATAGTTGCATGTCAACTGAGGACAATTCTGTTTTTCAAAAAGGATTACAAAAGTGTGTTTTGCTCATTACTCATAAACTGTATCAGAAAAATGCACAAAAATTTGAACTTATGTTCTATTGGCGATGATGTAGGGCTCATAGACACCACTGTAGTGCATTAAAACATAATTTTTTTTTTTCAGTACCTTTATAATGCGCAGAAACAAGCTTCAAATCCCCACAAAGTATATAAATTCTTAGCGAGTATCAAAGTCGGAAAGCACGTAAGCATATCCATCCGGCAATTTGTCCATCTGACCAACTGTGGCGAACATTCTTTCATTAGCGAAAATGCAATTACAAGTGACCAAAACTTTTCAAGGATACACCCACAACGCCCACACAACAACTACTATTATTTTGAAAATAGAAAAAACCAGCCGCACCATTTTTTTCTTTAGAACATGAAAATTTAGTTAGTTTAGCTTTTTTTGGGACAACGGTGATACGTACATAACGTTCGGTCACGACCGAATATAATTTTCTTATTTGTTACATCTTTAATTTATTTAATGCGGAATTTAACTTGGTAAATGTTGATGTTTAATACTTGATTGAACTCTAACCCATACTAACCCCCCAACCGCATAAATACTTCTACGATGTCTCGGATTCTGCTAATAAGGTGAACAGGTCGTAATGGAGAGCCAGCGTTCGTTTACGGAGTGATACTTCTTCGTCGCTTGTACTTTCTCCTTTTCAGCTAATTTTTTCGATTATTTATTGAAGCGGTAGAAGTAGGAAGATACGCATAGGAATTTCATTCACCATCAAAGGATGGGTTGTTGTAAATTTACTGATTAATTTCTTTACTCTCTTTTCTCTTTTCTCTTTTGATTTTCAAATCCACATGTTAACATCAGAGAAGGTCTTATTAGTGCACATACTTTCAGCTCTAATATAGAGACACTCGATAGACGTATAGCCCGGCTATTTGATTGTATCCTACATCACTTCAGGTGATGGTATATCACATTTTGAGCAATGCATGCAACATTCAAAAAAACTTAATCTAGAACCGGTTTTTATTATACTAACCGATACGGAAAACGATGTAGAAGTGTTTCTGTTCACGTTTTAACTTATTGTGTGTTATTACGAATTGAATCCTTTAACGCTGTGGAATTAAATCAGAACAAGTAAGTAGGAATACTATAGCCGGGCCAAGCCGACTATAGTTAGATTCTAGTAGATTCTCTGCATCACTTGTCCTAATACATTCACGCATTTTCGTGACAATACACCAAAAATGATGTTCATTTCTATGTGAAGTCATAATTTTCATGAAAGCCTCATATTGGAGGATGTTCTTGTTAAACAATGTGGCTGACATTTGGCGAACTCAATTTGTTTCTCAAAAATTTTACCAATTTCCACTTGATTCCGTCATAAAAACTACAAGTTGGACTTTGTTGTCGTACAAGGATTAGCTTTTCATGGGAGCCCCTATGTATGGTTAGATCTAAAAAAAATATCTACTTTATTCAAATTTGATATAGTTTTGTATCAAATTACTCTTACGAAAATTATCACAAAATATCAAAAACCAACAAACATATTTGCCACATAAACGCTTAATTTTGATTACGATCCCTGTATGAGATGAACGCAGAAAACCGAACGACTTTTTAACAAGAAATATTGAAAATTTTTACCATATAAAGATTTAATTTCTGTGAGTTATATGGTAAAAAATTTACCCAACCGATCCAAATATTTCGCTGCAATTTCGAATGCCGAAATACTATTACTCAATGATTTTTGTCGCGAAATTTTGAAAATTAAATTTTCTTCCATGGAACGACTTTCTATAATAGGGCGTTTTAAAGGGAATGGTCGAAAAAGTGAACGGAACCTAACTATTTTCAATACCATTCGTCTTTGGCTCAAACCGCATCAGTATATCAAATTTCATTAAAATATTTCAAAAATTACGACGAGTAACTTGAAAGAAAACTTACATGGGCAGAGAGTCAGACAGACAGACTTAGGGGCCTTACCTTAATATGTGCTGTGCCACAAGAAGTATGGGGTATAAAGAGAGTTATTAGAGAACCGCAAAACAGACGCGCGACGTCTCTATGATGTTGCCCAGAATACGGCCACAAGTCAACTTTGTGCTGGCTTACGTAAGTCTTGCTGCGACCATTTTCCAAAACTGTTCCCATTAAGCATTTGGTTTCTTTGCATTCTTTCAGAAGAATGCTCTCCCATAATGCGGCTGCCGTTAAGCTAATTTATGACCAACACGTTTCTATAATGACACCAGGGCCTGATGAGATAACCAAAATTTTGCCAAAATAAATTTTTTTTTCAGTATAAAACAATATATTAACGAGAAAGGTGACCGGTACACACCTCACTCGTAGTTTTTTCACACCTTTAACATTACAATCATCAGTGCAATCGTTCCGAACTTTTAAATCGTTGTAGTTCAAGGAACATGAAAGCAAATCTAAAACTTTCAAGATACTATTTAATTAATTAAATAAATAAATAAATAAAAAAAAAAAAACTTTATTCTCACGAAAATAATGTGTGAAGACATTTTATTGTAAATTAAATTAAAATTTAAAAAAAAAAAAAAAGTATATCATTAAATTCTAATTTGTGACTATTTTTGATTTCTCAAATGAAAAAAATTTGCAATTATTTATTTTCGATTTATTTATATCGTCTTTTAAAACTTGACTTGGTTTGTGTTTTATTTAAAATTTATCACAATTTGCGAAACGCTTTGAAACTATTAGTTATTAAATTCTATCACAGTTTGGAGTTTGATTTGGTGAATATTATAAGAGGCTTTCTCATATATTTTTATACCCACCACCACCACCACGAGTAGAGATATTAAATCTTTTTGATTGAGATTATCTCATATTTAAGACTCTTTTGACTTACAGTCAAACTTGGTTCTGAGTTTACTTTTGAAAATAAGCAAAATTGATTATCAAATGCATCTTTAACAGACAAGAGAAGTAAAAGTTGACTTTAACAACGAAGAAATGTTAGGTTAAGGACGATAATATAAGTAAATATTAAAGACAAGTTCAACCTTTTTTCAACAATTTGTTACATTTATACACACGGAATTCAGAATCAAAATATTTTCTTCTATTAAAAATTTTATTCAATACATTATTAATATTTTCAAGTAAAATTGAATAAAATTTTTAGGAAAAAAAAAAACAAGCCGGCTATACATATCCAGCTATGGTCCTGATTATATGATATAATTAGCCATGTTTTGACAATATTCAATTAGAATTGAATTTTCTACAATATTCTTATTCTTAAAAGATGTTATTACAATATCGAGTTCGAATTAACTTTTCGATTAAAGTATTATTTATTAAAAGTGGTTATCGAAATTTGCGATGTTTGAATTGATTGGTGTGTCCAATTGTTACTAAGAACCCATTCTTCGCATGCATACGATCAGAATTCTACTTTCGGTTAAGTTGTTATTGTGAAGTGTCGTCGATTACGATTGCTTTAATTCTTATTATTGTTATCAATGACCAATCCCGCAATGTTCAATTCGAGTATAACTTTCATTAGAGTATTATAATTAACGTTACTTCGGCTCACCTATTATTATTATACCCTATACCACTTGTAGTGCAGAAGGGCTTACTTACATTTTAGACCCACCTTTTATGGTAACGATCGACGCTGGAAGTGATTCCAAGCTTGTCCGTCCGTTTTAATCCCTTATATCGCAAATTTTTGAAAGATTTTTATGAAATTTCCTACAGAGACTTGTTTAGGGCATAGGTAATAAAAATAATTCGAATCGACCACACCCCATATAACATCTTAGTTTAAAATGTCTTTATATGAATGAATATAGGAAGGTGTAGGGCATTTAATCGTAGATCATGTTCCACTATAGTCTTTTCACTTATTTTTATCCTTAGACTTTGTTGTTGTTGTTACAAATGATTGAGTTATTATAAATGAAGGCGTCATTGCATTTTCTGCTTAGCATTGATCTCTTGGTTGGTTGGAAGAGTTCTTCTTAGTCAATTGTCAACAAGAAGTTAAAAGTTTTTGCAAGTATTCTAACCGCTTCTTCGACTGAGTTATTCGCATTAATAAAGCCCATTACAAAATCTGTCCCAAAGAGTTCTTGTCACGGCGTCTAGTTAAAATTTATTATAGTCTATACCACTTGTGTACAGGAGCATATTCAGTTCGTGCGGATGTATGCAACACCTAGAAGGGTTTGAGATAGAACCACCTTATATTACACCGATCTGATCCAAGCCTATCTGAGTCCCTCTATTTCGCTTATGCTTGCTTTTTCGATCCTATATCGCTTGTAGTGCAATGGCACATTAAGCTTACACGGATGTATGCAACATTCAAAAGGACTTGAGATAAACTCACCTTTTATTGTGGCGTTCTGTCCGTCTTGCTTTCTTATCCTCAACCTAGAGGCCGTAATTTTTGAAATATTTTGATAAAGCTTGGTATACTCTCGAATTTTGGCTCAAGGACGAACGCTATCGAAACTGATCCGGATCACTTTGTCGACTACTTCGCAATTTAACGCCTTATTTTGAAAAGTTGTTATGTGAATAACAACAGGTGGTGTAGGTCATTTAAAGCCCTGCCATGGTTTATTGCTATAGTGTTTTTGCTTGTTTTTAAATTAAGTTAATATTATTTAAAAATTCGTTGTATTACGATTTGCGATTTCAGCGAAATTTTTAGTGGTTAATGGTCGTCTTTGCAGGGACCCGCAAGATTGCAGCGGTTACTTGGATTAAACTAGTTAGTTATTGTCATATCCTATAAGAGTTCATACTTCGGTAAGATCAACATTATTCAGAATTGTTATTACAATGTTTGATTGCAACTACATTTTTTGTGAAAGTATGAGTGTTATAATAGTCGCCTTTAAATTGTATCAGTTTGTTAGCTTACACCCGATCTTTCGGTTGAATCGTTAATATTAAAACTTGCTCTCACTATAACTTTGTATTTTAGCACTAATCCGATATCGGCTTAAAAATTATAATAGTGAGTTTCCATAGATATGAAATAAATAAAAGTAATCATAATATAAATAAATTAAAGGAAAAAATAAATAATTAATAATTATATTTATAAAAATTATCAAAAATTTAATTTTCTCTTTTTTGGAATCAAATCAGGCACGTTTAAGATTTTTTTTTTTTAAATAAATATAGGTGATGGGTATTATTAAATTCGGTTCGAGCCGAAATCAAAGCCTTTATATTATTTGTAAGATTCATCGAATGCCACTCAGCTTTTGGTGTACATTGCATTTTGTAAACATAAAAAAAAAAAAAAAAAAAAAAAAAAATTCTTAAATAAATTTATAACAAAATAAATATTTAAACAAAATAAAAAATTAAAATAGTTAACAAAATTTGAGAAAAAATAATAAAACGGTATAAATTTTATATTGATTTTTTGATCAAAATCATTTGCACTTTGAAAATAAAGTCTCTTCGTTTATCAATTTGTCTCTATATAATCTTTTTAATGGCCGGAAGCGGTAGATCGAAAACCGCTTGTCTTCTATGACTTACCACTGAAAGCAGATTTTTCTTGCTTGAGAAAGCATCAGATAAAAAAATATTTCTTTAAATTATTTTTTTTGGTAAAATTTTTAAGTTTTCAAGTAGCTTTCTGTGTTTGACTTTCAGTCGGTTTTAATATTTAAAGATTTTTAGCATTTTGGTTTTTTATTTCTTTTTTTTTGTTTTTTTTGTTTTTCACGCAGAGCACTTGATGTGTTATTTCTTAACAACGTTTTGCCTCTTTTTATTTATTTATTTTTTTTTTTTTTCTTTTTATGTAAATCTTTTGAATATTATTTTTAACTACTTAATAAAACGTGTTAAAAGATTTAAAGGAAGATTTTTAATCTTAAGCTTTAAAGGCATTTGAAGAGTATCTTTTTTTTTTGAGTTTAATGAGTAAAAATTTTCTACGCAAGTGCTTATTTACTTCTCGTATCGATTTTTGTTTGATGCGCTTAAGAAATCTTATTCAATTTCTTTTATATTTTCTGTACTTCGTTTCAAATTGTTTATAAAAATAAAAGTATTGAAGGCCAATCGGCCTCTGTTTAAAGGGATATTCTTTGTACGCGTTTTGTAAAATAAATTTCAATATCACAGTTTGGGATTTTTCTTCTTTTTTTTTATAATTTTCACAATTATATAAAAGATCATTTATTTATTTGTTTTTTTTTGTTTGTATTTTTTTTTTTTTTCGTTTTTTGTTTAAATTCAATTGATAATAAAATTCTTTAGTTGATCAATTTGGTTTTTCATCAGTTTGCATTTATTTAAGTAAACGAACATTCGGTCTTAAATTTGTATATGTATTGTGTTTGATTATAACTATATTGTTTTTTAAATTAAATTTTTAATGCATTCTCATTTCACAATAATATTCTGTTGTCCATATCCTGTGCTATTTTTTTTTTTTTTTGCTTTTTTTGCTTGTTTAAAATTAAAAATACAAATATACATACATAAGCTTACAAAGAACGGTTAAACATCATAGTTTTAGTACACTTAACTTCAAATTATTTTATTTTAGAGCTTAGCCAATATTGTATATATTTATACATACATATAAATATATATATATATATATAATATATATAAATATACATATGCATACACACACACATATATATATATATATATATATATATATATATATATATATATACGTTAT